>NW_017306425.1:2027609-2045395 GCF_000935625.1 Nanorana parkeri
GGGTGGAACGCAGCCGCAACCCGGAAGTAACATCGCCGATGCGTTCCAGCGTGGAACGCATCGGGGCGGGAAAACGTCACTGGCTCCTCCCCTTCACATCCTCTTAAATAGCAGGAAGCCAGGTCAGTATGGCGTTCTATTATTCATTCGGAAACGCCAGCTGACAGCCTGCTCCCTGCTGCTGGACTAAGAACCAAGGACTGAGAGGACCACCCTATTGCCTAACCCTACAACAGCAAGTATTCATGGTGTAGTGTCTGCTAGGAAGATCGCTGCTCATAACTGTTGCTGGGACTCTATTTACCTCTTGCATTACTATTGCCTCCATAACAGTGGACTCTCACTCCTTAAAGGGGAAGTAGTTATTCTCGTTTCCAATTACTGTTACCCAGGGGCGTATTTACCGAGAGGCAAAGTAGGCGTTTGCCTAGGGCGGCACCTTCCTGGGGGGCGGCCGTAGTCAAACGCCTATGTTGTGAAGTGGAGGGGCGAGCCGGAGCACATCTGTGTGTAGGAGTGGAGGGCGGCTTGCCTGCTTGTGAAGAGGGTGGGAGGACAGATGGAGCCGGACAGCGCAGCCGACGGATGGGATCGTGACTCAGAAAACGAAAAGCAGCCGGCGGCCACTTACTCGATCTCACTGCTTCCTGGGTCACAGAGCCGCTGTGACCCAGGAAGCAGTGAGATCGATTAAGTGGCCGCCGGCTGCTTTTCGTTCTCGAGTCACAATCCCATCCGTCGGCTGCGCTGTCCAGGGTCCCGAGGGCGGCCGAAGCTTGGCTTGCCTAGGGCAGCCAAATACATAAATACACCACTGCTTTTACCTACAATTTGTTTACTGAGCGAGGTACGCTATACTATTGTGAATCCATAGTGTGCTACCCCTTACTCCCTATTATTGTTTTATGATGGTAGAGCTCCAAACTCTCCGCTTAAGACTCTGAGAGTGACGCCTGGAGCTCGACCCTGACGCCGTACCCTAGGGAACCCCTAAAACTGTATAGCCTCCGCAGCTGAGATTTATCCGAATTGCTACACTGCATTACAATATGTATATATAGATAGTTCTATCTATATCTATCTATATAGATAGATTTATCTATATATATACAGAATAGCAGAATAGGACAGCCATTTTCCCTGCTGTTCTAGTCTTTAGACTTAGCTGCACTGATGCAGATTGGGCAAACTGTTTCTTCTTAGCCTATCCCAGCTCAGTATGCCTTGCGTGGCTATAACGTCTGATTAAGTGGAGGAGGGTACCAGAAGACAGTATCCCAAAAGGGGCAGGAAGAACGAATCTGGCCCTGACTGTATAGCACATGTTTAGAAATTACCATAGCATGATGTCACCAAACTTTGTAGCCCTGGTGCCCAGGGTTCCACTAGAGACACAGTCCGCTTGGAGTTTGCATGTTCTCCTTGTGTTTGTGTGGCTTTCCTCTTGGTTTTCTAGTTCTGCTCAGAATCCAAAAACATGCTTATATGTTAATTGCTTCCTTATTACAATCAGCCCCAGAATGTCTGTGGTTTCATGAATGTGGTAGGGACATTAGATATTAGGCATCCCTGGTTCAGGATATTTGTAGTTCTGTGCATTCTGTAAGGCAATATGAAAATATGGTGTATGTAAATAAACTAACATGTCTATTCACAAAAGGGTGAAGGGTTTGGAAAAGGCAGCAGAAGTGAAAAATCTAGGCCAAAATAGCTGATTTGGAAAAATTCTCCAATTCAGCTCACTTTCCAGTTCAGCTATGTTGTCCTATATTGTTCACTTCTCCTACCTTCGCCAAACTCTTCACCCTTGAATAGACCTGTCAAATTCAGAGACTTCCATTCCATATTATTCCAGGATCTAAGTTTTATGACACAAAATCACTGTAGGCATCATAAGTTTGCTCATTAGTAGGCTTACAAAAACAGTGTTTTCGTGATGGAAAATGCCACAAAAAGTGGCCATATAAGTCACTAGAGAAGAAAATCACTCATCCTCATAGTTCGAGCCGATGTGTGACAATGAAACACGTTGGCTCAATAGATTGGGAAATGAGTGAACACATACTGTCACTCGTTCACTTCTCGATCATCTCCCTGCAGTGACTGTCAATCACGGCTCCCTGCAGGGATTCCCCCCTCTCCACTCCGATCCTCCAGCCCTGACTGGAGGAACGGACGGGGGAGGGGGCGGGTACAGCTTGCTCTGCCTCTAGATAGGCAGAGCCAGCTGGGTGGATCTCGACAGCATTGTCAGGATCCGTCTGTAACACCTGGGTTAGTTTCGGGTTTGTGGATCACAACTGCGGAGGCTACTCAGACGGAACCCTGGTTTCACTCCCAATCTTAACGGGGAGTTAGGGTTCAAGCATCACAGCCAAAGAACCCAGCGGACGTGTCTAGTATGTTCAGCAGGAGTGTCTGAATAGATGAGAATGTCGTCCAGGTAGACAACGACACAAACATCCAACCAATAGATCACGGAAAATGTAATTGACAAAGTACTGGAAGGTTGCGGGAGCGTTACACAATCCGAACTGCATGACTGTATACTCGTAAAGACCGTATCGAGTTCTGAAGGCGGTCTTCCACTCATCCCCAGTTCGAATTCTGATTAAATTGTAGGCTCCTCTGAGATCTAGTTTCGTGTAAATCTTTGAAGTTTGTAACCTTTCAATTAACTCCGGGATCAACGGTAAGGGGTACCGGTTTTTCACAGTGATGTTGTTGAGACTGCGATAGTCGATGATGTGGTGGAGTGAGCCGTCCTTGTTCCTCACAAAGAACATCCCAGCACTAGCAGGGGAGGTGGATGGTCCAATGAACCCTCTCTTCAGGTTGTCATATAGGTAGACCTTAAGGTCTCGTTCACACCTAGGCGTATTGCATATGCGCGTCTGTCGCGCGACCGTCGCACGGAATCGCGGTAAAAAAGTTGCGCGACCGTCACGCGTTTCCGAAGGCTACTTGGCTGTAGCCCAATGGAAAAGCGCAGCAAAACGGCCCAAAGTAGTACATGTACCTTTTCAGGCGTGGGCCGTTTTGTAGCGCTTTAGGGACGGGCGGAAGTAGGGCCAAGGTGGGAACGAGACCATTGGATACAATGGGATTTATATTTTTGAGCGTTTTGTAGAGCGTTCATCGAGCGTAGAACGCGCTACAAAACGTTCAGGTGGGAACGAGGGCTAAGGTGTGCCAATTCCGGCGTTGAGAGTGGGTAGATCCTGCCAGTGGGAATGGGACTGCCAGGGATTAGATCTATGGGGCAGTCGTAAGGCCGATGCTGTGGCAGAGTCTCTGCCCCGCGTTTGCTAAAGACATCTGCGAAGTCTCGGAGGTGTAACGGGAGATCGCCCGACTCGGTCCTTGTCATAAAACGGGACAGATGGGGTAGCAAGTCTCCGTGCAGTATTGAGAATCTAGGCGGAGTTTCCCCTCTGACCATACTATGGCAGGTTGGTGTACCGTTAACCAGGGGAGGCCGAGTACTACAGGGAACAAGGGAGAAGGGATGATATCGAATACGTGGTATTCTGTATGTCCCTCTCCACAGGTAACCATCAGAGGTTGTGTTTGGGAGGTCACCGGCCCCGAGGAGGAGGTAGAACCATCAATGAAAGTGACAGACAAGGGGGTATGCTTTAACACACGTGGAATTTTATTTGAAATGACAACTTGTAGATCTATGAAATTGCCACAAGCCCCCGTATCCACCATGGTGTCAACGGTGATCCTCTCGTGGTCCCACTGTAGGGTGAGAGGAACAAGAATATACCTGTTAGAGTGGGGTTCAGACTGGTTCACCTTACAAATGTGTGATATATTACCTTCCGTCTTCTTCTTGAGCAGAGGGCAGGTGGAGACTATATGGTCAGGAGACGAGCAATACAGGCATAGATTGCGGGCTCTTCTCCTCTCCTTTTCTGCCTCGGTGAGAGGGCCACGAATTGCCCCTATTTCCATGGGCTCATCTTTGGAAGGTGATCGGGATCTCCGAGGAGGAGGGGGGTTGTATGAGTAGGCTCGTTCTTGCCGTCTTTCACGCAGGCGACGGTCAATGGAGACAGATTGCTGTATAAGATCATCAAGGGAGGTGGGTAGCTCGATGCGGGCAATCTCGTCCTTCATTGCGTCTGAGAGACCAAGGCGGAACTGGTTCCGGAGGGAAATATTGTTCCATTGGGTTTCTCTGGCCCACCGTTTAAATTCGGAGATGTAATCCTCAACGGGTCTTCTACCCTGTTTGAGGCTTCGGATAGCGTTTTCGGCAGTCAGCTGTTTGCTCGGATCCTCGTAAAGGAGGGACATGGACTCCAAGAATTCGTTGAAGGACCCCAACAGCTCACCTTCTTATTCAATGTGGGTTCTCCTCTTAGATAAGAGATCAATGTGAGTATCATGATGCGGTCTGAATGGTAGGTGCGTGGTTTGAGCTCGAACATTAATCTACAGGAACTCACGAATTGGCGATAGGTCTTCCTGTCACCGGAGAAAGGTTCAGGGGGACAGACCTTGGGCTCTGGGCGATCTCTGGGAGGAGCAGTGGCATTCTGATTAAGGCGGATACGGAGGGTCTCATTTTCCACCCTGAGTTCGTGCATGGAGGCAGACAGGGTTTCGACGGGACAGACCAACGAGGTGTTTCCCTAGCTCCGCTGGATCCATTTTATAACAAGGTTCCACTATTCTGTAACACCTGGGTTAGTTTCGGGTTTGTGGATCGCAACTGCGGAGGCTACTCAGACGGAACCCTGGTTTTACTCCCAATCTTAACGGGGAGTTAGGGTTCAAGCATCACAGCCAAAGAAACAACAAGGTGTAAAGTATAGATAGGGATATTACTGCATATGCCCAATCTCAAAATGCTAGTACCAAGAATCTGTATTGGTTAGGGATGACAAAAGAGTTGCAGGAGTGCTTGCAGCTATAATTAGAGTCAGTGGTGTAGTATCCCAGCAACCCAGTAGATGGAGCACAGGAGTTAATCCAGGTTCCCAGTATACACAGCCAATATGGTTAAGTTGAAGTGCAATATGCACAAGTACTTGCGGTTAAGTTGTAGCAAATAAGGTGCAGGGGTCCAAGAGGATTCGGTCCAAGGATTTTGTAGCTGGCTGTAGGAGAGTAGGTGAGCTGTGGGGTTCCCAGGAGACAGCAGGCGTTCAGTCTTCAATAGTGGAACGCCATACTGTCTCACTGGGGCGCTTATATAGGGCTAAGGGCTGGGGGAGGAGCCGCTGATCGAGGCGGCGCACTTCCGCGTCCCACGGTGGAACGCATCCGACGTCCGAACCCGGAAGTGGATGTGTGCGCTCCACCCTGGGGCGCAGACGGCCGGCGGCGGGAAGCGGCGGAATCCTGCACTCCCTGGTCCCGTGGTGAGCGCTGACGGCGGTTGCCGTTACAACGCCCCGGCTGTGGCGGTCTCAGTATACCGCGAGCTGTAGCTCGCGATATACTGAGCTTTGGGTCACAGGAGGACGTTAATATATGTCCTCCCATGAGCCTTAAGAGAACTATGGGGAAAAACACTTACCTCATAGTTCTCTTCTAAATATTAACCTTCATGTCTGAACTCACTCATGCATTTTTAAGACATGAGCTGAAGAGCACATGGAAACAACATAGCCGTTAGTCCCTCACTAATTCTTGGTAGCAGGAGGCAAAGGTAGGCAGATATTTATCACAAAGCTGTGTGTAGAAAAATAACGGATCACCAACTATGATCGGCTCCCAGCCCCCTGGTTGCAGTAAGGGAATCTTAGAAAACAGTTGCCTATAGTTTGTAATCAGGTTCTTTTTTCATTTCACAATTTTTAAAAGATAAAGCCTAATAGGTTCCTATAGGCAGCTGTTTCAGTTTTTGTGCCTCAGTTTAAAAAAAAAAATGGTGGTATTGTGATAAAGGAATGCATGGGAATAGGCTGCAAGACTTTGTTAAGACACCTTTCTTCCATGTAGACAGAGGAGCCTGCAACTTCTGACCTCCTTCTACATACAGTATGTTAGCTGCTTGGCTGGCTGTCTGGCTGTCTTTAGCTTTAGTACTTATTGAGTCCCAGGTCTGGAACAAGTATGAAACTAGTGAAGTTGGAGGAAAATGTGAAGTCTGATCTCTGTACTTGTTCCAGGTCAGTGATACAGAAAGTAACCTTCAGATCAGCATAATATCCAGGCAAGTACCATTACTTGCCTGTTACCATTACTTAGTATAGAGATATAATTAAAGTATAAATAGTTAGCATACTTTTAAAATACTTCGCATTTTTTTTTCCAATACAACTTTTTCTTTTTGTTCAATCTCTGAAAGATTTCTGAGACACTTTTTCTGCTGGCATCTTTATATGGAGTCCAAAACGTAATGACTATACTTCCCCAGTATCCCTGTCTGCACGATTGACATTTGCTGAATCAATACATTTTGGACTTGCAGTGAACCTGTTCTATATTTCAATAATTTACAGCTATAAGTGTATACTGAAGCTGGCTCCATTAGGTAACTGCTAATGCTTGTCTTGTCACTGCTAACCATCTAAGATATATTTCCCTTTGCTGTGGGTACTTTACTTCCTGGACTTGGCAATTCCCACCCACCCACTGGCTGGAGGGAATCTTGGGCCATAGGTCATGGAAGTCAAAATTTCATAGCAAAATAAATATTCTCAAAGGAGGCACAGAGATCACAAGATCAGTAATAGTAGGCATATTGTGGTGCATGTTGGCAGAAATTCTAATGTTCACTAGAGTGAAGGAAAGGTTCAGTTTAATGCTAGATTTTAGAGACCACAGGTCATGTAGTCATGTATTAAAAAGTAGGAAGATTTGACCACAATCTTACAATGGAAACACATGCTAAATGTGGAAGAGATTAAAGAATAGCTAGAATTTTAAAACTGATTTCAGTATTATCAGGTTGTATGTTGCCTATCTTTTAGCCTTTCTGCAGTATTCTGTAATGATCATAACTACCTGAGTGGCTTGATGTTTTCTGAAAAGCAGACAAGGCACTCATGCGTTGCTTTGAAGTGTAGAAGGTCAGGAGGTTCGAGAGGCCAGCAAAATAATTGGCATGCTGTCAGTGTAGATGTATGAGGAAAGACTAGGGAAGACTGACATACTGATAGTACCTTAATGCTGCCCCTGCCTTCCTTATTTACCTTGTTACATTTCCTGTCTTCTTAGTGCTTCTAAGTTCAGAACATTAGAGAAATACGAAACCCATGTCTGATAACGAGGCGCTAGCGTTCAGCTTTTACTGGCAAAGCAGTATCAGTGTGATTGGAACAATTTTATTTATTTATTCTGCCAGGAATTATTCGATAGCATCTGGAGCCTTCTTTTCCCTTCTCTTCTTTTACCTTTGACTCCACTTAGCAGCTACATTCTGTGTCCATATAGACATTAAGGAATTAATTCTCCATGGCAACAGCTGCAATCCATTATTTTCTGCCAGTGGGAATGTAACTGATATTTGGCAAAGAAGGGTCGCAGTACAAATTGGAAAGCCATTCACAGAATCCATTAGTAGCTGATTTTATACAAAAATAAAGCTGGTGGGAGAAAGTGTATTCAAGAGAAATTAGTAATTAGTAACATGATATGTATCTGAAATGTGCATTTAAATGTACATTTGACAGTTGCTAAAAGCCATTTGACTGTGACACGATGGTAGCTACAAGGTACGTGGTACTTGTGCTGTTTGGGGTTTTATAGAAGTAAAATTAAAGTTCAGTCTCATTCAGTGTATTTGTTAGAACACATGCACATATTTTTTAAAGCACAGATGCAAATTGACTTTTGTTGTACTGGGAATATGGAAGTGATTTCCCACCCCACCATTATCATGCTTGTACCTGTATACAGGGCCAGGTCTTGTTGAGTTTCTCCAACATCTTTAGGCTGTTCTCAGCATAGAGTTGGTAAACCTATGCAACCAGACTTTTGCAGAGCATGGCTTACATAGAGATTTACAGAACCTAGTCATTAGCCAATATTTAACGATTAGAAACAATGTAAGTTCGTATTCCCCAATCTTTCATCTTTTTTTTTTTGTTTCTTTGTTTTTTTTACTGTTATTCTTGTTTTATCACCTGATATGATACTACTAGACTTAACCTGAGGGTGGAGTGGATTCCCCCTATGCCCCCATTGCTTTACTCATTTCCCCCTATCTTGTATCACCCTTTAGCAGTGTTTTTCTTCCCTTTGTATCACTGTAGGGTATTCTGACCCAAACCCCTCCTTGTCCTTCCAGTTGTTATCAATAAAGCGAATCTGTGATAGAAATATGAAAGTTGCTGTTGCTGACTTTTAGGGAAGTTAACTGTTACCTGGTTGGCATTTATTAATTAGTGAGTCCTTAATCCAGAACAAACATGCAGCCAGGGAAGTCAGTAGATCCCCATGTCCTTGCTTGTTCTGGGACAGTGACTCACTATGCATTAAAGACATAGGATACACTTGACATCCAGGGAATAAAATAAAAGTCTGCAATGGCAGCAGCCATCATTTTCTTCAATCACAGCACAATATACCTTGATGAAAAGGGAGCTTTAGGACGTAATCAAAGGATCCAAAGAGGTTGGTTGAGCTGGCAGATGAACATCACTTCTGAGCACACAGTAAAGCAGCAGCATTATTATGAGCTCTCATCTGCAATTGATATAACATTACAGAGAGAGAGAGAGCTGTCTTTGATCTCTTGTAGCTGCTCTATATAGTCTAAAATCTAGCATTCCATCAAATAAAGCAAGGGAATTTGACTGTCACGTACTACTAAGAACATGTATGTGACCAAAAGAAGGAGAAGCCACACCTTTAACTGAATATATTTGTTGTGGGGTGTCAGATGCAGCAACAAGTTGCTATTGTGACCTCTACAATCCCTGTTCTTACACTGCTTGCTGCATATATGCTTTGATTGTGCCTATGGTTTTACCCTCTTCTTGGTTACACTCTCTCTCTCTTTTCTCTCCTACTCTCTCTACTACATGCCGATCCTGCTACAACTATATATGACATTAAATCAAAAGTTAAGCAGGTTTTTTTTTTTTTTAGGAAAAGTTCTCCAGTGGTGTTTGCTAGTGTGCAGAGCCAACTTACCTTGCAAACAATCCTCTATAGCACTGCACGGTCTGCTCTCCAGTGCCATCTTATTCTGGGTTTGCCATCTTTGGCCGCTTGTGTAGATGGCTGGCATGATGTAACTCCTGCACATGCACATAGGAGTTACCTCATCTTGGCATGCTAGGTCTATGCATGGGGTTGCACATGTGTGGTTCAGTGCACAAACAGAGAGAAAAATTGTTGACATTTAAAAAAATTTAACTTAAGTTTCACTTTAAAGCTGAACTCCAGCAGACAGCACATACACAGTTGAAATAAATATCCTATGAACTGATTTAAGTGCCAGTTTTCTCCATCCACTTATGATCCAGAAGCCTCTTCCAGACAGCACAGTCAGGCCCTGAACCACCCTTTAGACTACTCTGCACTTGAGTAATACAGCCTAATGCAGGATCTACCCCAGCCAGTGATTGGACAGTAAGGCAGCAACATAACATCAATGTGGCCCTCCCTGTGCTCTCCCCTGCAGTAAGCCTGTTTGGTACAATGCAATCGTGCCGGGATTGGCTCAGAGCGCTGATCTAACCTCTGCTAGACTGCTGCTGTTCAGCGGACTACAGCGGCTGATAAAGACACATTTGGGTAATTACATTGCTTTGATGTATAAATAATTTATTAATTAATACATAAGTAACTACATAAATTGTGCTCCTGTATATATCCCTGCTCAGCTTTATCACTGGTTGCTTTGTCTTTTTCTTTGCAGGAAAGGACATCATTTTTCAGCAACTATAGTTTTTTTTTAGACTTGATCTTTTGTCTTTAACACTGGAAGTGATGCTTCATTCAGTCACATGTATGGGTGTCCTTATTTCCCCCTCCCGTCTGCCCCTCTTTCAGTTACTTCTGTCCATTCTTCTATCACAGATTCCATAGTTGTATACACATTTTGAGCAGATTGCATAGTTCTGTGCTCACATAGTTATAACTCTAAACTAGCAGAACTTCTACTAGAAGATAGTAGTGTAAGGAGAAAAAATATGTACATTCAACAATCAGTTTGAGTGAATCTCAAAGTTCCCAGGATTCAGAGATAGAAGCTGGCTCATATGTGCAAGGGAAATAGAGCAATTACAAGCAGACAAGTATTGCCAGTGGTTTTTATATTACAGCTAAATTTAAATAGCCTCTAAAAGCAGATCTGTACTAGACACTGGCTGCCCTAGGCTTAAGTAAATTTAATGGGAAATAAAGCAGTGTGATATTGGTTTGGATGTTCAAATACTGTAGCAGCAAACAATATTTATTTTATATTTGCATTCTGCCGCAGTACTATCCACAGGAAAACTAATTCTCAAGTATGACACCCTTTATTCCTTTCAATCTGTTTTTCAGATCACTGTCAAATGCTGTTTTTATGTTTAAAACATGTTACAGTTATTCAGTAAACCAATCCCCAAAATGCTATATTTTGGTTTATTTTTATAATCCTAAATTGGGAGTTTAGTGCGGGCTTACATTTGCCTGTTATTTAAAAGGTAGCAGCGTCATTTCTGATGGTAATAGCCATCAGAATGACATTTCATTAAGTTCTATGGGCACAGCGTGGTTGTACTGCGTCAAACTCCACTGTGCTGAAAAACAAGTATTGCAAGCTGTTTTTTTTTTTTCTTTTTTTAAGGGCACCCCACCAAAATACGGTGGATTGAACTGCGCACGTTTGAAACAAGACAAATTGCCTTGTCTAGTATTGGTGCTGCGCCAGAAAAAGCGGGCAGCACAGCTCCAACGCATCTGCTGTGAATCCAGCCTTAGTGCTCACAATCATTAGCCCTGACATACCTGTGCCAAAATGTAACAAAATTCCATCCACAGAGTTGGTTCTTTCACAAAAGATACAAGTAGCCTAGTAATGGCATAGTAGTATTTTAGTGATTTTAACACATGTAAAGTAGAGGCATGAAGCTGGTTAGCCACATGGATGGGAACTGTGGTTATCTATGTTAAAATTCCATTAATTTCCACCTGTGAGGAAAAGATGACAACTTTCATGAGGGGATATGTTCCTCTGGACCGGTACTGATGGAGATTGTAAGAGGAGGAACTTGAGGAATCATAAATATTTCACATATTTATCTAAACACTCTTGTTCTTACTGCATAATTTGTTTGTTTTTGCAAAACACAAAATATTTTGTTGTAAATCAGTTTGAAATCATTAACAATGTACGTTTTTTGAGGTTTTGCGCGCGCACGCAATTTTAAGGCTTGACATGTTTGGTGTCTTTTTACCCGACGTGACCCCGTCTTTTATATTTTACCAAAAAATTGGGTAATAATAAATGTTTTATCATTTAATATAGGGGAAACTGTTTTTTTTTTACATTTCGGTGATTTTTCCTTAATATAGTAAAAAAATAAAAACCCCAGTGGTGAATAAATACCACCAAAAGAAAGCTCTATCTGTCCCCAAAAAAGGGTATACAATTCATTTCAGTACAGCGCTGCATGACGGAATAAATGTCAGTCAAAGTACCGCAGCGCTGAATACTGAAAAATGGCCTGGATGGGAAGGGGGTTTAACACCGCGGATGTCAACTGATTAAGGTGGTTTTTACTCCCAGGCAATTTCTGTGATGGTAAATGTCAGTGAGCAATGTTAAATGTCATTGAGTGCCAAAAATGAAAATAGCAGCCATGTTTTTTCTGCATTCATGGTGCAATTACTTATTCTGAAATACAACCCTGCAAAATTATAATGAAATTCTGAAATTATAAGATTTACATTTAAAGAGTACTGTCTAAAATCAGATAAAATAATTTGATCTCCCTCATATACAAAAACACATGTGTGGGGGGAGTGTTTTAACTCAGCATGGCTAATAACATAGAAGTTTAATAAAGTCGTATGCTCAACCAGAACTTCTAACTGAGGTGGGTTCTGGCAGGTGGGTGCATAGGTGGGTTCTGGCAGTTTTTATTTTTGCCCATCAACGGTATGTATAGTAGAGTATTTTTGGCTCCCCTGACTAGCCTTGAAAAAAAAATATAAACACATCTGATCTCCTGTGCTCTCCCAGCTGACTTGCCAGTCTGGCTCCCAAATGCTTCTCCTCTTCCAAGTTGAATGATGCCCAGCATCTTTCAACTCCCTTCCTGTGAGCCCAGGAAGTTAAGCCTCTGCCCCCTACCCTGGAATCACAAGGGAAATACTGAAGGCAGTGCCATCCCCACATCATTACCTGGTGCCACTCTCTGCAGGATTTAGGATCTGTCCATGGACAGATAAGAATAAATAAGACCTGTCAGCTCTTTTGACCTGGCTAAAGACACTTGGAAAAAGTTAAGTATACAGAGTTGTTTTATGCTGCAGGGATTGCTCTAATGGTAGATGAGAGTAACTGGGGGAACTTGGCATGGCCAGAGTTGGGCTTTGAAGTTGAAGAGAAGACTAGCCAGGTAAGCCCCCCCACCTGCCCTGCCCAAACAGGACCCCCCATGTCCCCTCTAGCTAATTGCCTCATTCATAAATAAAACTAAGCTAAATGCTCCAAATACTCACCTAAATTCTCAGTCATGGGATGTGCCAGGTCCCTCCCAAGTCTTCTTGCTTCTTAGAGTTGAATAGTTGAATGATCCTTCTTCTGGTGCTCATAGCAAAATGTCTTTACACTCGGCTGGACCCCCTGTGTATCGCTTGCCTTTGGATCCCTGCAAATTGCTACTTACCTGCTTTGTTCCCCCCCTGTGTCCTTTAACCCTTTCGCTGCCAAGCCCTCCGGAACATTTTTCAAATCAGCTGGCCAAGCCATTTTTGAATTTTCTGCAATTTTTTCCTATTGATTTGATTTTCAACTGCTGCGTTGCTAGCGTTTGTAAAAGACCCCCCAAACCATATATTTTCTGAAAGCGCAGGCCCGGTAGAATAAAAAGATGGTGATACTAAATTTGTAGGCCCTGCGATAATTGCGCAAATGTTTCTCAAATTAATATTAAACCGATAAAAATACACAATTCAATTGTTAAAACACACCAAAATCAGTATCCGTGCACAAAAAAAAATATTTTTTTAGTAGCTATTTTCTCAGGGTGATGATGAAGAACGCCTTTGGCGTCTCTCTCCGCTGACACCCGCATGTGGTCTGCCTCCGCTTTAAGTTTATGAGCTAGGATGGAGTGAGCCTTATTGCCCTTTTCATAGTATTTTTGTTTAAAGTAGCGCATTGACAGCTCCGTCTTGTGTATAAGGAGATGACATAGTTGAGCCCGGAGGTCAATAACTAGGCGCAGGGCAGTTTTAGTGGGTCTAGAGGACAATTTATGTTCTTCTGCAATTATCGACTGTTTTAACCAATCAACTTTACGTTGACAATCTTTCTTAAGGCAGGATGCCAATGATATGCAGTGGCCTCTAATGGTAGCCTTGTGGGCCTCCCATAGAGTAGAAGTGGCCGAAACAGATCCCAAATTAGTGGTAAAGTACGATTGAATCACATTCTCCACTTCAATGCGGGTTGAGCTATCTTTAAGGAGGCCATCATTTCGTCTCCAATGACAGTGCTTCACTTTGGTAGGATCTATTTGGATAACCAGTTCTATGGGAGCAGGGTCTGACCATGATATAACCCCCACTTTTGTGCCCAACGTATTCCTAAGTACCGGCATGTTTATAAAAAAGTAATCTAGGCGGGTGTGGGTATTATGAACTGGAGAAAAGAAAGAGAAGCGTTTTTCTGAGGGATGCAACATTCTCCAAGAATCCATGAGGGCATATTGCCTGAGCAAGCGGCGAAATCGTTTGGATTGATCGAAAGGATTTCTAGGAGGGGGTTTGCCCGGAAGGTTCATGTGATCAAATGCTACAGAACATGGCAAGTTGAAATCTCCACCTACCACCAGATAAGTGTAGTCCCATTTCGTAAATTTAGAGAATAGTCTTTGAAGGAAGTGAATTTGATTGTTGTTAGGAGCATACACATTGCAGATGATAGTTGGTACAGCATTCCATGTTCCATATAAAACCACATACCTTCCTTGTTTATCTACAATTACATGAACAGGTTTAAATGGACAAGAATCCCTCAAAAGAACGACAACCCCTGCCTTCTTGTTGGAGAAGAAGCAGCGTAGGACCTAGGATATTGGGAAAGCAGGAACTTAAAGGAGTTAAGGAGGTCATAGTGCGTCTCCTGCAAAAAGACCATGTCTGCCTTAGCCTCTTTCAGATCTCTATATACTAAGTTTCTCTTAGTTTGGGAGTTGAGCCCTTTAACATTGAGGGAGATTATTTTACAAGTTTGTGGCCTATTCATTGTTGCGAATAAGGAGGTAAAGTGTTGCTCATGGTTAGTGTAATGAAGTGTTGTGTATGCGTGATTACTTCAGGTACCTCTCTGTTGTATATGAGATGAAAGAAAGTTAGGGTGCGACTCGGAAACCATCCAGTAGGCTGAGGAGGATCTGGGTGACTTCGGACCGGAGTGAGAAGATGAGGCAAGTAACTGGAACAAAAAGCCAGATTCTATCAACAGTAAAAAGAAACTACCACATAAAACTGTAGTACACATACAACCAAACAATAAGTATACAAACATATTAAGTAACATTCCAAAGTTGGTGGGATACTATACGTCTCCACACACTGGTAGGGAAACAGTGTGAATATCTTCCAAAGCTTTTTGGAAAGAGGTTTTACACTAAAAGGGTTCCCACGGTGATTTAACCCCCTGCGTGAGTTGGGGGGGAGGGGGTCAGATATGAGAAGGGTCTAGGTAGGTGTAATTAAAAGAATAGCAGCTAGAGCTATCTCCATGACCCGCTATATCTTATGTTTGATAAATCAAGATAATTCAAGATAGCAGCCCGAGAGAGATGAGACAGTCAATGACTCCCAGAGGGTGGGCCGATAAAAAGCATTGATTTGTCTCATCCCGTCTCCCTATTCCACACTCAGGAAGCCAAGTTGTCAACATTATATATTGATATAATAATAGCTATATGCTCAAACCGCAACCAACAACGTCTTGGTTAATAAAACATCTTCAACGTTGACGTCTTGGGGTAGACATTGGAGGGCCCCTAGATTTGCGATAGGGAGTTTCAAGAGGGGCATCCATACAAACAAACTTCTTTCCCAGAGTAGCTTTTTGCTTAGTGATCGGTTCCGGACCCAGTTTAGGTAGGGGTTCCCAGCCGGGCAAGGTAGGGCAGTTGATGCGAAGATCCGAACAGAAGGAGGGCAAGTCTTCCGACACCTTAAGGGTGGCGCTTTTTCCATCCCGACGTTAGTCAGGCTGAGTGGAAACGACCAACGGTACTGTATGTCGTTGTCCCTCAATAGGGTCAACAGGGGTTGGAGACATTGTCGCTGCTGCAGTGTGACCCATGAGAGGTCTGGATAGAGTTGTAGAGGAGCTCCATCAAATTCCAGGGATCTCAGGTTACGTGCTTTCTGAAGGATCTCCTCCTTTACAGGGAAGTGATGAAGTCTACAGATCACGTCTCTTGGGTTAGTAGATGAACCTCTGGGACGGAGAGCTCTATGAGCACGATCAATTTAAATTTTGTTAGTGGAAGGGGATCCTAGAATATTGTTGAAGAATGACTGCAAAACCGCTTGTAAATCTTCAGGACCTGTCGCCTCCGGCAGCCCTTTAATGCGGAGGTTATTGCGCCGACCTCGGTTGTCTAGATCTTCCACATGGTGCTGCAGGTCTCTAATAACAGCAGCTTGTGCGACATATTGAGTTTGGAGGCGATACAAGTCATTTTTGTTGCTCTGCACTTCCCCATCAATATCTTCAACCCTAAAAGTTTAAAGTCATTGTGCAACACCTGAATTTCAGACTTGCAGGTATCTCTAACTTCTTGAATCAATAAACGAAAGTCACGTTTCGTCGGTATATGCTTCATGCATTCCGGCCATGATGTATAATCTTCGCCCTCTGCGTCAGATGATGAGAATTCAGCAGAGTTTTGGGCCGATTTAAGCTTGTGGGGGGTCTGGGCATGTCTAGATGAAGCATAGTCTGGCTCATCTGGAGTAATGAGAGGTGCGGTCGCCGAAGTGCCTGGGCGGCGGTTGTGACTCTTACTAGAGTCCCTGGCTCTGGGCGTACGCTGCGGTCTTGTATATGCATCATGTGAAGGCTCCCTTGCCTGGTGGGGATCTGCCTTTCCACTCCGGTCCCCCTTTTTGTGGCCCTCGGTCCCTGACTGGGATGGCAGGACAGGTGAGCGGGGTTCCCGGGGCTCAGATTGTTGGACGGGATCTGCTACATGCGACAAGCTTGCAGGGGACCAGTCCGGAGCGGTCTCACAGACGGGCCAGTCACTTACCCCGCCTGACGGCTCTGTGATATGCCCCTGATGTGGGTCAGTCTTTCCGTCTCGGTAAGGAGTAGAAGCCTGCGTCTCCACTGAGGCAGATGAAGGGGAGTCTGGTATAAAACCACCCAACGGGGACTCCGGGGATGACTGCATGTGTGTTGGAGTATCACTCGTGCCCGGCGCCATCTTGCCTCAAGGATCCCCCTCCTGTTGATCGTGGTGTTCAAAGTATCCTTTGATCGATGTTGGGAAATGTTTCTTCTAAAAAGCCGAGGATTTATTTCCCGACTTCTTCGCTTTTTTCCCCTCATTATGCGGTCAGGTAAGGGCTGCTAAAAGCTTTGGGTTAGCGGGTCTAGGACGGAGCTCCAGGAGAACACGTCTTCTCACATCAGTAGTTGGCCACGCCCCCCGGGTCACTGTTTTAAAGATACACTTATGCTATCACATATGGAAAGCATGCTTTATATGCTTAACAGGGTTGCATCTCAGGACATTTATCATGACATTTCTCTGATCTGATTTGGATCATCATTGGCCTTGAATGTTGTCAAGGCCAGACCTGTCTTCTATTCACACGTTTTCTAGGATTTAACAGGTGGATGTGTTGCCCACCCTTAATTTTGACTGTTGACTCACAATTCCTTCTGACCCTGTGAATTAAGAAACCAGGATTTTTGACTCACCGTCAAATCCTATTCTTGGAGTTTATTGAGGGACACGGGTCCTATCCCTCTTATGATCACTCCCACTGCTGTTTTTCATGAAATTGAAGCATGATGGTAACGAGAGAGGTTATAATTGGCTACCTGACAGCTTTTTGTTTGCCAATGTCCAGTTCTCCTGTAGGCAGCAGTTTAACACAGTTATCTCAGAATTCCTTTTGTTCCCTAATTAAATCCAAGAAAAGGATTTTTTAAGTCGAAACTCCTGTTTTTTTTTAATACTTGCATGGACTCCCACTTTAAATCATTTTGATTGTTCATCTTTTCTTTAGTAAAGAAAAAGTGTTCATTGTATGTTTTTGCCATGATTTAAAACAGTGAAACCTTACATCAGCCGCTATCTCCCAACCTTTTTCTTTGTATAAAGGCACGAGACAGGGATGCCCTTTGTCGCCCTTACTGTTTAACTTAGCATTAGAACCCCTCTCCAGATCACTAGCGACCTCCTCGCTATATTCTGGGTTTCGGACAGGCCCCCACGATCTAAAACTAGCTCTATTTGCAGATGACATAGTTCTCCTACTCTCAGACCCTTCCACCCAAGTGCCCAAAGTACTAGCACATATTGAACACTTTGGTTCCTTCTCGGGCCTCAAGATAAATTTTCACAAAAGCGAACTCCTTTTAACGCCCCATCATTCCCCTTTAGACAAATCCAGCTGCCCCCCCC
>NW_017306425.1:2046187-2048838 GCF_000935625.1 Nanorana parkeri
ACATGCAGTGACGTACCTGGGTATACACCTCTCCTCCAAAGCCACTGAGTTATACCATCTAAACTTCCACCCGCTAATCCACAAGATCACCCAGGAGCTCCATTCTTGGCGTGACCTCCCCCTCTCGATACTGGGTAGATGTCAGTTGATCAAGATGATTAGTTTTGCACGCCTACTATATCCTATGCAAACCATCCCTGTCTTGCTTAAACATAAAGATATTCACACGCTACATTCGGCCTTCTCCAAGTTTATATAGAGGGGGAAAAAAGAGATTATGACAACGTTTCAGTACACTAAGTGGTATCTCATCTCAAAACTCGAAGGGTCTCTTGGTGCATTAGATGTCCTATAGCCTGCCACCACCTAACGCCTCTTTACCGGTTCCTGTATGTCCAGCATTACATATAAAAGATGGAGACAAAGCTTGAGTCTATACCCGGGGTTCTTACGTACTCAAATATATTATTAATATTGCTATGTTTACTCTCCTATCTCTCCCTCCCATCCCCTGACATGTTCCGATATGTATGCATTGTGTTCCAGTCTAGCCCCTACTTCATTTCAAGTGTTCCCCTAGCCCCTGAGGGCTGCAGGGCTTGTTTATGGCTTAGCTTAAAGATTGATTGTTCCTTCATGTTGGTCAACACTCAGTTATGGCGATGTTTCACTTCGTAATGTATGATCTGTATGTATGCAGAAAACTTTTCAGTAAAAAATTACATGCTAAAAAAAATAAAAAAAACAGTGAAACATGATCCTTTTTTTATGAGGCAGAAATTATTTTCTCTTGACAATAGTCCTGTTGGCATAGAAACTATTTTTGTGCCGTTTTGATTTTAAAACTCTCTTACTGCTGCAAAAATAAACTTTTAATTCTCTTGCCATTAGAAAATATGCCATAATTCTTAATAATTTTCATAACATCATTCTTGGGTTTTTTTCTACAATTTCTGCAGTTCTTCACTTTGATGACATGTGTAGATGCAGAAATGTAGAACACTTACTCTGTGCTGTGAGCAAATTAGCTATTGTGCTGAAAGGTTCTATTAAAAAAAAAAAAATAATCCAAGAAAACAACAGAACAAAGTTCCTGTTGCAGCATATTTCTTGTAAAGAAGCCCTTAAACTTTCTTAAAAATGTGCTTCTTTCAACAGTGATCAGAGTGCTGATGAAGTGTAGGACATGCATTTTTACTGTTCGTGTGGTGGTGTTGAAGATAGTGCTTTTCTGGTATACTACCACTGCTGGTTTGTGGTTGGTGATTCTGGGAAATACATATGGGCTAGTGGTAACTCTGGAGTGCTATTTAATGTAGTTTTCATTAAAGCAATTGCAGGCTTTACATTATTTTCTCTTGGTTCCCAAGACCTCTGGGTCCTAAGGGGGAGAGTAAATGATTAAGCTTAAACGAGCTTAGAAGACATTCGTCCAAATGTGGTTCACTGTGCTTAATATGCTGATAATGCTTTTTGTTCCACGTTCAGCAGTGGATGCTTAACAAATCAACCTGTGTGTATCAGGGGAAGGCCAAATATAGGTATAATCTATATTGTAGAATCCTTCTTTCCATATACTACATGCTGAGGATGCATGTGTGTTTATTTATAACTCTTGCTTTTCTTGATGACAGAAACAACAGTGATCAGTGAGAAATCCAAGCTTCAATTCCATTCCTTCTCCATGATAGGTCAGCTAGGGAATTTCTATTATAGCTACAATGCACCAGCAGTGCCAAACCCCAATATATATATTTTTTTTATTCCATGTGTTCAGTTAGAATTTGAAAATTAAAGCAAGAAGCTGGTTGGTTGCCATGCAGTGCTGCTCCAGATATTGTTTGCTCCAGTTTTGATAAATTCCCCTCTGTATGTTTTAGAGGTTTTAATCCTCTCCACTCCATCCAAAACTGAAACAAAATATTAGATTTGGGCTTTCAACGCATCATGGCAGTGGTTATAGAACCTAAGCTTTTGTCCATACCTTACTGCTACTCTAGGATAAAGTATGCCACCTCTTTTTTCCTTGAAGCTCACCATTCAATGCTTGTGTATAAGCAGAATTCCCCATTTCTATGTCACATTTTCTGTGCTGGCATTGTAGTAAGTATATGCAACTTTCTTCATAGATCAGAAAAAAATTAAATATATTTAAATGTGTTGCTTTATAAAGCAGTACATACCATTTTCTTTTGTCATTTAGACCATATATTTGCCATTCTAGAATATTGACTATCTTTTCAGCTAAGAGTAAAACTATAATTCTTGTGAATTTGTAACAGAAAACAATGTTGGAAGGTAATAGATACAGTGATAACAAAAGCAGAGTACATTCCATCTTCTTCTCTGTGGCACTTGTTGTTACTCCTGTGTATAGTTCTTTTTATGCCTTGAAATATGGTCAGGGTTTTTTCTCCATGATGCTTTATGATCCCTGTGGTCTGACTAGAATGCCTTGTTAACAGTCTCTTTCCTGTATACAACTTAAAAAAAAACCTGCAACCATTTTAAAGGAACATTGTCATGGAATTACAGAGCACCATGCCTATACAATAATTGGGCTAAAAATGTTAATTCAATTTAATTTACCATATAATTTTAATCTTTGTAGCATATACAGTGTGTGTGTGTGTGTGTGTGTGTGTGTGTGT
>NW_017306426.1:0-50776 GCF_000935625.1 Nanorana parkeri
GGCTGTATCGTACCTCTGCTGCCGCTGCTGCTGCTGCTGCTTTAGATCTTCCAGCCTACGCCATTACAGCTTTATCTCTGCTTTGTTCCCTGCTGACGTTGTTGCTGCTACCTTTGAACTCACAGTTTACGATTTTGCTGCTTTGCTGTTTTGTCTCTCCTGTGTCCTCCTTTGTCCAAGCGAACTGCTCCGGCGTCCCCTACTTGCCCCACAAAGAGCCCATGTCACAGTCCAAGGGATTAGGGTCTCTCAGCTAGCGGCAATGTGTGTGCCCTTCTGTCTCCCTGCTTGTGCTGTTCACGCCGCTCGTACCACTCCCTCACCCGTCCGAGAGGAACACATTGCCCAGGGCTCAGAGCTCACTGCATGCGTCCGTCTGCCGTCATGTCCGCCGCCGACTAGGCCACGCCCCCTTTCCTCATCTCCCAGCTACCCGGACATCTCTCTATCTCATTGCTCTGTTACATTGGGCTTTCGATCAGATCTGCCTGAAAGACTGAGAGGTGCCTATATGTGCAGCAAGTTGCAAATCTGTCACAGACATGCGACTGATCTATCATAATAGAAGTCTCCAGCACTCGATGATACGTGCGAGAAGTATAAGCACTTTTTTATTGAATTGTCACATGCGTCATAAAGCCATGCAAACCAGTGACGTAGCAGCAATCCATCCACAATGACACAGACTGTTATTCTGTATCTTATTCCGGATTTCAGCTGCTTCTCCCATCCAGCAACATCATGCTACGACATTATGCAAGAGGTCAGTGAAGTTATTCTGAATCATCTGTACATATTGGTAATTGTTCTGCACTTTTATTGTATTTATATGCTGTTTGTTTTCAAATCATGGCGGGATTTGATGTCATTATGACATCATGGGGTGGTTCTGGGTGTATCCTGTGTGTTCTCACCATATAAAAGTTGAAGTTGCATGTTTGTGGTTGTCACTATATTGCCCTGAAGAAGGGACCCTGTGTGGCCCTGAAAAGTCAGCTTTATGACGCATGTGACAATTCAATAAAAAAAGTGCTTATATATCTCGCACGTATCATCTAGTGCTGGTGACTTCTATTATGATAAATCAGTTGCATGTCTGTGACAGATTTGCAACTTGCTGCACATACAGGTGAAACTCGAATAATTAGAATATCATGCAAAGTTCATTTATTTCACTAATTCAACTTAAAAGGTGAAACTAATATATGAGATAGACTCATTACATGCAAAGCAAGATAATTCATTGTCATAATTGTGATGATTATGGCTTACAGCTCATGAAAACCCCAAGAACCCCAAATCCACAACCTCAACAAAGTAGATTATTACATGCAATCAATAAAACAAGGATTGTACATAGAAGAATATTGGACCTCTGAAAAGTACAAGCATGCGTATGTACTCAATACTTGGTTTGGGCCCCTTTTGCAGCACTTACTGCAATTACTTTTGCACGATATTCTAATTATTTGAATTTCACCTGTATAGGCCCCTATCAGTCTTTCAGAAATAAACATGAGAATGCCTAAACATTTGTAATTGCAACAATTTTCTGTGTGAAGTGGTGCATTATGTGACAGAAATGAAGGGGTGCCAATATTTTTGGCCATGACTGTATACCCCACACAATTTTTTTTTCAGGTTTGAGTTATGTAAAAGACATTCTGTGAGCAGCCTGTAGGTAGTGCATGATGCTATAATGAGAGGGGGAAGAGAAGTTCTGGTCAAAAATGAAAGTAAAAAGAGAAAACACATGGCCAAATGATAACTGGCCATCTCATTATTCTACAGATATATAAAACTGTTTAAATAATATAAGTTGAACTGAAACTGATATGTAAGAGACTCATACTGGTTTATCAATGGTGTACATCCAGTTAGAAGCAAGTGTTGAGCATTGTACTATGAGTTTATTAGTAATTGATTTATGCGAGGTGCAGAAGTAAACCAAAGTGGTAAATGGCCTCAAAAACCTCTGTATTATTAAGCACATGGTCTAAAATAATCTTGAGACTGTCAGCAGCTGCCGTTCCCCCATGCTGCAGTGTCCATACAACGACGTGATCATCTTGGCAGGCAGCCTCTTAGCGGGCAGCGGCGGGAGAGAGCTCAGGGCTGGGTGAGGCGGGGAGGAGGTGCGGTGTGTGGCGTAAATAGGGTTGCCACCTTTTCTTTCCGCGAAACCCGAACACTCTAGCGACGTACGGAAATGTTTGGGGGAGGATGAATCACGGCTTATTCATATGTAAATAGCGCCACCCATTCATATGTAAATATCGCAGTCAAGACTATTTTCAGTGGAGGGGCAGTGGCCCCTATCATAATTTTGGTTGCCCCTGTCTGCCTGCATCATGTGTCTGGGTTTCTGCTGCTATTAAACCCGGACACAGCATTCAAAACTCGGACTGTCTGTGTGAATCCTGGACAGGTGGCAACCCTAGGTGTAAAGCATGCTGTGTGTGTGGAGCCGCGAACAGGGGCAGCTAATCGAAAGCCGACTAATCGATGATGGAAAACGTTGACAACATTTTCCATTATCGACTTTAATCGACTTAGTTGATTAGTTGTTGCAGCCCCAGTCACATGAGTCCCTGTACAGAGGAACTTACACTCTAATATCCCCCCACGGTCACATGAGTCCCTGTACAGAGGAACTTACACTCTAATGTCCCCCCACAGTCACATCAGTCTCTGTATAGAGGAGCTTACACTCTAATGTCCTCCCACAGTCACACATTCTTATTATACATGTATACAACTCTGACCTACACCGCAGTGCTGTACAGAAAACACTGAGCCAGTCACATCAGTCTCTGTACAGAGGTGCTTACACTCTAATGTCCCCCCCACACTCACATCAGTCTCTGTACAGAGGAGCTTACACTGTAATGCACAATGGCACCAGCTGTAGGGGGACTACAAATCCCAGCAATACATTTATACAACAATGCAGAACAGTATATGAATTTGACTTAGGAATTAGTGACGCGCTGGACTCAGGGCTTAGTGACCCACTGGGCGCAGGGCTTAGTGACCCACTGGGCGCAGGGCTCAGTGACCCGCTGGACTCTGGGTTTAGTGACCCGATGGACTCCGGGCTTAGTGACCCGCTGGACTCCGGGGCTTAGTGACCCGCTTGACTCCGGGCTCAGTGACCCGATGGACTCCGGGCTTAGTGACCCGATGGACGCCGGGCTTAGTGACCCGATGGACGCAGAGCTTAGTGACCCGATGGACGCAGGGCTTAGTGACCCGTTGAACGCAGGGCTTAGTGACCCGCTGGACGTAGGGCTTAGTGACCCACTGGACTCAGGGCTTAGTGACACGCTGAACGCAAGGCTTAGTGAAGCGCTAGACGCAGGGCTTAGAAACCCGCTGGACGTAGGGCTTAGTGACGCATTGGACTCCGGGCTTATTGACCCAATGGACGCAGGGCTTAGTGACCAGATGGATGCAGGGCTTTGTGACTTGATGGACGCAGGGCTTAGTGACGCGGTGGACGCGGGGCTTAGTTACCCGCTGGACGTAGGGCTTAGTGACACGCTGGATGCAGGGCTTAGTGATGCGCTGGATGCAGGGCCCACCTGAGACTCCACGCATACCTGAGAGTGACCCTGCAGAGGCCACCATTGATGCTGCACAGCCCATCTGATACTCTCTATGGTGGGCTCTGCAGGGGTCACAGGTGGGCTAGTCAGGGCTGCGTCTCCCTACCTCTCACCTCTTTCCTGCTCACCTGGCATCAGAGGTAACTACAAACGTCAGGACCCCGGTGCAAGAAACCATGAAGGGCCCCCCTCCCCAAC
The DNA here is from genome assembly GCF_000935625.1 of Nanorana parkeri. Lineage (NCBI taxonomy): Eukaryota > Metazoa > Chordata > Amphibia > Anura > Dicroglossidae > Nanorana > Nanorana parkeri. Next base: position 3,807 of record NW_017306426.1, read on the forward strand.
CCTCCACGGCCATGGGAAGGAGCTGTGGAGAGTTGTCTTGCTGCATGCTGGGAGTCAAGGCGGTTAACGGGGAACTCTTCCTCCTGTCCGCTTTGATACTGCTGGATGCTGGGGCCCGGCACTGCTAGGGCCACGCCTCCTTTGGCGCTGCGGGGGGCCCGGCCGAATCCTCACCTATCACCGTCGGCTGATACTCATTAAAGGTTCCTGGGTGGGCCCTAAACATTAGTATCGGCCGTACCCCCCTGATGGTGGCCCTGTATACAGTACATATATACTGTACATTCCATGTGTACCTTTTATGGATTCATATGCAAAGCCCTATTGTGTGTGATACTGATTCATGTATATGGCTATGCAATGTAGAGATATATAAAATGTCAGTCAGCAGCTTTTTAGCATTCAAGCGGTAAAAGAGAGAAGATAATATTTCAAGTAATGCCAACTATGATTAGTTTAAATCCGTTTTGTCATTGCTGAAAGAGTATTTAAATATTACAAGAGTGCTGAAATTGTGTATATAATTGTGTAAATGAAACACATGAAACTTGTTTAATGGAATATGTTTATTGCAATGGTACAGTACAAAACATCCAAAATGTAAGAAAAAAAACGTTTTCTATTTATGGTTATAGCAGAACGCATGCCTTTAGACGTATGCAGTGTGAGTTTTGAATATATCGAAGTATATTGAATTATTTATGCAACTTGAACATCTGAAATTGTGAACAAACACATTAATAGCAATTTATTTGTAAAACTGAAGAAAAATGGGTTAATGGTATGTTATTGTGGCGCTCACCCCCTAAGGAGCCGCTGAATAACCGGATATTTCTATCCCCCTGCACCAGTGTACCGCCCAAATCGTGGATCCACAGCACACCAACACACCTTTGAACAGGTTTATAGCAGATTTAATAATAGCACAATATACAAAGCAACTATGGCAATAGTATACACAACAATCACACAAAAGGATATTATAGCAGCAGGCTAAGGCGCTCTACAACTCAGTAGCTGCAGCTAGATATATATATCGCATGCACGAAAACCAGCAATGTCAGATTGTTTCAGATAATATACTTAAATTGAATATAATCAACAGTAATATCCCTACTTAACAGTATATAGTCCACTCTAAACTACTGGCCAGTAGTACTGTCCTAGGCTAGCCAACGTTGGGCCCTTGCTGTATAGCAGATGGAGAAAAGTACAGTTGTTGCAATGGCCAAAGGCCTCTCACCACTTCCAGTGTGCCTTTGGGAAAAGGAGGATGATTGTCTGTGGAAGGTGAATGTCCCTCTTTCCTCAGACCGACGTCTATGAAATGGATGTAGTCTTCTAAGGCCTCCGGCAGGACATCTTGGATCGTCTAAGGGCCGTCTAGGGTCATCTAGGGTACCTGGCAATGATCTCAGTCAGCTTCGTCAGCTCCACTCACTCAGCTGGGCAGGCTGGATTACTCCGGTGGCCGGTTCAGCCACGCGACTAGGCCTCAGTTCGGGCGCTCGAATACAGTCTCTCCGGTTTAGCAGATGAACATCAGTCCTTCAGAATGCTGCTGTACCGATTCTGTGTGTCCCAATCTGTCAGTGGGAATCACCCAACTCTGTTGCATGCAGACCTAATTCACACAGTGCCCCACACACAGGCCTGTCTCCTCCAGATTCCCCAGTCAGACTGAGCACGCTCAGTCACTGCCATCCATAGCCCTTCCTCCTTCCTCTCGCACAGCATCCTGGGAGTCGTAGTTCACAAGAGCTCTATTAGCAATCCCCAGTGTCAGCTCTGCACTGCAATCCCCACAAATCTCTGCCTCAGATCACACACAGGGAAAAGTTAACTCCTTACAGTTAGTAACAGGAATCGCTGTGATAGCACATATATGTATATTATATAGGGGCTACATTCTCCCCCCACTGAGACCTTTGGGTCCCTCCAAAGAACAATTTGAAACAGCAAATTGGTGCAACCAAGATCTGCGTTGGCAGATGCAACATGCCCATGAAACATTCATTTAAACAATTACACTGGGTAGAATTACACCTAACTTACGACATTGCTCAATAAAAGAAGAAGAACCGAGGACAAGCCAAACGCTATATTATAATTGTTATCAAAATGTTATACTTGCCTGTAAAAAAAGTGAAAGTAAAAAGAGAAAGCACATGGCCAAATGATAACTAGTCTCATCTCATTATTCTACAGTTATTGGCTCTCATTCTCCCATGTTTGAGACCAGTAACATAAACAGAGCTCCGGCGTTTAATTACAGGGGCCCACTACCAATGACATACAGCATATATCAATGGCAGTGAAATGGTTAAGGAATGGTTTGTGGGTACAACTTCTTTGGCATAGTGATAGTTGTAGTGCAAGTAGACCCAGACTCTGTTTTACCCTTTAAGCCATGCCCACTATCTAGTGCAATGTAGCTACAACTACTTTTCACCATGGCACCCTGCACTTGCTGCCTGTTTTCTTCCCCCAAGCTGTCTCTCTTATGTTGTGTTGTGTGCAAATTTTTAGAACTTTGCATCAACCTTAGAAATATGTAACTACCGTTGTCTTCAATGACAGGAAAAACAATGTATATACTGTATATTTGCTGATAATATTTAATTGACAGCAGATGTAACCCCTCCTTCCCAATTTCCAACCTAAACTGCTAAGAATGTGTCATATTAACCTCCCTTCTGCTACAGCCTTCCTCCAGGTGCTAATATCTAAACACAGCACAGCAAACCCTGCTGAGATGGGAGGTCAACTGTGTAAAAATATCACTCTTCACTACCTAAGGTATAAATTTAATGTTAAAGATATTTAGATATGATAAGCTCCTGCAACTGCAAATATTTATCCATGAATATTATTAAAAGCGCTGTACATAGTCAAGCTAGGTTTATATTTCAAAGGACCTTTAAAATAACAAATGTAATTTAGTAAAATTTACAATTTGTAAAATTTAAAATTTTTCACAAGACAATAGAAAGAAAGGTCACTGTAAATATATATGCTATACAAAAAACTTTTCCTCATCTGCTGCAAAGCACTAAGTTTAGGAAACTTAAAAACCGCACTGATTTAATTTGTAAAAGGTACACAGCCTAGAGAATTAAATAAATGTACATACATTGATATGCAAACATCTGCCTGCCAATATTCATACCCCAGAACATTCTGTACAGTATAGTGATGTAAAGTTCATTCTATTGGTGGTCATGGTAGTACCACTGTTACAATGGTGAACAGTGTAGTACCACTGTTACATTGGAGGTCAATGTAGGTCTCCTTACATTGATGGTCAGTAGTAGAGGTCTCCTGATACATTGGTGGTCAGTCTAATGCCCCCTCACATTGGAGAGCAAGGTCAGTGTAATACCACCCCTACATTGGTGATCAGTAGTAGAGGTCTCCTCAAACTTTGGTAGTCTGTGTAGTACTAGACCTACTTTGTGATCAGTGTTGAGTTTCCTTACATTGGTGGTCATTGGGAGAGGTGTCTTATATTGGTAATCAGTGTAGCACCGCCTTACATTGGTGATCAGTAGAAAAGGTGTTCATTTAAATAGGTGGTCAGTGTAGTGTTCTCTTACATTAGTGGTTACTGGTTCCATGATGCTGAAAGATGCTGATGCCAGAACTATGCAGGCACCATCAGGCAGGATATCAATTCTCCACAGCTCAAACTACTAACAACCTCTGCAGAAACCCTACGGTTTTTTAAACATGTTGGTTGAGAAAATCTGATCTAAGGTATGCCAGCAAATGACAATTGGGCAAACAGTGCATGGCTTGGGATTAGAGATAGCTGAGCAAGCCTCTGCTTCTTGGGACCCATGGGGCCTATGAGAGTGTGCAGACAGCAAAAAAATACTCAAATTTGTACGACTGCCTGCATCCTTCATGGGGAGGTTTCTCTTCCTATTTGGAGATAGGTGTCTTTAGAGCAGGGACAGAGGTTAACCTTTCCCAGCAAGGGAAACAGACTGTAGTGATTGCCCGACACAGACCTATGTCTTTATATGAAGAAATATGAAGAAACAACTAAGCTCAGGAATTATTTTTTTTCATCCCACAGGTTTACTTTTACTGTAACTAGCAGTTATAAAATGTCTTTGACCTTCTGAAATGTCTCTCCCCTTATATTATGGCTGTCTACTCTCAGCTGTCTACAAACTAAAGTATTTTAGGCAATGAGAGTTGGAAAACTAAGTTTAGTGTTCTTATCCCCACTAGCTACGAAAAATATTAGCTTTAACTTGCAAAGTTTGTCTTTGCTAATCTTTACTTTATGACCTGTTACTTCATAACTTTTTTTGCCTGGAAGAGCTGGAAGCAGGATTTGGGTAGAATTGTCCCACCTAAGTGTCGGGGGAATTGAAAACAAGAACTTAATTAACCAAGAGGTAGACAAAGCACAGAATAAAATAAGTCTGATATGTTTTAATTTTCTTTCAGGGGGAATCAATAGGATTTTTCAATCTCCAAAGAGGCAAAACAAAGTTCCCAGACTCTTTCTTCTATCATTTTAAATTAAATCTAAAAATACCCCACAGCCACAACCTGGAGTAACATGTCAGTTATTATTTCCAGCAAAGCAATTGTCTGTACCTCATTTTGATGTTTTCTCTAGAATCATTATTTACTTGTCTATAAACCAGGTAATATGTTGATGCTAATTGAAATCATTATTTCACATTATAATGTAACATGACATGTGCGTGTTATTAGGCAGTTTATTTTTTTTAATTTTAGCAGAAACTTTGTAAATTCGAGGTTAAGCAGGAAATGACCATCATTAAACGGTGCTGATGACAATGGGAATGAAACAGAAAGTAAGGTGTGACTAAAGTGTCCCCAAAATGTGCTATTTGTCAGAAACATTGTACTGGCTCCCACTTTCATTCATGTATGTAATCATGCACATGTTTCCACGCATAAAGGCTTAACCAGTCAAGCATGCACACATCACAGCGGATGCACGAACTTGCATGTATGTTCACCACTGGCACTGGTGCCAAGCGGCCTATTTAAACCCTAGTCCTGCATAGCCGTTGCTGGTCTTTTGGACTGCATTTCTGTGACCTGTAATCTCTGATCCTAAAGTTGTGCCTGAACTTTATTGCTGACCCATCAGCTATCTCACTTGTTCTTTAATTTACCTTGTCTTATTATGATTGCTGATTACCATTGTTACCGATCTCAACCTGGACTTCTGGCTAGGATTCTGATCACTGACTTTGCACTTTGCTACCTCCATGTTGCCGACGTTTGCTTGTTTCTGACTTCAAGAGGCTGACTCCTGGTGTGACATCTATAAGCCCCAATAGTGATCCAGCATGAACAGCAACTGACAACATGCAAAAACTCACTTCCTCCCAAGGAACACAAGCCTTCAGCAATACACTGAGCACTGCACTAACTCCTGTTTCAACAGGGGCGTTGCCTCCAGTCCTGGGCTTTAAAACCTCATAACACTACTAGCTCAGTGCTAGGTTATTCTGAAGCCCTGCTCACAGAGACCCAGTGTTTGTTCCTGTATCTTCGTCCCCCAGTTTTGGACTCCCAGCTACCTGACCCTTGGACTGTTTTCTGGACTAATGATTCTACGCTGCCTGCCCTGAACATGGAACTGCATCACTACAGCTTGTCTCACCCCTCTGGACTGTGTATTTGGACTGGTTATCTTACCTGCTTCCTGCTACTTGGATCCAGACCTGGTGCAAGGGGCTCTGTCCTGTGGTACGTGACAGACCTTGTACTTCAGAGCACCATTGCAGTTAAATGGTGAGCTGTGGTTATAGTTTGCACCCTTGCTGCTACAAAATAGTGTTTCCTTTGTTGCACAACATTCACTATGCTCACAGTATACAAAAAAAACAGCTACATTTTACATTTTTTGGGGTGTGTTTTTTTTTTATATGAGACTTTAATTTGTTTTAAAACTTTTTCTTTTTTTTTTTACACTTAACTTTATTGCTATCATATAGGGGGATAACAAGACCCCTATGTGATAATCAATATACAATGGCAGGTCCCCTTTACGGAGACATCAGGGGTCTCTAAGACCCTTAATGTCACCTTGGGATGCCCAAAGAAGCTGATGAAGAGATCCTCTTCACCAGGTTCTTCTCTGGCTATAGCAGCCAGAGAAATGACAATACACATCGTTTCCACCTTTAGAAAGAGAGGAGAGATCAGCAGTGAGAGAATGCTGATCTCTCCTCCGTTGTCACTGCTAGTAGCTGCTGTGCTGGTCCCGGGCCCGCAGGGGGGACAGTGGAGCCTGGGATAACCGGCAGCGGCAAAAAAAAGAGGACAGAACAAGCTGTTTGTCGTTAGACTCCCTGAATTAAACTTCATACTAGCCTTGAATAGAGAAGGCAGGAACAGAGAGGGGAGGAGGGCAATGAGTCATTTAGTTTAACATGGGCTATTGAGCTATTGAGCTTGAGTAAAGGACCTGAGAACTCTACTTTTTGCAAAATATTCAAATTCAATATTTTATATTTATCTGCCCCAAATGCAAGTGTTTTAACTTTTTTTTTTTAGTCCTGACCATAAGAAAAACGAAAGGGAATATATATGTACTGAGTGGCCAGATTATTATGACCATCAGTACTTCGTTGGGCCACGAGATGACTCCACGAGATGACTTAGTTGGGTCGCCCCGTGAACTTCAGAATGGGGTAACATTATCAGTTTGCATATTTTCTGACACTTTTTAAATATTTTTCTGTTAAAGTGTGGTCAGTCAGGAGTGTAGATGGATCTTGTGTCTAGACAGACCTGAATATACAGCTTCACCTCATCACTGAAAGTGGCAGATTAATAAGAATCTTCGCAGACAAGGCCATTGGTTTTAATAGAACAACCCATGGCCTACCTATTGGTGAACCTGACACTCCTCCAATTTAAAATAAGCTGTTTTTGATCTAAACCTTGTAATTTGTCCAGAAAAATACAGAAATAAATAATGTCAGTGTGTAAATCTCCAAAACTCGTAACTATGTGGATTAGTTTCCTTTTGCTCATGACCTTCTCCCTAGTTTCCATTTGCTGAAGAGGAAACTATGAAAATCACAATAAAGGATTAGAGTTGAGCAAGAATGAAATGGAGAAAATAAATAAGAAGATAAAAAAATTGGTCATTTTTCCAGGGAAGTAAACAGTTTTATGTTTGACCATTTGGTGTTGTATTTTGATTATTACAGTTTAATGCACATTCCATGCAACGTTTACTGTGACTGGAGGGTGATAAAAGATAGCTGTTGAATGATGTACATTAGTGTAATTATAGGATTTAGAAGCTGTCAGCACAAATTGCATTCTTGGATCTTCAAATGTGAGTATAATTCAAACCCTTTTCCATTTTAGATAGGGATGGGTCTGCTGCTTGTGTCTTGCTGGGGAGATTTCACTTACACTTCCTAATCTAGAGAAGCAACAAGAAGTAAAGGAAAATCTCCCCAATATTAGGTGAATTTCCATCTTGTACAGTTGCCACCAGAACATTTGCCCTAATTGGAAAATCTTGTTCGCATTACAACTCAACATTTTGGATTTCCCCTTACATTTTGTTTAAGTGACAATGGTCATCAGGACAATTAGAGCAGTGAATTTCCCCAGCTGTGACAAATAAAGCAATAAAAACCTGAGGACAGGTTTAACTTCCCTTCTAAAACTATGAAAAAATGTTTTACCTCTACATACAATTTAAAGTATAATGCCAGCTAATGCACGGCTGAAATAAATGCAAGGGAATGTCCTTAAGGCAGCCTGGAATGGCCAATATACTTCACAGTCTTCTGGTACATGCTCCAGATTGCGGAGGAATGTTTGGCATGATGGAGGCTAAAGCACTATCCCAGCCCTTAGTGGACTAGGCAGTTCAGCATTCTACTTACAGTATAATATAATAATATAACCAATATAAGTGTGGATGCAGAGTTAGAATATTGTGGTTAAATGTGCAGTTATCCTTTAATTCCTGGTTGGTTTTTCAGTTCATTATGGGTTATTCTAAAGAGAATATTTAAAGTGACATTAAAGTATATGTTTTCCCTCCCCCCAATGTTAGTGTAAGCACTTACCTTAAATGATGTCTCTTAATCCGATCTTCTTTCCTGTCCTTTTCATCTGTCCCTCCAACGCTGCTGCGGGTCTCCGATCCAGCGCTGACTCCTCTGTCCTTGCTGGCGCTTCCTGTCCCACGGTGTCTGCATGCGGGTGCACGCCGTCCATATACGTATCTTATGTCTCTCCTCGTCTCCCGGCTGAAAATCTGAACTACGCATGCGCCCGCCCCAAGGTCCTTTGCGGCCGCCCAAGATTTTTTAGATTTTCGGACGGGAGGGCGCGGTGAAGACACAGGAAAGTATTAACCTCTTTTAAAGCGCCTTTTTTTGTGTGTGACGTTTTTGCATATATCTACTGCTTGCAAGCAGTAGATATATGCAAAACAAACGGAGGGTTTAATAACCCTTTAAGCCTCTCTGCTCTCACTGAAACCCTCTAGGGTGTCATATGAAACAAGAGTACAGGAAGTTCCTCCTTTCTTAAACTACTCCTGGGTTAAAACTTACAGTGCTACAACAAATTATTTTTTTATTACAGTGACCCCCTAAGTTGACTGAAATTCCTTTTAAGCCAATCATAAGGTTGCCACCTTTTCTGGTAAAATTACTTTCTCTATGATATCTATTCTGTTACCGGTATTAACACCGGTAACTCACCCCAATGGGGATAGTAAAACATGTTCTGGGTGGCAACCCCAGGCAATGATAAGGTCTACTGGTGCTCTTTACTCACCTGTAGCTTCTTTATGTAGTTTGGCGTCACTTAAGGGTCTCTTTAAAACTCACACAGGGTCAGATTTTCATCACTGGGATATGTACACGTGTTTGGTATCCTTAGTAACACCCCTTTGCATGGACTAAATGTTTCCACTCAAGGCATTGCCTTGTTTCCCTGGCACTAGCCTGGCATAGAATATTGCCTTTTTTCCCTCAGAGCTTGAAGTCCGAAACCTGTGTAAGCTCCTACATCATCCGACAGGGAACTTGACTTCTTCCTCCTCCTAGTGTAATGTTATTCAGGCTTGGTGAATGGCCACTTAGCCCCAAACGCAACATCCTGGGCGTAGGTCATATGCCCCTCCATCTGAAGGAAGGGCTCCTAAGGTGCAACACAGCAGCAGGGGAGCACAGGGAATGTGGGTATAAATGGGTGGGGGTTGCTCTTACAAGGGAATCAGTCACTTTTACCTAAATGGGCAAAAAGACCAATTGTCTTGAAAGAGTAAATGTACTTCTCGAAAGGTGTGTCAAAAAAAAAGGCTGACAGAAGGGCAAAGGACTAGTAACCGATATTGCCTAAGGTCTCCCTGTAACTGATCTTTTCCCTATTACTAACTTACCATGTTTTTTTTTCTCTGTGTCTAAGTAACCCTCTTGGTAGAAACAGAGCTTCTCAGAGCCACCAGCAAGGAAAATAGTGAGGCAAACAGAAGTAAGATCCCGAAATTCCACTACAAATTTCACAAGACTACCAGTCAGTGGCCGCAGTGCCTTAGATCTCACATCTTAAATATACAGCTTAGAGGCTGTAGTGATACTGCCTAGGCACACTCACAAACCAGGACATGATTTGCTATTTTGCAGGAGGAAATAAAGACAAAGGGTACACTGTTTAGGGTACTGAAAAAAATGTCCCCGATAATATAGCAAGTTTTCACTTTTGAGTTCAGGTCCACTTCAATTTTTCTTACACTGTGCTAATAGTGGCGTACTTAGAAATAAATCCACACATATATATACACACACAAATAAATACAAGCACTCCAAGATGTAAAGAAGATTTCAATGTGCCTCTTTTCTATAGACTAGCATATACTGTATAAATAGTAAAGGCCATCTCTGCACACAGGGTTGACTGAGAGACGGTGTTATTCTATATCCAATAATTACAGTGACTAAGGCTAAACAATGAATGTTGTGTATAATGAGGATTCCTTTCTGTATTCATAGGCCTGTAAAGTGTATTTCAACATGCTGTAAGTAGAATACTAGACTGACATGTACAAGCCAGGGTATGATGCTTTTACATATGTGTTAGGGTGAGATCTACATGTATTTAAAGGGCTACAAAAAAATTTATGTCACAGGTGACAGCTGTCTGACAAAGCGTGAAATTGCTATTCTGCCGTCAAGATCTATTGTGGTACTGCAGAGAATTAGTTGACATAAGAAACACACAGTGTGGAGTTTTTAATTTGCAAAACGATTGAATATTGTTTTTCATATGGTTTAAAGAGAACCAGTCATGACTAAGCATTTATGTTATATAGTTATTTGGTTGAAAAAAACACAGATGTCCATGAAGTTCAACCTTTGGAAGTAATCTGATTAATCTTTCTTGAAATATTGGAAATGGGAACACTTACCTGAAAAATATTTGCACCTTTTTTTTGCTTTCTGTAGTTAAAGCGATTCTTTAAGTAAGGAAACAAGTGTGCATGAGCTAGGGCTCACCATGGATGTTACAATCTCAGTCCAGGAAAAACAGTAGATGCTGACCCAGAATATTATCTGAACAAAAATGGCTCCATCCTTCTGGAGATTAGGGCGTTGTCAGGGGTGAGAGGTAATGGATACTTGTAAGTGTTACATTTACAATTTACTTTACACTTACTTTTACACATTACTTTTTTATTTTTATTTCGTTTTGGATACAGTAGGGAATGGGTAAAACCCTGATCAAATTCATTTTTGTTGTCTCCATCCTGCTGGAAAGATTAGCCTGTGCTTCCTGTCCTAGAGATATAACTAGAAATGAAAGCAAGTGAGGGTAGTTCCCCTCTTAGACAATAGAAAGACCCAGACATAATGAGCAGAGGGTCTACATGACTGGGGAGGAATTGTTCCTGGAAAGGGCTCAAAGATTGGAGCTAAACAGCAGATCTTACATGATTGAAGGGTGGGGGTTGGGTGGAAGGGAAGAGCCACATGGTTAGGAACTAGCGGGGCTGGAAGGTCGATGAGTAAAGAAGCTTGGCCCACCCGCAATCCTTTATTCACTGTTGATGGCAGTTGGACTATAAATGTGTTTGTCACGGCAGTGGTGATAAAGCAAAAATCACATTTATGGTTACAATTCCTTTCATTTAGATAAGAAATGAGAAAAGCAAATCCAACCTGGATTTGGATTTAAGCGGGTTAGGGGGGTCTGAAAAATATAAGACAGTAACAAAAATGTAGGTGAGGCATTTGGTATGGTACTTCCCCCATCGTTGTCATTTTGTTGATGAGGGCTTTGGAACTCGGAAAAATTTAATTCTAGAGCTGTCCTTTAGCCAGTGGGGTGCAGTAGGACATGGGGTGGATTTAGTAAAGCAATATTTTGGCTAATGGACCCCACCGTGATGAGGAAAATCAAAAGGAGCAGGTTGGATTTGCTTTTCTCATTTATCTTAGCTAAATGAAAGGAATTGTAACCATAAATATGATTTTCGTTTGGGAAAAATCATACATATTGTAATGTTCTTGTACTAAGCACCTCCCATCCATGGCCGTTCCTGAACAGCCAGACGGGAGTCTTCTATGAGCGCGAGGGTGTCTTAAGATGTACTGCCCCTCCCCCGCTCGTGCATGGCACTCAGCGCGTACACAAGTGGGGAACTGTTACCAATGTGAACAGCCAGCGATGGCTGTTTACATTCAAGTGATTGGGCGTCTCTAGGGACCCCCAATCGCTTGCAGGAGCTGCGGGTGTTGCCCCCCCCCCCCCCTACATGATCTCTTCTCCTGTCCCCGAATGCAGGAAGTGATGTATATTACATCACTTACGCATTCCTCTGTCATTTTCCGCTACAGAACACCGGTGAGAAGCTGTTGAAGCAGATCTCTGCCTCATCAGCTTCTCTGGGGGTCCCTAGGTTACATTATGCGATAGCAATAAAGTTAAGTGTAAAAAAAAGTTTAAAAAAAACGCCTATCGCTAATTTTGGGTGTGGTCGTTTTCTGCGATTTCACAGGTGCGCACAATTTTGAAGCACAAACATGATTAATGCAGCTACAGCAATAATCCGGAGGCATTGGAAAAGTGTCAGATTGCTTCCTTATCCGAATGAATCCGACAAATAGATCATAAACACGAAATTGAAGAATTGCTATTCACAAGACGAGATGCGTGGACTAATTTTCCCACATCTGGGCGTGTTGGGACCATTTTACCACCACCCCTGAGTTTATTACAGGGTTATTCACAAAAGGGTGAAGAGTTTGGAGAAGGCAGGAGAAGCGAACAATCTAGGCCAAAATAGCTGATTTGGAAAAATTCGCCAATTCAGCTTACTTTCCAGTTCAGCTATGTTGTCCTAGATTGTTCACTTCTCCTGCCTTCTCCAAACTCTTCACCCTTTAGTAAATAACCCTGTAGTAAGTCTCTCAAATCCACTGAATGATCAGCCTTGCGATAATATTTTCTCTTGGTGAAACTTACAGGTTCGGCATTCTCAGTTGGCCGAGGGAAAACCCCCGGTCATGGTAAGGTCTTTTTCTACTTTCCTTTTCCTGTCGTCTTTGTCTGGTTGTTCTTTCTCTTCTTTATCCCTTTTCCCTCACTCTCTGTTTCCTTATTATGGAAGTTTCAGGATGAAGCACATTGCATATAACAGATGAGATCACCAGGGAAATAGGTATGCTTGCTTAGGCAAAACTGAGTACCCTGTATCACCCAGTTTCTTACCCACATGTGCATATATTGTGACTGAATGTTTTTGCTTTCTTTCTGTCCTTTGTTCTTTTTGTGCTACTCATATTGCTGTAGTTTACTGGAATGTACTGTTGGCTGTCATATGCCATGTATTCTATTCTTTTGTTTAAAAACTGAATAAAACGTATTGGATATAAAAAAACAATATCTGTGCACTCTATAATACTATCTGATGCTGTGTGCACTCTGCAGAACATACCCTCCCATGTTATAAAAGTAAGAAGGGGGTGTTCTGTAATCCTAACATACTTCTTGTCCTTGGGGGACAACGCTGCTTCACACAACAAAGTGTGTTATTGGCAGGATCACCTGTTGAAAATGAAGGAAAAAGAGCCTGACCAAATTAATTCAGTCATCACATCTAAGGACCGGTAAGCTGCAATATATTACATTTCTATTCTTGAGTTTAGATACGCTTTAAGTCAACTCACTACAGATTACTGCTCACTAGTGCTTTTCCAGTCCTATTATATTAAATTATACTTTTTGCCTAAGCACAAAACACCTGACCCCTATTTTAATTAGAAACTTGCCTTTGACATCTTACTGACAAATATAATTATGTATTTATAAATTACTTTTTACAGGCTATATTTGCAATTTGTACACACTCACTCATATTTAATATGTACTTGCGGAGGACACACCTTGGGATCAATATAGGATTTAGATTTGGACTCATTCACTTTCATTTAATGCTTAAAAGCAAACCAGCACAGACATTGCCATTTTGACTATTTTCAGGCTGTGCTTGATGCTCGTCACGGAGCATTGAGCTGCGGGGTAATTAAGGGTGAAGGCGAGGAAATCCATCCACAGCCCCTGACTATTGCAATTAATAAAGCTGGAGTCCCGTCCTGATTTATAGAGAGCTAAATCAAAGTAGTGACAAATGAAATTTCTTCCCTGTTCTGACAAGTTATTTTTAATCTTTCAGCGTTCGGTAATGAACACAGTGAAGATGCTGGACGTGAAATGTATGCACTCACGAGTGCATTCATGTCTTGGTAACTGAGCAAAGGACACAAAACAAGAAACCATCCTGCCAGCTGCTGGTTGGTACAAGAGGAACACACTGGGGCTGGTATAAACTGTAACTGACACCAAGTGTTCTCCTTAGCAACCAATTTGTTTTTAAGCTAAGTTTTCTTTTAGTCAGTTGGAGTGGACACGGCCTTATTTTTTTTTTTATTATTCTACGTTTCGTAAATCAGATCCACATTCTTTTTGTGTTTAAATCTGAATGTATTTTGTTGAACATTGCTTATATTCTTTTATATAGTCGCCTCAGGCATCAAAAAGTGTCTTAACTGGCTTTGAAATACAAAGCTTTGGTTTGAAATACAAACACCCTCCTGCCCATCTGCAGCCATATTTTTGCTTTATTGTTAGTAGAATGGAGTAAACATTTTTGTTGCACTTTTATGGCATGGCAGTCTAGCAGAAGGTAGGTTCTTTGAAGGTTTTGATAGGTTAATGATAACCTGTAGTTTGGGGCAATGCAATAGGGTCACTTTACTGCAGGCACCCGGAGGGCCGGTGTCAATGGGCTTTTGTTTGCAACAGACAGGATTTGTATTCTGATACAAGTCTATGCAAATGCAAATCTTCTTAAATCAGGATAAATGCAGGCCAGAAGGAGGGCAACTGCAGGTCAAACACACATGTCAAAGAATTTTGAATAATCTCATTTCAAACTGATGCCCGTCGACACAGGCCCTAAAAAACATGGATTATATCCTTGGAGTATGGGCAAATTACAGGCTTACTTTACTGCAGGAGCCCAAAGGAGCATGGGCTTATTTTCCCTGGAAAATCAGCAAAGTACAGGCTCACTTAATTGCAGTAGCTCAAAAAATTGCAAAATTTTAACTTGTTCACTCTAGCAATGAGGCGATTAAGAGGGGACATGATTGTAATGTACAAACTGTTCAATGGTGATGGTAATATCAGTAATAAACTTTTTTTTAACTGTAAACTTACTAAAGAAGGGGCAACCAACTGAAATTAAAGGAAAAAAGGTCAAAGGGGAATTTTCTCTGTTAGAGCTGTAAGGTTGTGGAACGCACTTGCACAAGCAATGGTATCAGCAGAGTGTATTGAATCATTCAAGAATCGATTCGATTCTTTCCTCAGGGGGTAGATCCAGGGCCGTAGGCAGGGCAAGGCAAGTGAGGCACTCGCCTTAGGGCACAGCTGTGAGAGGGCGTAGCTAGGGGTGGCCTGGCTGTGCCCCCTCCCTGTTGCCGTGGTGAGCACAGGGCGCCATGGCAACAGGGGTGCCAGGTGGCCAACAAGCCCATACAGGCATGGGAGAGCAGCGGGGAAACAAAGAGAAGCTGCAGGCTGTGCCGCCCCTCTTTATGTGGCCGAGCGGCTCAGGATGGAGAGCAGGAGGATTGGAAAATAACAGTGAAATTTACTAGTTCCATCAGTGAGAAAGTGATTGGTAGAATCTGAAAAAGAGGGGCATGCTAGTGTGGGGCAGCATGCGGAATGCTGGGCAAGGCACAACAACAGCACAGAAATCAATACAGAGCAGTACAGGCCCTGGTACTATTGCATGTTGAAGAACCAGTACTGTACCAGACAAAATAGTACACTTGAACCTTGCACAAGCAATGGTATCAGCAGAGTGTATTGAATCATGTTGCATGTTGAAGAACCAGTACTGTACCAGACAAAATAGTACACTTGAAAGGTATGCATGTTTTTCCCTGTGCCTGTGTGAGTTCTCTCCCACACTCCAAAGACATGCTGAAAAGTTAATTGGCTCCTCTCTAAATTGACCCTGTATGCATCTGAGATAGGGACCTCAGATTGTAAGCTTCTCAAGGGCAGGCACTGATGTATATGTGCAGTATTTAAAGCGCTGTATAAATTGTTGCTATATCAATTCAGTGTTTTTTTGGCAGGACAGCCAAACCTTTTAGCACATGGATAACTTAGTTGAGTAGAAACATTTTTTCCCCAAATAAGTTCAGTTTAGCAGTCGGGCTTGATAAGCATTTAAAGAGAAGCAGTCTCAATTGGGCTCATGCAAGAATCCAAATGAACCTTGAAGCAGAACTACAACCTACTATTCCTTACAGCCAAGGAATGTAGCATCTTAGCCTCTATATGGATTTCAGTTGCCGTAGGGTTACACATGTAATAAGCTATGGCACCAACCTCCAACCACACCGGCAACCTGGTAACTGACATTAAATTGGTGGGGAAAGTTTTTCTTTAAGTAACAGGGTTCAGAGGTCAACTGAAGTCTGTTGAGGCACAGCAGTACATATACTCTTTTAAATACCCTCTATTTTATAAAACATTCCATAAATATTATAAACGTCATCTAATCATAAATCAACCAACCCTACATTGACCTTTGCACAGCACTTAGGTAGCAGAACAGCCATGGTACTGGGCAACTAAAGCCCCATGTGCGTTGTTCTTGATTTCTCATCTCCACTGACACATATTGCACATCTTATGCTTTGAACAGACAATATTTTTGATCTTTTCACCTTAGAAGCATGAATAATTGGTGACACAGATGATGAAATTGTATTATTACACTCAGCTGTCTAATGACACTGTATCATATCGTGTACACTGCTATTAATCTTTCCAGTTGAACTGCTGAGAAATGAAATTTAAAGAAGCGCTTAACCTTTTTACCACAATTTTAATTATTTGCAATTGGGTGAATCTGTCCAGATTTGATTGAAATCCATAAAACCCGAAAGTAGCGGAAAAACCGAGGGGGGCTTTGGGGCCCATGTTGTGGGTTGGTGTTTACTAGGTTACTAGGCAGGCTATTGGCACAAAAGTGATGCAAAGCTGGGCACTGCCATGGGGGACATTTAACAAAGCTTTTTTATTTTAAATACCATATAGAGTCGAAAGGGCCCATAAAGTGTCTGTGCTACCTGTGTAAATATAAATACTAGGTGTATTTCCCTGACACTTATTAGAACTGAAGAAGTGGCTTGGATAAGCTATGAAATGTCTTCAACATTACAGAACAAATCCAATTGAATGTGAATCTACTACTAGCTATAACATGACCTGATAAATGACAAACTTCACAGATACTTGAATAGACAGCAAATAGAAAGAGACGGGCAGGTTTTTCTTGAAATAGAAATATAACTACTATAACTACTCCCAATGCCAGTGGTCTGGGCCCCACTTTGTTCAAGCTCCTTGTGCTGCAACCCCACCCATATAATCTGTTGAATTTACCTAACTTGTGTTGTCCCAAAGTGGTCAGATTCCCTGTGTGTTCTTACATTTTGGGTTTTTTATTTTCATGTGTATTTATATTTTTTTCTGCCTGTTTTGGTATTGTTGCAGTGGATTGGTTGCACATGGCAGAGGGCAGGCACATCTGCAAATCCTCTAGTTTGCCAGCATAATTCTCCAGGCATTTAGCAGCCAATTGTTTTTTTCATATTTTATTATAGTCAGGGCAATAGAGACATAGCTGCAGGGGAACAATCTACAACCTTAGGATGCCATCCTTTCTACAACACAAGGAGAAGCGCAGGCAGTAGAAAAAAGACTGTCCACCATTCCCCAAATCAGGACCATCCAAAACAAATTGCAGGTAAGCCTAAAACAGTTGAGGTCCTGCTACATGAAATAGTAGGGTGTGAGGCTTACTAATATGACCTCTTTCCCTTCCTTCTCCTCCTCCCCCTACTCTTCTTCCCCTTCCCGTACCCCTTCCTCTTTCAACTATTTCTCCTCCACCTCTTCTTCCATCTATGTGACTAAAGTGAGAAAGTGCCCCTAAACCATATGTGATGAAGAACTGGTTAAAAGCCTCCCTTCCTCTAGTTCCTGGTCTGTGTGGTCTCACAGTAACATATTTATAAATTAATTTTATTCCTCTTCAATCCTTGCTGCCCTTTTTCCTGTGAGTCTTTTTTTCAGGGATGAGGAGATCCAAAGTGAAGCCTTGAAATTTAAAGCAGCAAATGCCAACATCAACAGCACCATCTCCAGTAACATCCTTCACATGCCAAGTTTTTGCTGAAGTGGACGAAAAAAAATGTCCCCAAACCCCCCACATGCCCAGTGCCTGTATGCCAACTTTAACTGCTTCCATACCAGATGGTGAAAACAGCCTCCTTCCTCTAGATCATGGCCGGGGCAGTATTAACATTTTTCTACCCGGCATCACTTTTTTTTTTTCAAATTTAATTTTTATTGTTTTACTTTTTTACCTTGTAAGGCCATTTCTGCCCTGGTCAAGCAAACAGGGGCATGGTCAGCAAGACTGTAACAAAAATGCTTACAGGAGATCATATCATGGACTACTGGGTGTCTCAAGAATATACCCCTGGCTAGAGGTGGCATATACTGTACATGGGAGGTTCTAGTCTACACACCTGCATGTTCCATGTCAGAGAAGTCCTTCAGTGCAGTGGGGGAATTGTGACTGAGAAGATAACTTTTCATGAAATGAATCAGACCTGAATCATGGACGACTACCAAACACCCACTGCAATAGTTACTGATAAACTCGCTACATTTATATTATATATATTTAAGAAAAGACCAAATATTGTTTTCTTCTATTCAAACTGTTGCTATCGCTGCTGCAAACATTTCGGCCTCCTGTCACCTCTCCTCCTTCTCCTTTCACTCCTTCCCTTTGCCAAAAAATCAATTTGTCCTCTCAAATCTAAAAAATCATATTTTTTAGAAGAGAAGTTTCAGTGGCTTCTGTCTTAACATTTGGACCTCTTCTCACTGCCTTATGGCTCTACAATGAGGCCTGTGCTTGTTGTCTTGAAAATGTGTTGCCAGTGGGCAATTTGACCAAGACTGGAGGTGCAAGGTCTAAGAAGTACCCTGGTATTCACCAGCCCACCCCGCAAGGAGTGATGGGCTGCAGAACAACTCACAGATTACAGCCCTCAGGTACACTAAGACTGGCATATTTTCTTGGCAGCTCATTTACTGTCTTGTCTCTGCTTAATTGTTTTTCATAGGTGTAATCAGATTTTTATTATAGAAAACAAACCAGACTTTTCAGTTTTCTCACAATTTGGGCTGTTCTAATTTTAAACATTAAACAACCATCTTGATGCTAGTAGTTTTTTTCTGAAGTGTCTGTGGGACTTTACGCTTTTATTTGTAGTGTAACAAAACAGCTACCTTGTCCTAAGCCCTATTCCCTCTTCAATTTGCTTAAAGGAGAACTATGAGATGAGTGATTTCCACTCACCTCATAGTTCTAGCCGACCTGTGACAATGAGACTGTCACAGGTCTGCTCAGTAGATCGGGAGGTGAGCGAACACATACCAGGTTCGCTCACCTTCCGATCCTGTCACGGCTCTCTGCCGTGACAGGGGGAGGGGCTGGATTCCCCTCTCCCCGCTCCGATCTGCCAGCGCTGACTGCGCTGTAGCTCGCGGTATACTGAGCTTAGGGTAACGGGAGGACGCTAGTTTGTGTCCTCCCGTTACCCTAAGAAGAACTATGGGGAAAAACACTGACCCCATAGTTCTCCTTTAAAAAACTGCTCCTAAGTATCTCTGATATGATGGACTTGAATTTGAAGTGTGGGGTCATAGCTCTGATATTTTTGAAAGATTAGAAATATAGGGATACGGCAGGGGTTGTGGTGCCCCAGGAGAGAGGGTGTGCCATGTTTTGGGTGCATGGTATGTTTACATTTTTTTAAAGGATGTAGTAAGGTTCTGCGAAAAAAAGGCAGTTTTGAACAGACTGTCAGCATATAATTCTTATGAGAAAAATGCTGCAATATAATACAAATGTCCATAAAAGGGACTTTCTAGGTGGCTATAGATATAGGACCACCTTTATAGAAAAAACACAATTTGCTAAGGAATGCACAAACACCTGTCCCATGAGGACTATCAGCAACGGTCCTAAAAGAGAACAGAGAAGCACATCCTCATAGTATGATGCAATAAATCCCCAGGTACAAATCAATGAGACTATATAAAAAGTTGAAAAACTTGAGAAATGAGGAGAAGGTACAGAAATACACCATGCCTCCTACCTGTATAATTTGTCCTCCCACAGTGGTGCCCCTTCAGAATGACCGGCGAGTAACTGCCAGCATGTCTCTATATATCTCCCTTGCCACTGTGACGTCACATAACTGCAATGTCTGACAACACAACGCCCACAGTATGTTTACTGCACACGTGCATTCCTGCACTAAACACTGCGGAGATATAAAAAAGTTTTTTGCATTTGTATTTTTTTTAGCTATTGCAGAGATTTCCTCTTTATTTCTGTATGGTCACTGAAAAAGGAAGTGAACAAAATCTCTCAGACGCGGGCAAAGACCATAATAATGTTTTTTAAAGTACAGTTAAGAAGAACAATCTCAGTCAGGTTGTTGTGGCCAATTGAATGTCTGGTGGAGTGACTCCCCTCACTTCCTGTGTGGCCATCATGACAGGAAGTGAGGTGAAAACAACTGGAACACAGACACTAATAAATGCTGGCTGGTTACAAAGCTGTATTACTCTAACTAAAACCAAGAAAATGTTCTGGCTGCAGTTGCACTTTGAACCTCTGTTTTTTTTTCAGTTACATAGGGTGCCCCTTATGTCTTTTGTGATGAATTCCTTCTAAAATGCTTATTTCTGTTTCTGGTTTTCATCAATTCACTGACCCACAGCAAGCAAACTTAGAACATCTTACTTTTTACAGGTCAGTTTCTCATAATGTATTGATGCCATTGGACCAGCAGGGCAGCCCGGCTACAAGGACATTTAGAATAAGAGGGCAGCAATAATAACAGAACAAATGGTCTGGTTCCTATTGTAGAAGTCACTTCTTAAACTGTTGGTTGCCTGGCTAGTTATGTTGATTCAAATCTTCTATATGTTGTGATTCTCTGACCTGGAAGAATTATAAAATCAGGTATTCTGACTTTTCTTGGACTTCAAGATGCATGCTTTTCCACTTCAGAAGGTATTGAAGCCAAAGGAAGGCAGCTAACTGGCCTTTTAAGAAGGAGCTCAGCAATTCAGCAATAGTATCCTCCATATTTCTTACAGCCTAGGTTTCATTCAAATCCAATTCCAGTTTCTAAAACCTCCATACCCTCAGTACCCCTTCTTCCCTGGAGCCATTAGTATTTTGTTTACATTTTCTGTATTCTTGTCTTTTTTCCAGAAGTCTTTTGGCTCTCGTCTGATGTCCTTAGATCCTTTCCCTGTTCTTACTGTTGTAGCAGTGGGCAGTCGTGAATACTGTAGAGGATGGTTCCATGTATCAACATCATTGTTCTCTGCAGCTCACTCCTGGGAGCCCAGGGTGACTTGATAACACACCCCCAGGGGGCATGTCCTTGATGCCTCGGCTCAAAGAAAGTGGATTGAATGACGCATTGGAAAGCACTGGAGTACTGATGCCAACATTTTTTTTAATACAGGTGGGGAGAAACTATTTAAAAAAAAATAACCTAAGAGAGTGCATGCTTTAATAAAGGTTGTTTTGTACTTGAATTCTATAAACTAGTTGCATCAGACTCGATTCTGGAAAAACTAAAAATGTACTAACTATTTAAAGGTCAACTAAGGATAAGACTGGTCTTTGAACAGGCAATATTGCATATTTGGTAATTGTTTGTGTGATATTCATCATTGATAAAGTAAAGATCATTGATAAAGTACAATAACACAGATCATGCTGTTATGGAAATAATTATGGGATCTAGCAGAAATGAGAATAGAGAATGTAAATTAAAATTCTCAATAGAAAAACTTGCATAACATCAGGTGATTAGAGAGCACAGATGAATGCTCCGAGAGAGAAAAGAGCTGTTTAGAGAAAATATTATGAACATTCTGAATTCAGCACAGCTATTGAAACATGTAAGTATATAGAGCAGGCCATGGCTACATATACTAATACATGAACTCAATAAAGCTAGTTTTTATTTAATTTTTATACATTGAAAGTAAACCTGTCATCTACACACAATGCATGGAGAGAACCCAAAGAAAACAATGGTGCTACCATTTTGGCAACAGTGGTGCTCTTTGCATTATTACACTGTAAAGGGGTGAGTCCATGATCCCCTACACTCACAGAATGTCCTTAGTCTTCTGGGATTAATTATGCTGGGCATCAATATACCAGGAACATCATGAGGGCTGTGGACATCTAATGGTGAAAATGGAATTCTGTGAGGGGAGAGTGCTGGGAGACATTTACAAACAAAAAAAAAAAAACCCTGAGATTGGGCTTTAAGGGTGTTCTCTAAAACATGTAAGTATATAGAGCAGGCCATGGCTACATATACTAATACATGAACTCAATAAAGCTAGTTTTTATTTAATTTTTATACATTGAAAGTAAACCTGTCATCTACACACAATGCATGGAGAGAACCCAAAGAAAACAATGGTGCTACCATTTTGGCAACAGTGGTGCTCTTTGCATTATTACACTGTAAAGGGGTGAGTCCATGATCCCCTACACTCACAGAATGTCCTTAGTCTTCTGGGATTAATTATGCTGGGCATCAATATACCAGGAACATCATGAGGGCTGTGGACATCTAATGGTGAAAATGGAATTCTGTGAGGGGGGAGTGCGGGGAGACATTAAAAAAAAAAAAAAAAAAAGCCTGGGATTGGGCTTTAAGTGTGTTCTCTATCAAAAACAAAATTTTTTGGCTGGTGTTAGTACATAAAATGAGGCCTATGTTGCTAATTTATGGTCCCGGGTTTTAAAATCATTCAGAGTCAGAGAAAGTACAGTATATGTGTATCTGTGCTCCCTCCACCATTGCACCACAGCTCCAATTGGTATTTTTCTTGTGTTCCTGATTTAGACCTGCTCAGGCAGGGGCGTAGATAAGGGGGGGGGATAGGGGGGTTCAAACCCCCCACCCCCAGAGTGTCCTGGCAGTGGCTAGCGAGGAGAGGGCAGAGAGGGGCACGTACTCCCGGCCGTTTAACAGCGTTCTGAAGAACCCATCTAAAGGGATTCCGGGGATGTCCTGTTTGATAAAACAATCGCTCACGCAGCTGGGCGGATCCCGTCATCTAAGTCGGGATCCGCTCCGGCTGCAGCGTCTCAGTATACCGCGAGCTGTTGCTCGCGGTATACTGAGCTGAAGGTAACGGGAGGACGCTTGATTCCTTGAGCAACACTCGTAAGTGTTGATGGAGGAATCTGTTATATTTTATTAATTCAGCCCAGGTTGAACAAAGAAAATACAGTATTAAAGTGTATGACCAGCTTCAGTGTGTCTGTGACGCAGTGTAAATATGGATGTTTTCAGCAATGGCCACCAGCGTCTAACTTTTCCTGTAACTACTCTAGAGCTATACCATTGTACAATACACTGTTTGTGTCTGTAACTGCATGTAAACACAGACCTTTTTTGAGCACTAGCATTATCACTGAACTTTTCCTCCATTCTGTGAGCTTTGCCAATCTATCCCATGTCTGCTCCAACACATACTGGACAAAGGTTGCTGGGAACCCTAAATTTTATAGGGAGCGGGCTGACACATAAGGAAACACTATGAATGGCCCTTCTAAGCCACCTGATCACAGTTCAGAGACCAGTGAGCGCATGATTAGTATTTGGTTGCTATGGCAGTGAATGATCGCAATAGTACACCATTTTCTCAAACTAAAAATGTTTTGGGTTGGGGTTGAACTCATAGTCGACCCAAACCTCATAGCTCATCACTGCCCATTATTGACAGTATTCAATTATCAATTTTAAATTAAAAAGACCATTTAGACAATGAAGACAATAACATAATAAAACTACAGGGATGGATACTGGGTTAATTCCACATCACCTCTGAAACCATAGAAGCTCAACTAAGAGCAAATGTCAAGCAATTGTGTGGGAAAAAGACAGGTATAACAATAGTAGGGACTGGTAATTGCTGCAATTATTAAAGTTATTAACTTTGCGGAATGTGTTTTAATGCTGCTTACTCTGAAAAAATTACGATAAATTGTGCCTGTCTTCCTTCACAGTGAGGAGTAATATGGAGTGGAGAAGGGGGAGAACAAATGACTGAGCTTCTATAAGGAGGGGAGATGCGGAAGCAGCACCTGCTGTAATCTAAACCTCATTGTGCCGCTGCTATGTTATTTTAGATAATCTGTTGCTAAATATGTGCATTCATTTCAAAATGCAGAGCTAGTGATTTTACAGACAGCCTCCCCAACATTGTCAGCAGGGTCATAGTTAAGGTACTGCTGTAATATACTTATCGGTCAATGCCTACGGAAGGACGATGAAAGGAGGGCAGCGCAAAATGGCAATATTAAGAATGTGTTTTTATTTTAACCATGAGCAAACAATACATAGGGACAGCAGAAATCCAGGGGAAGAGGTGTAGGGCCCGGTGGACCATGGTACTGCCCATGGAACTCTTAAAGTATATATAAAGACACAGCATGTCCTATCCTGTTATAACATCAGCATTGTAATAGGAATACATACTAGAGTTGGACTTCTCTCAGTACCTCCTGCAGTCCATTACCATAAAGTGTTTTGCTGAATGTAGCTATGAATGGGCAGATGTGGTTAGAAACAGAAAAAAAAAACATCACAATTTGTAAACTGTATGACTTTGTCCATCTTATCTTTCTGCCCTAGGCATGAGATCTATTACAGTATAACAACACAGTCTGAAAAGAGTCACAGGACTGTAAAGTACCAAGGCTACTCAATAACGTGAATCTTGCGTTGCCGTGAGTTTACATCCATTTTTTATGCATTGCATTTTTTAGTTTCAAATTACTTAAGTTGCAAAAAAGGGACAAAGAACCAAATACTCATCACACTGGATTTTTTTGCCCTTCAATTGAACACCTTTATGGGAACAGTCTGTTGTCCGTGCACTTTGTTTATTAACTCACCAAAGAGCAAGGCCTTATGTTCAGGTATGAACAAGCACTAAAGGTTTAAAGCTAACTGATAGACAAACCCCAGACAAAAAACATGAAATTCTGTTAAACAAGTCTTGTGATTCAGAAACTCCTGCCAAACAGCATCACCAGGTTGACAACACCAGTTCTACCCAGGACCATGTGCATACTTGCCATCATCTTCATCCCAGTACCCGGAACACTGTCATATACCGCCCACAGCCTACACAAATCATGGCATCCTTCTGGGCGGCCCCGCTCACATCATGCTCACTTTCCTAGCAGTTCCACCTAGATCACGACCACTTTTTTGGCAGCCTCACTTCACATTATGTGATCCATTAAGTAATACCGCCTTTTGAGTTCACATACTCAGTAACCTAAATAAGGTGATGGTTTGATCTTGGAACGCAGGCCGTCACACAACATCATCAGGACAGACATTTCACTAGACATGGAAGCCGGCAAAAAATGTGTTTCGTTTTGGATTTTTCTTTCGTTTTTGGGTCTGAACGCTGTTTTGTTTAATTATTCGGATTCAGATCTTTCGGAATTTCGTTTCAGTCACGCACAGGGTTTTCTGATTGGCCACCTATCTGATTTAGTTTCATGTTTAGCTAAATTTGGATGATCCGATTTCATTTGGATTTGTTTGCATTCGGCCTCATTGGAATTCAGATGCATCCGAATGTCTGAATCCGCAAAATTTCTTACAAATTTGCATTCGGAACTGAACGAAATTTACATGTCTACACTTCACCTCAGGGATGACTCCCTAGCTGGTTGTGGGATGTGAATGTAAAGTTAGGCGCCAGTGACCTTATGGGTTCTCAAAGATTTTATTTCTCCTACAGCTCACATGGGAGAGAGGGTAAAGGGCTACAGACACTTAGGACAGTATAGACTCCAGACTCACTGACCATTTCCCAGCTTTACAGTGCAGAGAGCCTTTAAGCTGATTGCAGTAACATTGGGGGGATTTATCAAAACTGGAGCAGAGAGAATCTGGAGAAGTTGCCCATGGAAACCAATCAGCTTCTCTCTTCAGTTTGCTCAGGTAAGAGTTGAAAATGAGACAGAGACGCTGATTGGTTGCAGTGCAAATCTGCTCCAGTTTTGATAAATTCCCCCCACTGTGGTTAGTAGAACAGCACAGAACTCCCAGGACGAGACACCTCGCACTCACAGACTTCCTATGAGGTCCAAGCCCACTTCTGGTTTCCCTGGCACCTCTAACAGATGCAGTTCCTCCCTGGTTCTCTATCCCAGGCACAGCTTCCTCATTCACTAGTAGGACATTGGCAGACCTTGACTGAGTCTTCATTCCAGACCACCTGCAGGTTGCAGGCCTGGTCAGATTGTACAGCACAACATGCTGTACAACATGCTGTTCCCCAGGCAGGGAGGCCCGGGGAACAGGGGCAAGAGACACTGACAAGGTCAACCCCAAATATTTATGTCCTCCTCAAGCATGCACCACCAGCCATGAACCTCCTAGTGATTGGCTAGGGAGACACAGATATTCATAACACACCAACAATGGATGTTCTGCTCTGTGGCAAGGTCACACCCAGCAGCAGGCAGGTACAGTCGATAACAGAGAGCTTGAGGAAAACCGTTATATAATAACGACAATAATTTGCAGCAGTAGAAATAGTTTTTAAAGGAGATTTTCTGTTACATACAAAGTACTAATAACCATAACCATCTGATTAGAAAATTGGCATCATGAGTGAACGAGTTTCTGGATCTATATATTAAAAATGTTTCTAAATATATTATCTTTGTACATTTTAATACATCATTCTTTGTTACGGCCTGTCTACTTCTGAATCTGTCCATCTCCTTCATGATACCTATTTATCCTCTTTAAAGGATCTCCTTGTCTGTTCTTTTGCATTGGCTCTGCCTCCAATAACTAAACATTAATCATTCCACAATATCTATGTCTTCTCATGTGTGTGTGCCTCTCAGTCTCTTTATTGATCAATCTGCGGCACCTGACAATCATTAACCATTAACTTGAGAATCAAGCGAATATTTCTATCAATTTAGTGTCTGACTACATCTGCTTGCCGTCTCAAGTGGTGTTTTGAGGAGAGTGTCAATATCAGTCTGTTTTTGCCTGAATGTGCCTGTATATTATATATATTTATCTGTATCTGCCAAGCTGGATCATCTAAATGTACCACTTGATATGGGATTTATATCTCCCGGTCACTAACAATTCACCGAACGAACAATTGCTCATTCAACCAATGGCGTCATCTCTATACAAGACAGCAATTTCCATTTATAAAACATACAAAAACATCTCCACTTTTGTAAAAAGGAAAAAAAATAACATACACAACTGCTACACAAACCAGTTTAATATACAGCTCTATTAAAAATTGAATTTCTGTGTCAATCTGCAGCCATTTGATTTTCATAGCTGCCCACAAAATTTCTTCTTTTTTTTATGTGCAGCCATGTTAACCATGGCTGTGTTCTGAATGATTGGCTCATCCAGCAGTTTTTCACAGATAGGCAGACATTTCCACTATACCAAAATATAGCAGGTTCACCTGTGAGTTGGGTAGGGATAACTATCCAAAATGTAAAGCCCTTCTAAACGTACTAAATGTGGAAAGTTTAAAATTATTACTTTTCTCTAAGAGTAGTTGATATTTGGAACAGGCTCCCAGCAGAGGTCTTGTGACAGACAGATGGTCAGTCATTGTGTGCAGGTTCATTTACATGGGAGTGCAGAACTGTACACTGCCTAGCATATTTCTGGGGACGGTAAGACCCTGTGTTTTTGTTCAGATGCCAAGAGTAAACCTGTACAAATCAATCACAGACTGTCACTGACAATGGCTGCCCACGGCTGTTTGCATGTAATCATTTAAGGAGTGACTACCTGCAGTTAGAGACAGATGAGCAGCTCTGGACATATACAGTCTGCATCCAGAGTCGCTCTTTTGTTCTTCGCTGCAGGTGATCACATGTGAAAAGCCGCGGACAGCCATAGACAGTGACAGCCTGTCATTGATTTGTACAGGCTTCCTGTCCACAGCTGAATGTAAAGATAAGGCCTTACCCACACCAGATACAGTATATGAGTCAGACATAAAAGAAGTGTGTGTTATTGCCTATCTAGCTTACAGAGAGTTGCCAGGGAGAGGTTCAATCTGGGCAGAAGGAGACTGAGCAGTATGGAGGATAAATATTTTTGTTGTGTCCATGTGCCCACAACAGATACGATATATGTTTATCTGGGTAGTGCACTAATGCTGCCTGTTTCAGCAGTGAAAGGTTCCCTGACCAGACTGATTGGAGACAAGAGGGTACTGCCCACAAAAAAAGGTATTCTCCAGTCAGTCAATGCTCCATCCTCAGGAGACATTTTACTGCAGGAGCCCCGTGTGTGTACATACATAAAAGAAGTGTGTGTTCATGCCTATCTAGCTTACAGACAGTTGCCAGGGAGAAATTCAATTTGGGCGGAAGCAGACTGAGCAGTATGGAGGATGAATATTTTTGTTGTGTTCACAGGGGAAAACACCCCTGTGAGGTAAAAAACTTATTAATCTGATATGTTACTAAATTAAAGTGGGCTAAAGCCCTAAAACAGACTTTCAGAAGGTGTTTCACAAGGTGCATTCTTCCCTAACTGGAGCGATTACCTATCCTTTAGACTCTCCTGATAACTGGATGATAAGAGAAATTAAGTTTGCTAAAATGAACCTTCTATTATAAAGCCGACCTGTTTTTTTTTGGGAACAAAAATGAAGCTACCCTTTGAAGGCTAACTCCACCTAACTTATATTTTAGTTACGGGTGGCTATTGATAATCTCAAAGTCCCTTCTAGTTTTTATTTCTCTTAGAGAAGCAAAATTCCATTGCTGCTGTTTTTTTCCCCTTCCACATAGCTATAATGATAGTGCTGTCCTCTCACAACTCTTGCCTTGTGAATAATTAATTGATAACACCCCTTCATCATTTAAAGTACATAGCCAGTATGGTGGGGGTGCCTGACAAATGCGGGTCCAGTCCAGAATTTGCATCAGGGTCCTTGTTTCTGCAGCTACGCCACTGCTGCTTGTTTTGAGCAGAAATGGCTTTTAAGCCTTCAACCTGCCAAACACAATCCACATTTTTTACCTGCATAACACAATAAAAGGAAAGTAAAAAACAACAACAAATGTGGATAACAAAAGTAATCATTTTGACATTGAATTTGATATCAGGGACATAACCAGATCTACATTCTTGTTATAATGGAACAATTGTATTAAGTTCCTGAAATGCTTTTGTGTTTTGCCTACACATTTTAGATGGTTCTCTCTCCTGTCTTGCCTTGATGCTCTCAACCCTGTCCTCCTGTTAAATATATTTCTATACATGTATACAATGCTGTTTGGAAGCTTAATCAGTAGATGTTCTAATTACTCATTACTGCCAGAAATCAATTCTGTCCCTTTTCTCGCCAGACATCCGAGTTGTATTATGCACCGCTCATATGTAATACATCAATAGCCCATTACCTGTTTCCCAACAATTCCAAAGTCCAAAGAAGTACAAGATCAAGTAATCTTACAGTAAATACAGGCACACTTCTTGTGTTCTAAATATACAAATATATAGACACCCACTTTCACAGACTTCCAGATGTCAATTAGTATAATGGGAGTCTAGCTATAGAAAGCCACAAAGTGAGCTGTCTGATCTGTCATTTGTCAATGGAAATGAACTGAGGGCTGAAAAAGTTAAATAACTTTCATCTAAGCCAACACTAAAGAACATATTCAGTTAAATTATGGCATTTCATCATGAAAGCAAGTGTACCTGCTAATAATCCAGTACTTGTTCTCTTTTTCTCTACAGCTTTGTCCTGTTTTGTACCGTGTATGCTTAGGTAATTGCTTGTCTGTCAAAAATATTCGAAAGAAAAGTTGAACTTCAGCACTAGAATTTAATTTACTTATTGAGATTTTAAGTTTTAACATTTAGGACATCTTGGCAGCTGCGCTAAATCTGGCAATGGGGTAAATTCATTATACCTAGAAAAGAAATAGAAAAAAAATGTAAAGTTGCTGTCCAAACCGACTAATCAGATTTCTTTTAGCTTGTTAATTGTTTAAAGGAAAAAGAAAGATAAAGCATGATCGGCTGCTAATGGTAACTTTTTTGTTTTAATTCTTGTTTTCTATATTAATTTTCTTTTAATAAAATAGCATCTATCTATCTATCTATCTATCTATCTATCTATCTATCTATCTATCTATCTATCTATTCTATCATCGAGAAATTGGGGTATCTATCATCTGTCAATGGGGTTGATTCATTATACCTATAGACACATACAAAGTTGCTGTTGATACTGACCATTTAGATTTCTTTAATTTGTAAAAAAATTTACATTAAAGGGTTTGCCCCTTTTTAATTCATGTTTTAATAAAACAGCATCTATCTATCTATCTATCTATCTATCTATCTATCTATCTATCTATCTATGCAGTTTGTATTACCCATTAAATATATTGCATCATTGAAGGGTATACTGTATACCTTGGCAAACAGCTTGTTTTCCTATATGTGATGTGTGTGGGTGTATTGAGTAAATACACAGAAAATATAGCATTGTCATATTTGCATTTTACCCAGGTGCTGTATATGAATAATTCTGTCTGAATTTCTTATACAAACATGAAACAATGCTTTGTTATGGCACAATGAATTAATCATAAATAGAACTTGATTGGTCCATGTTTATAAAAAGTATTTTAGATCTGGGCAGACAAAGAAAACAACTGCAACTGTATTATTAACTTTGAAAGATAGATTACAGGAGAACTATGAGGTGAGTGCTTTTCACTCACCTCATAGTTCTAGCCGACTTGTGACAATGAGACTGTCACAGGTCGGCTCAGTAGATCGGGAGGTGAGCGAACACATACCGGCGTTCGCTCCCCTCTCGATCCTGTCAGAGCTCTCTGCCGTGACAGGGGAGGGGCTGGATTCCCCCCTCCCCGCTCCGATCCTCCAGCGCTGACTGGCGGATTGGACGGGGGAGGGGGCAGGTATAGCTGGCTCTGCCTCTAGATAGGCAGAGCCAGCTGACACTCACGCAGCTGGGCGGATCCAGACATAATTGTCGGGATCCGCTTCAGCTGCGGCGTCTCAGTGTACCGCAAGCAGTAGCTCGAGGTATACTGTGGCGTCTCAGTATACCGTGAGCTGTAGCTCGCGGTATACTGAACTTAGGGTGACGGGAGGACGCTAGTTTGTGTCCTCCCATTACCCTAAGGAGAATTATGGGGAAAAGCCTTAACCCCATAGTTCTCCTTTAAGATTTAAATTGTTTGATTGACAAAAGTAAAAGGGAAAGTGCAGAGCGAGAACTGATGTTATAGACTAGTGCCCGGCACCCGCCAAGACTCATTTGGCACATAGGTAGTTTTGACCAGCATCTGAGCCAGGTCGGGCACTGGGTGGGGAATCCCTGGCACCCAGGGAGGAATGATGCTTATTTCCTCTTTTGTCCTGTAGACTGCCCATGTAAGGGCCCCAGGCAAGGTACCTTCACCATGCTGAGGGCATGTGGCCTGGTATGGTTCAGGCAGTGGGGGTGCATGTTCACTGCTCCTCCCTTTCTGGACAGACATGGTGCATGCTCAGATAAGGAAGGTCTGATATGCATTTTGGGCTGAGAAATTATTATTTTTTTCTAAATGTCACATTTGCTGTAGTAAATCCTACAGGTGCACTACTTAATGTGCAGATTTAAGGCATCTCATAAGCATGTTAGTTAAAAGAATTTTGTATTTTTTGCTCTTGAATCTTTAAAAGAAAAAAGCTGTTCTCCACTGAACAATATATATTTTTTGCATTGGTACATGCCAATGCATTGGTTTATGCCCCATGGCAGCTTGCCATGCCCTTTGTGTTCACAAAATATGCAAATTGGCATTGAAAAATGCACAAAGAACAGAATTACACTCCCAAAGACTTTAATGGGGTTCAGGCACTATGTTTACTATGATGTCATGGGGGTTGGCATGGTGTCTTGTATTTGGTTTATTGTATTCACACTGGTATATTTAAGCTTGCTGTGCTCTTCATTCACTATCATGGTTTACCTGACGAAGGAACCCTATGCACCCCCAAAACTTAATTTGTTTTGTGATTATTTGAACATGCGTCAATAAAAAACGTGCTCATATCAGAATTGGGGTTTCGGCGACTCTTCCTGTTCTTCGTTTGCAAACACGGCGTAAATTGCACGTCACTGCAGCACCCACAAGGAAACATTTTGGGAAATCAATGATCAGGTGTGCGATAGGATATGGACAATAACAGGCACTGAGTTCAGACTTCACAGATTTTTTTCAGGAGTTCCATGAACAGCCCACAAATCGAACCCAGGCACATTTGGCTTATCACTAATTGTAAGGTCACCACTGTTTAGATAATTATACTACTATTATTTAGTCCCCTGTAAACCTGTCACTATCAATACACGCTGCTATTATCCTTATGTTTTCCCAAGTACACTACATGCACCACCATTTAACCCTTGAATGTTATTTTATTTAGCATGCCGTATTATCTTTATGTGTCACTGTGGCGAATGTAGTATGCCAATATTACAGTCTTAGCTTTCATTTCTTTATTTTTTTTAACTTACATGATTATAAATAAAAGATCAAATCTGATAAATAGGTTTTTCTGTCCATATGTTGTGTACATTATTGGTAGTCATTTAATTTCCTGATTACTTTTAAAAAGTATTTTGATGTATAGAGGAGCATGGGGATCATAATCCAGGGGTGTAGGATTTCTATTCCAATGCCTGGGAAATTAAGCAACCTGCTTCTCCATTTAAAAAAAATGTAAAAAAAGTGATAAAAAAGTTTTGTTTTTTTTAAAAGATAAAAATTAAAATTAAAAATAATAAACAGTGAAAAGCAGTAAAAAATAATAAAATAAATAAAAAATTAAAACCAACCCGCCATCTGCATGCAAATAAATGCACTTGTAGGGTATTGTGTGTGTGTGCGCGGTGAGTGCTGCCCCCATTCCACTGTGTGCCATATTATGGTGGCCGGGCGCTCTCCAACATGCACAATGTGCATTAAAGAGTAAGTTAATTTTGCCAACTAATTTAGGAAAATGGAATTACCTGCTCAGATCTGGCCCCCTACCTCCGCCGGTACAGGTGTACTATCTGTAAACCATACTGCCGTCCAGTATGGATTTCGAATTTCACTCGCAAATTGCGAACACTTGTGACAAGTGACCAGTGACCAATGAGAAGCACTTCGTAGCACAGTTAAATATGGTTTTGGTTAAAATTATTTATTATTATTACAAGTAGATTGTCTTGAGGGGAAAGTAGATTGTGCCCCAGCTTTAGTCCTTGAACAAGTATTTTTTTTTTTTAATGCCACACCCCTGTAATCCTCCTCGGAAGCCAGCTATGCTAGGAAAGCCACTCAGTACAGTGGTTCAGCTGGTGCTGATTTGCCGGCAATCTGCAGTCTGCGGTGAACATAATTATATGGATAGTTGGAAATAGGGATATGGATGGGGCTCAGACCTCCCCCTCCTTTAAAACTAGCTAGGATGTCTAGTTGAGATATAAAGCATGATGTAACAGTACTGCTAATAGCAGTCATCTGTGAGGTTATCTCTGTATGATTTGAGAATGAGTCACTGAGATGACCCACATCACTGATGAATTGTCAATGAAACTATTAATGTTCATTATCTCATTTCTGCTTTCTTGCTGGTTTTCCAGACTATGTAACCTTTAGTTTAAAGTTACAAACAAACTGAGCTTTACAATGAGGGATTGTAACATGCACTGCTCTGCAATATGAATTTAATTTTTTGTGAAATACTGCCCAAGGGTTAATTACTGCTAAAGGGATGCCAACAACTTTCCTCAGTGCAACACAGAAAGTCCACCAGCTGATTTTAATGAACACAAACCCTCCCATTCAGGGTTCAGTTTGCAAAGGACATGCTGCAACAAATTGCTATTTCTTCAGAACATGTACTTTGCAACAAACTGATAAAAATCCTTGCAATGTAAATTGATCTCCTAGGGGGGATTGATTTTTTCTCAACTGTTTAAGAAAGTCTGTGTTTAAATTGACATTAAACCCTCAGATTTTTTTAACATAAAACAATACTGTAATGTGTGCCTTACTGTAATCCATGGTTGTTTCCCTTCTCTTTGCTCCTCTTCCTTTTAATTCTGTATTTCTTCTCATGCTGGGCAGAACTTCTGTTTAGCAGCACACTGCCGTGTCTCTGGAATGGATACATGGTGTCTGTGTGCAGGTTCACAACCTGAGCCAGCACTACAGGAAGAGACACTCAGCTGCAAAGGGAAGTTCTCCGCCAGCATGAGAAGAGATAAGGATTTAAAAGGAAGAGCAGCAAAGAGAAGGGAAACTACTATGGATTACAATAAGGCACATGTTACAGTATTGGTTTATGTTAAAAAATCTGAGGGTTTAATGTCACTTTAAGTCTTTCTTGAACTTTTCCTTACATATACTGCACAGTGATGCAAGAAAGCTCTTTTTCCTGTTTATGGTAACAAAATACAATATGCATACATTTTTAGGGTGATTTCCAAAGGTCAGGTTACCGTAATCTCAGTCCTCAACTCAGCATTGCTCAGGGCACAGGAAAGCAACAAAAGCAATAGCCATGAAGCACACTGCTGGAAAGCTCCGCTATCGGATGACAGTGAAGCTCCATGCAGGAGCCACTGTCAATAATTACAGAAGGACCACCAACAGCCTCAAAGGTGTGGATAGCCACTGCTTTGTTAGAATGAATATTGGGAGCTAACAACTATGCTCAGCAGGTAGATGGGTATTTTACACTTTTATTAAAAGATTTGCACAAGAGGTTTAAACAACAACATAAGAAGTCAATAATGCATTTTTGGTTTTGGATTTACAGAAGCTTTAAGGAGAAGGACCAGCTGATATCAGGGTGCTCTGGGTACCAGCACCACTCCAGGTCTGTTTGCACCACTTTGAATAAATCATCTCCTTAATGCTTCCCACAGCCACCGGTCACATTCTTCCCCTCTGATGGCTGAAATCTGTCAGTTATTAAAAGAAAATTTGAAAACAGTTTGAATTTTAAAGATGTCTCTAGGAAATAATAGATGTTTTAAAAGGACCAGCGAACATGATTCACGATAATCTAATACATTATAGAAGCAACACTAAAAGAAAAGTACAATTCCCACCTTTACACATTTTAATAAACAAAAGAAACATTTGAGCATTTTGTGTGCAAATAATATCACAAGAGAGCTTTGCTTCCTATCTAGCACAAATCTGTAACAGAACCGACTATATTGCCGTATTAGTCATTGAGCTGGCCATTAGTTTATAGCATCAGTGCCAAGTAAGATGGATTATAATGCATTATTTACTTTTCTTTGTAGCTCTGTTCATTTAACTTTGTGGGTATAACAAGTCCCAGACTGGAGATGCTTACAATCTAATTCTGCTGCCCCGGGCAGAAGGACATAAAGTGATAAGGAAACAACTGCAGACTTCACAAGCAGGAAGGTTTTCAGACTAATATCACTACCACAGGAAGAATTTATTTGTGAAATTAATGTAAACGGCATGGCTCTACATATCAGTTGTTATGGCACATAACACATGCGCTACTACTTAGCAAATTAAGCCTATTCAGTTTTTGCATAAGCATAACTCCAACCATCTTTTTCTTTCACAAGAATTTGAATTATTAAATGTAATTGCAATACAAAAAAGGCCACAAAATGCATCAAACTTAGTGATGACAGAGGTAGTAGTACAGCATACATAATGCGGTCATTCAGTAAACAGGGCAGTAGTACATAAAAGTCACCAGATTAAAATACTATATATACCCATTATAGGAACAAAAACAAAAACATGAGGTATACCTCCTAACTGTCCTTCATTTGGAGAGACTGTCTCCCTTTTGGAAACACATCTCTCTGCCCCTCGTTCCTCTTCAGTTGTCAGTATTTTTAGCCTGATGTACAGACAAGGCCATCCCCATAATGAAGCAGCCTCAGGCTGTTGCCTTAGACAGCATCTCTTTGGGTGACGTGGGGGGGGGGGGCATGGCCACTCTGCTGCACAATGTTTGCAGTGTGCTTGCTCCCCCATTCCGGACAGAACACCCCAGGTTGCTAAGAGCCAGAAGGGGAGATGTGGGTCATACTTAACTCTCTGCCCAGCTTTTAACAACCAAACTTGCCGGTGTCCCGTAGAGCTCCTGGCAACCAGTGAACTCACAGGTAGCCAGGAGGTTGGCAGGACAACCCCACCCCCACCACCACCACTACCATGGTCTCAGGTGGAAAAAAGACTAGATATGCCCCTGTGTACAGCTATCTATGAAAATGTACTATTTAAAGTGATACTAAGCTCAAGCGTTAAATCTTAAAAATGCATTCAAGTACCTTAACTAATAACAAAAATGTATCTTATTTGGGTATCACTCAGCTGTAGATGCTCAAATCGTCTCTGAATTGGTGGTGACACTGTCCTTTCTTCTGGAGGGTGGCTACTTTTGTTCCCCATGGTCCCTGTGTGTGTTGTAAAGTAGTCAGCGCTCCAAGCTCACTCCTGTGATGGACTACAGTCTCACGTTTAGTTTACTAATTTGCATTGAATTTAGTCCATCACAGGAGTGAGCTTGGAGAGGTGACTACTTTACAACACACACAGGGACCATGGGGAACAAAAGTAGCCACCCTACAGAGAGAAGGACAGTGTCAGCATGAATTCAGAGATGATTGGAGGATTTACAGCTGAGTTATACACACTTCGATTGTCGTTCGGAAATCTTCCACGAATGGTCTTTCGAGAATCGAAGGAGGGTTCTTGGCAGCAACAAAAATTTCCGAACAAAAATCTACAGGTGTATGGCCAGCTTCACAATTAATAACATTTTTGTTAAAGGAGAACTATGAGGTGAGTGCTTTTCACTCACCTCATAGTTCTAGCCAACCTGTGACAATGAGACTGTCACAGGTCGGCTCAGTAGATCGGGAGGTGAGCGAACATATACCGGCGTTCGCTCAACTCTCGATCCTGTCACGGCTCTCTGCCGTGATAGGGGAGGGGCTGGATTCCGCCCTGCCCGCTCCGATCCGCCAGCGCTGACTGGCGGAAAGGACGGGGGAGGGTGCGGGTACAGCTGGCTCTGCCTCTGACAGCTGGGCGGATGCCGGCACAATTTTCGGGATCCGCTTCAGCTGCGGCGTCTCAGTATACCGCAAGCAGCTGCCCGCGGTATACTGCGGCGTCTCAGTATACCGCGAGCTACAGCTCGCGGTATACTGAGCCTAGGGTGACGGGAGGACGCTAGTTTGTGTCCTCCCGTTACCCTAAGGAGAACTATGGGGAAAAGACTTAACCCCATAGTTCTCCTTTAATAGTTAAGGTCACTTTAAAAGTGTTATTATGCACTAAAACCTTAATCCAATTGCCTAATTATATAATTTCCTGTTTTGAAGCTAGTATAAAGTAAAAGTAAGGGAAAACAACAATTCTGGGTTTTACAATCACAGCCTCTCAGGCCAGGGTTTTTCTATCTATGAGAAATAGGGGTGAAAATGGGGTATAAAAGCATACAACCTGTGTCATAGCGATATTATGAGTGAGAGGCATGAGAAAAAGGTAGGTGACCATCAGTTATACTGGTGCAATCAGAAAAGCAAGGGTAAATAGAATTAGCTGGGTGTAAAAGTTTTAGAAGCAATTAGGGAGATGTGAAAAAGGAAAGCACTTCATAGAAGAAAGAGGCTACTATAACCAGTGACTATTTTCAGTTTGGGATAGAGTAGGAATAGTTGAAGTAGAACTCTGGGCAGAAGTGCTTGTTTGTAGCTAGTTGTTAAAAAAAAAGTTGTAGTCACCCGAACTGTGGAGCCGGCTGGCAGCTACTCCGTGCCTTGAGGGCGGTCTCCTCCTTTGTTTCAACAATAGCATGTCCCTCAGCCTCCTTACATCCTACACACTGTATAGAACATGATGATTCAACGATCCTTACACTGCTGCAGCGAAGGGGGAGTGAGGCTCCAGGGACTGCAAGGGAAAGCAAGCTGGCTTCAAGGATCGGGTGAGTATAACTTTTTTATTGTAGCACCTAGATGCAAACTAGCACTTAATCCTTGCAGTGTGGGGGTAGCCCCAATGCAAAGCTTCCATTTGCCTGGAGTTCTGCTTTAAGATCTCTGTCAGCATCTTTAAATAGTATCTAAACCCAAATACAGAAATTAAATATATTGCAACTTACCAGTTCTTAGATAGATGTGGTGGCTGCATTAGAATTCACTAAAAACACTACAGGGAGCATCTGTTTATCTTGCCAGAAATGCAGCGTCCTTTTCACTTCCAGTGATTTCAAAAGAAAGCACAAAGAACCGTTTTTTTGCGTAAACTGTTTGGGGTTGATTTATAACATTTCCACTGGGAACAACATTCGCACCACTAGATGGAGCCGAGGAGCCTATGCCCAGCAGCAGTTTTGGGACTTTTGGATGTCTACACAAGGGAGGTTTATTTTGTGTAAATTATATGCTTAAAATACATCAAATGCACATAGAATCTTATGGGAATATTTTTCTTGAAATTAATGGTCTGGTCATAGGTTCTCTTTAACTGCGTGCTGATTCCCGAACCCTGCCCACTGCAAGGTGGTGATGATGCTGATAACTGTTCAGTGAGCAGGCTGGAGATGGAGATGTGAAACACGAACCTGCATTGCTGAACCAAGAAACAAGTGTGGCACCTGTCTGACTGTGCTGGACAATAAAAAATATAAATTATGACATTGTATAAACAGGATTACAAATCCTTTGGTGCAACAATTAACATATCTGTACTGCAACTATGTATTATCCTGTAGTTTTCTTTTAATTATCAATGCGGTTGGGTAAAAAACTATGAGATTTATTTATTAAAAAAATTG
The DNA here is from genome assembly GCF_000935625.1 of Nanorana parkeri. Taxonomy (NCBI): domain Eukaryota; kingdom Metazoa; phylum Chordata; class Amphibia; order Anura; family Dicroglossidae; genus Nanorana; species Nanorana parkeri. The sequence continues at coordinate 42,473 of NW_017306426.1, forward strand.
CAGAGCCATTCGTCCTGCAAAACTCTGTGAACACTCTTTCAGTGTGAATGCAGGCAAAAACTAACGCTCTTAGTATAATTACTTTTAAGTTGAAATTAAGTTGAATGCCTTATCCACCTGGCGCTGCTGGGGTGCCATTAAAAAATAATGGCACTGACAGCACCATCGGCGGTGGTGGGCAACTCATTGACCGCCTGGCAATCCATGCGGTTTTCTGCACGATTGCCGCTCGGTCAAAGATCGCCCAGGTGTGAACCTAACCTCATAAACAGATCCCTAGCTGGATGACATTTAGTTTGCTAAAGCATTGTGTATCATAAACAGTTTTTTTCCTATTCCTTTTTGCATCTCGGTGCTGCTGATCTCCTGTAGTCTCTTTTAGCCACTTCCCGTCTTCCTGTCTACATGCATGAACTCCAGCATTGGTTGCACACCATTGCTTTGGACTGGATATCTCCCATTGACAACGGTGTGTCATACATGGTGGTGTCAATATAGCCACTTTCTGTCTACATGCACGGACTCCAACATCGGCTGCACATCATTGCTTTGGACCGGCTTCCTCCCATTTAAAACGGTGGGTCATATGTGGTGGTGTCTTTACAGCCACTTGTAGTCTTCCTTAGTGGTGCATGTAACAGGGGAACAATGCAGGGTGCAAGTGGACAATAGATATCACTAGGGATGCACCGACTTTCTGTATCGAGTACGAGTACCGATATATTTTTTCGGTACTTGCTGATACTGAATACCAATACCAGAAGTCCAGAGAGGCCGTCATCATTCTCCCTCATCACTTGGCGAGGAGGAAGCATGGAGCTGGCTTTCTGGGCAATCAGGAAGCAGGGGGGCAGACAATGACTTGCCGCCTGGCTTCCTAATTGGCCAGCTTCCCGACAAATCAGGAAGCCAGGCAGCGAGCCATTACACGATGCCCGGCTTCCTGATTGGCCAGGCAGGCGGCTCTATACTCCCTTGTCACCAGGTGACGAGGAAGCATGTAGCCAACTTTCTGGCCAATAAGGCACTACCTGCCCGGGGAGCAGGTAGTGACTCACATACCGGCTTCCTGATTAGCCAGCTTCCCGACCAATCAGGAAGCCAGGCGGCGAGTCATTACACGCTGTCCGGCTACCTTATCACGAAATAATGAGGGAGTCGGCTTTTCGGCCACTCGAGAAGTTGGGGGGCGTGTAATGACTCACTGCCCAGCTTCCTGATACCGGAAGTTCTGGCATCGGAATAGGCATCAGGAGCATTTTGGAAAGTACGCATTCTCGCCCAAATACTCATATCGGTGCATCCCTAGTTATCACCCTATTACAAGAAGTGCATGAAACAATGGCAGGATCACCAGTTAGTACTTTATTAAAAGCTGCAGATTTCAGAGGATCGATAACAACTTTTGAAATGGCGTTAACATGTTAAAAGCTTTGATATGATTTTCGCTACTGGGTTTAGATCTACTGCAATCTGCTCACCATAAAGCTGCATATCAACAGAGGGAAAATCTCCAGAAATAAGCTTTGTAGCTAGCTACCAGTCTACAGTAAAACGAATAGGTCCTGCTGTGGACACTCATCTTCCTGATGTATGTACCCAAACACTAAGGCTTGCCATACCAGTTCCGTCATTTTTCTAAACTTCTAAATAATGTATTCAATTATTATCGCCATCATTTCTCATGATCTTCATTTGCCTATTCTTGCATGTATTCCTGCAGAAACAATAACAGGCCTCTGTGTTTTATTCCCTTCCACTCCACACTGCAGGTTCTATTCGAATGTAATCAAATCACAAGTTTTATTAAAGTTCAGATGACTTTTTAATGGAATCCATTTATTATGTTACTGCGTCTCCCTGCTGCCATTTACTGAGAGCCCTCACATCCATGGTTGCTGCCCCGGGGGTTTTCTCTCTCACACTGGCGCTCAGCATTCTGCCTTTCAATATCGTCTCTACCGCTGACCCTAATAGTCTTGCTAGGGAAAGGGCGGGCAGCTTCAAGACAGGAGAGAAAATAGAAGATTCACACTGGAAAAGTTGAAGATGTTTACAATAACAATGCACAAGAGGAATACAAGGGTACAGAAGATTATAGCTCCCATGTTTAAGGTCAGGTGTAATGCCGCCTCGGAGAAAGTTTTCTGGGAAATGCAACATAAATATACAGCATTTTATACTAACATAACGGTTTCCTTTTCACTACTTTTCACTGCAGTAGATTTGTCCTCTTTCGCCTATTTAAAATCTGCATTGTCAGTCAGGAGTCTGTCTGTATGTGCACCTTCCCTGTACTGACAGATGTTTTAGGCTAGGCACTTCTGCCCTATGACTGGCTTACACAGCTGTCAATCGGAGAGTGAGAGCACATAGCACACTTCCTGTGACTAAGGGTTTGTGTTAAGGGTTTTAGGCTTTTGTTAAAGGAGAACTATGAGGTGAGTGCTTTTCACTCACCTCATAGTTCTAGCCGACCTGTGACAAAGTAGTTCTCCTTTAATGATCACTTGGAGACAGTTCTGAAATCATTTACAGGGTTATCACTAAAGGGGGAAGGGTTTGGAGAAGGCAGGAGAAGTGAACAATCTGGGACAACATAGCTGAACTGGAAAGTGAGCTGAATTGTAGAATTTTTCCAAATCAGCTATCGTGGCCTAGATTGTTCACTTCTCCTACCTTCTCCAAACGCTTCACACTTTTGTGAATAACCCTGTTATAGAATTCAATGACAGGTGCAATGGACCTGCAATTGACCACAGCCTGATCTGCATTTGACCAGATTTAAAGTGACATGAAAGTAAGGAGTTAAATCTTAAAAATGTACCATAACCATTAATATAAATGTAGCTTATTTGTGTATCATTCAGCAGTAAATCCTCAAATCATCTCAGAATTCATGCTGACACTGTCCTTCCCTCTGTAGGGTGGCTACTTTTGTTCCCCATGGTGCCTGTGTATGTTGTAAAGTAGCCACTGCTCGAAACTAACTTCTGTGATGGACTACAAGCTACATTTTTGTTACGGTAATAGATGGTACTTAAACGCATTTTTAAAGTGACATTAAAGGATCATTTTTTCCCCTCCCCCCAATGTTAATGTCAGCACTTACCTTAAATGATGTCTCTTAATCCGATCTTCCTCTTCTTTCCTGTCCTTTTCAGCCTTCTCTCCAGCGCTGCGGCGGGTGTCCGATCCAGCGCTGACTCCTCTGTCCATGCTGGCACTTCTGATCCCACGGTGTCTGCATGCGGGTGCACGCGTCCATAGACTTACCTTGAGTCTCTCCTTGTCTCCCGGCCGAAAATCCGAACTGTGCATGCGCCCGCCCCTAGCTGCTTTGCGGCCGCCCGAGCAGTTTTGGATTCTCGGACAGGAGCGCACTGCAAAGTTTCCAGATACTTCACAAAAGAGATATGCTTTAAGGATATTAAGACAAGGGCTGCAGCCATTTATTCAATGAGCAATTGAATTATCAGAAATGTGGGCATACACTTTAAGGGCCGGTTCACACCATATGCATTCGGGCTGCACTGGAAAAAAAAAGGGCCAGCACAGCGGAATGCAAGACAAGGCAATTTACTTTGTCAAGCGTGGGCACAGTTCACACCACCATTGTGCGGCATGCAGTACTTTTGTAAGTGCACAGCAGTGAGACATGGTACAGCCTCATCACACCGCGGTGTGCCCATAGACCTAATGAAATGTCACTTGTGACATTTCAATAAAGTTCTAACAAAAACGAATCAGTGTGCTGCGACGAAATTGAACACATTGGTACTGTCTGGGCACACCAGCAGCTGTGCTGGTTGAGCGCGGCTGTGGTGTGAACAAGCCCTAAAGCCCAACTGCAGCTTCCCCACTTTCACCCTCAGATGTTTTATATTTACCTGTTTAAGATGTCCACAGACAAGTCACCTGATGCTGCAGGGTCTTCTTTCTCTTCACCTCTTCTCCAAGTAGGGCGGTCCTCCAATATGCAGAGACGGTGTTGAGATGATGTCAGCACAGCTCTCTTTATCATCATGTTGTAGGTATAGGGCATCATGGCGATGCTCCTTCAGGATCCATGATGCCCTGCACTAAATATATTTTCAGTCATCCAGGTTGAATGACAGGGGGTGACATCCAGCGGTGGAAAGAAATTACTACAGGTAACAGCACCAGGGAGCAGATGAGTATTGCAGCCAGAGCTGCATTTCTTTATTACGGCTGGGCTGTTTGCACTTATTTACTGATATTGGACTTTAAGAATTACATTAAAAAATTACTACATATAAAAATTAGCAATAGCACCAGGACAAAAGAAATGAAACCTATGCTTTTTAAATCAATGGCACGATAAATCACAATGTGTTTACACAGTACACTTTATTTCAGTACTATGCACAAGTTCTGTGACCATCATCCCTCAGTTTTTAGAACAGTACTGTATTTGTGAGGCTAAATGTAATGGTTTTGGACAAATATTAAAAAATGAGAATGTGTGCAATAACTGCATTGACTTTATTACAACTCCAATATAGGCTTTCAAATGGGACTGCACCTGACTTATGAGCTGATTTTCAGCTCCATAGCCCACCTCCCACCTCCCAATAACTTCAGTAATCTGCCCAGGGCGAGTCAGCTGCAGTTTATGAGGCAATAACTTGCCAGTGTTCCCAGCCAGAGATGTTACTGGGGCCTTGGGAATTTGTTAATGCAGTGCAAATGACTCACTAAGGAGAAAAGGGGGCATTTTATCCAATACAACCAGGAGGAGGAGAGAAAGGGGATATGAAGAGAAAAATGATTTTAATGAAAACAAAGGAAATTGCATTTATTTTTATTTTTATAACAATGAAGTGATGTGTTTACAGGGCAGTAGAAGCTTGGCAATGAAAAAAAAGAGAAATACAAAATGGCCGCCGGCCTAGCCCCGTGTCAGATACTAATGTATAAATCCTGGATGCCGTGCTGGGCTAAAAACCCAGTCAGAGCAACATATTAACTCGATCCATCTTTGAGTCTGAACCACGTTCAAAGATGTTCAATGTCAGGGTAAGTAATGACTTTACTTTCTTTAAAAAGTATTAAACAAGCATTTCTGTTTGCAAACAGGGTTTTCAACATGATTATTTTTTTGGAAGGACAATTTCACTTAGGGATTTGGGAACATCTCAATTGTTCCAAAAGAAGATAATGAACAATGGAAATGAGTAGAATTTGTCAGCAGCATTATATAAATATAACAGAAACAGGTGGTGCACATGCAAAGGATGGAAATGTTTTCTTTCTTTATTTGTCAGACCAAAATAAAACTCGTGTCTTTTCCGTCAGAATGCTGTAAATGTTATGACTTTAGTTTATGATGCCAGTGAATTCAGTAATATTTACTTACCATAAATTACTTGTGGATCAAATCAATACTTCCTACAAATGATTTTAGTTTTAGTTCAGTTATATAACATTATAGTATATAGATACACATAAACGAGGGCCTTGGGGATGCAAACCCCCGAATCAGACAATTGCTTTTTACTGAGAGTGAACAAAAAATTACGTACACAGGGTAGTGATTTCAAATCACAGGCCTCATAGTTACATTTTGATGGCACGTCCAGCCTGGAGAGATTTGTTTAGAGTGACAAGTGAGTGACGTGTGACATGCGCTGATGAAAAGCTATGTCAGGATACTGATACTACGTCAGGATACAGGATACTGATACTGATACATCTGACTGACTGCCTGCTGTGTGGAAAAGCAGACTGCCCTAGAGATGAGACTGCCCTCAGGAAACCGAGATGCTGCAACCTTTAAAGTCAAAGCAAACCATGCCCGAGTATGATTGTACATACCCTCTCCCCACTCTCCCACTGGTCTACGCTCACACTGTGCTATAAGGAAGCATTCCCGGGCATGCTTACATCATCTCCTCTGCCTGCCAGACCACAGTTATCCATCCTTCTGTTTTCCATGATCATTGAGATTTACGAACTCAAACATGTTTTGCGCTTACAGAAGCGAACAGTACTGGACTCCAAGTAAACCCCACCACAGACCACCCTTTGCCAAGTGCTCCCAGACATGGTAAGCTTAACTGTACCGAAGCACAGTTCGGAATGCTCACATTTCACAAATGAAGGGAGAGAACCGTTCCCAGGTACAGTTAAAGCAGAACTATGAGGTTAGTGATTTTCACTCACCTCACAGTTGTAGCCGACCTTTGACAATGAGACTGTCGGCTCAGTAGATCGGGAGGTGAGCGAACACATACCGGCGTTCGCTCACCTCTCGATCCTGTCACGGCTCTCTGCCGTGACAGGGGAGGGGCTGGATTCCCCCCTCCCCGCTCCGATCCGCCAGCGCTGACTGGCGGAACGGACGGGGGAGGGGGGCGGGTACAGCTGGCTCTGCCTCTAGATAGCAGTCAGTCACGCAGCTGGGCTGATCCCGGCACAATTGTCGGGATCCGCTTCAGCTGCGCCGTCTCAGTATACCGCGAGCACCTATCTTTATAAAGTTTAGTTTACCCTAATTGAACACTTTAGTATTTGGTAGAGATTAGACATGTGCACCAGCAAAAAAAAAAAAAATTTCGTTTTGATTCGGACTTTGCATTATTTTGTTTTTCGTGATTCGGGTCCGAAAGTCAATTAATTTCCGGATTCGGATTCGGCCGAAATTCGTTAGCGGTAGTCTGTACGAATTGTCGATTGGTTTTCGTTTCGTTCATTCGTTGCAGCAAAGTGACATTTGAGGGGAAAAACATTTTTTTTCCCTCAAATGTCACTTTGCTGCAATGACATTTCATCCAACAAACAAAATTTCATACAGACTACCGCTAACAAATTTCAGAATCGAAAATTAGGATTCGTTTGCATTCGTTATATCTGTAATTCGGATACATCCGAATCTCTGAATTTCTGAAATTTCGTTTCGGAACTAAACGAATCGCACATGTCTAGTAGAGATTGAATCATCTGCTTGTTTCTTCTCTTAGTCGCTCCATTAAAATGGTGTGTTTGCTTGTATAACTAACTCTTCTTCAAGAAAAGAAAAATGGCAGTTTGCTCAGTAGTGTGAAAAAAAAGGCAGATTCTATTTGGCAGAAGGAAGCCAGTTTAAAAGTAGCATCCAAAACCATCTAAAAAAGCATATGTCTATGATATGTATGTAGCACTCACCCCCGAAGGAGCCGCTGAATAACCGGATATTTCTATCCCCCTGCACCAATGTACCACCCAAAGCGTGGATCCGAAGCACACCAATACACCTTCAATTGATCTTATAGCAGATTTACTGACAAATCAGATATGAATAACTATAATACAATAGTAATGACAACAATCACAAACAACAATGTGTAGCAACAGGCTAAGGCACTCTGCAACTCAATAACTGCAGCTATCTGCTGTCAGCACTGATGTATTTGAGGCCAATTGTCTTTAAATGTCCTCCCTTGAATGGGGTGTATGTCCCTTTAAGGTTTCCCTTTGGCAATGCCCAACCCTTCCTAGATTACTGGCCAGTAGTGGTGTCCTAAGCTAGCCGGCATTGGGGCCCTTACTGTAGTGCAGATATAAACAGCAAACAGGTTGTCAATGTGGCCAAAGGCTTCTCGCCAATCCTCAGGTCAGTTGGAAAAGATGAAGACTGATAGCAGACGCTGGACGTCCTCTCTCTCTCTTCAGCTCAGGCGCAGTAGGGGAAGTCGTCTGGGTCCTTGGTAGGAAGTCTTCACACATCCAGGATGCTTGCAGTCATCTCGGTTGGCTTCGTCTGGCTTCCCTCTCTCTCAGCTGGGCTGGCTGGATCACCCCGGTGGCTGGTTCGGCCGTGCGACTAGGCCTCGACGTCCTTGCGGTAACCGCGTCACCGGACCTCACTTCAGGCACTCGATCGGATGCTCTCCGGTTCAGCAACTCGGGTCAGGCTCTCTGTACACCGCTGCACTTTGCTTGTGTGTCCCTGTATATCAGCGGTGACCACACAGCTCTGTTGCACACAGTCTTAACCCACACAGGGCTACACAGGTCTGTCCTCTTCAGATGGCTGTCCCAAACTGAGCGTGTACAGAAGCCACCACCCCTAAGTCTCCTCCTCTCTCCTGCACAGCCTCCTGGGAGCTGCAGTTTCAGAGATCATTCTTGCAAAAATGTCAGTCTCTGCTCTGCACTCCAACTCCCATAAGTCTCCGCCTCCAGGGCACACAGAGGCCATTAACTGTTCACAGTCAGGAACATGAATCACAGTCAGGAACATGAATCACTGTAATAGCACGTATATATATATATATATATATATATATACATGGGCTATAT
>NW_017306426.1:50787-56061 GCF_000935625.1 Nanorana parkeri
ACATTTGCAAACATATTTTTCTCCAAACTATACTGTGGGGAGAATTTATCATAGCAATTGCGAGTGTTTGAACTTGCACAGAATATATTTGCACCAGATTTATCAAGCTAGTGTAATGTTGTTGATAAATGAGGTTTCATAGACTCCAGGAAAGAAGACTTCTAACTTTAGGCAAAAAGCTTAAATTGACATTAAACCCTCAGATTTTTTAACATAAACCAATACTGTAATGTGTGCCTTACTGTAATCCATGGTAGTTTCCCTTCTCTTTGCTGCTCTTCCTTTTAAATCCTTATATCTTCTCATGCTTGGGAGAACTTCCCTTTGCAGCTGAGTGCCTCTTCCTGTAGTGCTGGCTCAGGTTGTGAACCTGCACACAGACACCATGTATCCATTCCAGAGACAAGGCAGTCTGCTGCAAAACAGAAGTTCTGCCCAGCATGAGAAGAGATACGAATATAAAAGGAAGAGCAGCAACGAGAAGGGAAACAACCATGGATTGCAGTAAGGCAAACATTACAGTATTGTTTTATGTTAAAAAATATGAGAGTTTAATGTCACTTTAACTGTCGCATCTTGAAGTGGTGGTCACGGGGACTTCTTATGTTGTGATTGTTTTCTTAGGTGATGCTCCAGTTTCAGACAGCCCAGAACAAGTGCAGATGAAAACACATACAAAAAAGGTGCAAAAAACATGCAGTTGAAAAAGTAGTGCAAGCTCAGAGGAAAACAGGGGCACATGTTCACTCAAGGGAGCAGACTATCCAATCCCCAGAAAACAATTCCACAGTCATCAGAAAAAGAGCTTAAAGCTGAACTCCAGGTTACTGTAAAATGTACCTTTGCAGTATAGACCCCCCGCTCACCACCACCACCAACACACTGCTAAAGTTAAATGCTCACTTCCTTCTGGTTCTCTTTGGTCCTTGCTCAGTTGCAGTTCTCCAGTATCATCATGTAGAGTGCAGTACTAGTGGTCCTCGAGTCTAAAATGCTTCTGAGGGTTCACCCACCACCCGGGAGAGTTGGAAATTGGAGGAGTGCACCAGCTTCCGGGGAAAATTAAGTATAGGGTAAGTCGCCGATGTCTCAATTCCGAATGTTATATCTTTTGGGTTTTGTAGTCTACCTTCACATATTATACATAGAGGGGAATTTATCAAAACTGAAGCAGGCAGAATCTGGAAGAGCTGTTCATGGCAACCAATCAGTTTCTCCCTTTCATTTTCAAAGCTTAAGTAATCAAACTGATCAGTTTGATCAGTTAAGCATTGAAAATGAAAGAGAGCAGCTGTTTGGTTGCCATGGACAGCTGCTTCAGATTCTGTCTGCTCCAGTTTTAACCATAGTGTTTTTGTTTTGTTTTTTGTACAGAGGGCTTTAATTTGGTGGCAAATTTGGATACATATATTTCCTTGGTTTTTGTGGAAAAAATATTTTAACCCCTTCATGACTGAGGCCCTTTTTTCATTTTTTGCACCCATGTTATATTCCACATTTTAGGCCTGAAAAGGACTTAAAACCCCCCAACATTATATATTTTCTGAATGCCAAGACCCTATAGAATAAAATGGTGGTAGTTTCAAATTTTAATGTTGCGCAATATTAGCGCAACTCCTTATTAAGCCCCAACATTTAGTGAAACAATTAAATGCCCCAAAACACAACAAAATACCAATTTTTTAAATGAAATATAAAAGATGAGGTTACAACGAGTAAAACGATACAAATTTTTTTTATTATTATTAGATTGATTTTATTTTATTTTAATTGAAAAAGCTTTTTTTTTTAAACTTTACTTTGACTGCTATGACATAGAGGGGCTTACAAGCAGTTATTTTTCTTAACATAACATTTACATAATTTGCACACCCACATATATTTACCCCAAAATATAATCAACAAAGTCTGCTGATTAAAATGGTATCAGATTAGTGCAACTTTTATGTAATGTAGCAGAATGGTAAAGCTCAAAATGTATGTGTTTTACTTTAGGACAGCTGTATTCCCTTTTCAAAGCTACACTGTGGCGCATGCAGGTGAAACAAAACGGTTTGTGTAAATCCCTAGCATAACATTAAGTTAGGATTAGTTTGGATTAACGAGAGCACAAACTGGCATGACGGCGACATTTGCTGGCGTTTCCGTCTGTCAAAAGTTGTACGAAAATACGGCAAATCAATTACCGCATTTCGTCCAGATGCTTTTCGTTAATTACGGCTAAATTAATCTTGCGATCATCGGGGCAGGATGGGGTTGCCCTACGAAAATCGTAGGACTATTCGATCGGATGAAAAGTTTTGTCCGATAATCGTAAGGTGTATGGGCACCTTTATAGTGGTCTATTGCTGGCTGCAATCAGCCAGGAATAAATAACTAAAGCAGGACAGAAAGTGCTGTGACACTATTCATGACATCAGTACAAACTTCTGTAAACAGAATGTGAAAGCTGTTGATACTGGCTGTCATTTTAAAATGGCGCTTGGGCAAATAGCCGCTATACCAGCCATTTTTTTAAACAGCGGCTGGGACTCAAGTAATTCACATTTATAGGTATTTATTACCTCTCAAAGAGATCACAACAGGTATTTATTACCTCTCAAAGAGATCACAACATTCCTGCTGACAATACTCTAATCTGTGATTGTAATGTTTTCCTTATATTGTAAAGCGCTGTGCAAACTGCGCTATATGAATCCTGTATAATAATAATAAAGTGGAAGTACACCCTCATATATCTTACAGCCAGGGAAGGTGCGATCATAGCCTCTATTTGGATCGCAGTTGCCATTGTACCACACATGTGATCAGCTATGACACAGCCATTTCAGTGCTTTTAAAGCTCCATGGAGAGCTGAAATGAGCACATTGGCAACTTTGATAGTTGACATGCCTTAAAAGTTACTGTTTTTGGAGACATTAAATTGGTGAATACAAGTTCCTCTTTAAGGACAGAGTGATCTTTATGTGGGTATCATCCAGGGTCAGCCTCTACATCCGGGACTGAGGTGCTGCCTCAGAGATGACACAATCATTCAAAGTTTAGGCACAGATTTTCCCCTGCTGTAGCCTCATACTTTGTCAGTTGTCACAAGTTACAGTCTGATCACCAGGGACAGAAAGACCAAGGAAATGCTTCCCCCTGCCTGCAGTAGACCGATGACATTATCTTGGCTAGGGAAGGTCACTGGACCGGAGCTCTACAACTGATTTTTATTGATAAAAGGTACAACTTTTTTTGAAAAATGAAACTGTTGCTGTATATTGTGATATCTCAGGAGTTTATTGGCAGAGGATTGAAATGTTAAAGAAATGTTCACTTTAATTGATTTGTATCAAATGCAGTGATAGACTGACTATTTTACAGTGCTGAATTTCACTGAGCTGCAGTGAGTTTTGATGCATGGATAGGGTGCCATATGTAGCTAACCTATTGGGGTTCTGCAAGTCAGAGAGCTGGTGGTAATTTACATGATACAGGCTCTTCAAAAAATGATACATAAAGTTATGTTTCCTACAAAGTTATGTTTCCTTTTACATTGCTTCTATGGTGCAGTCTGTATCCACCCCTAACAGATCCTTTAAAATTATGCAAATATGCAATATTTGAGGATAAATCTGCTTTGTGTGTGTTTGTGTGTATTATTTGTGCCGGCTGTACTGTTACACAAGACGCGAGCCTAGAAGGAGTCATAAATACCTAGAATACAAATAAGGTGCATGTCTTGTGGAATGTGTATTTAGGCCCACGTTCACTTTGGTAATGGCGTATTTGAGGTTTCCTCTTGCTCGGTCAGGAAAGGGTTATCTACCATTCATTCATCAGTGCTGCAATGTTATGGTTGCCGTGGAAACAGTATTGGTGGTAGAGGGAGTGTAAGCCAGGACTGCAGACTTCACAATGCAGACAATACAATGAGAATTTCTATTGTAAAGTCAACTTTTTTTGTTAAAGCTCATAAATCAACATGCCTAGACATCTGTGTGACTAATGCCAAAGATGTGCCACATTATGTATTGCCCTGTAATACCGTAATAAATTCGGACATTGAAAAAAAAAAACATCTTGTACTTTTCACCACTCTAAATGCTATTGATGTGTGTAATGCTCTACTGAAAAATATGATAGGGATGTGTCATAAATCCAGCATGCAGGAGCTTTGTTATATACAACGTTACAAATAGCAGGAAATGTGTGAAGCTTTTGCTGAGTTTTTTTCATGTTTATGCATTTTTAGTTTTTGTATATTTTTTTATGATTTATATAAAATCTTGCTTTACAAATAAACATTTAGGGCTAGTTCACACCATCTTCAGTGCGTTCCGGCCCGATTGCGGCCATAACGCACTGTATTGCATTGCGGCCGGCTCACTTTATTGTGGGGTGTGAGGGGATGTGGCGGTCCATTGAACTCAATGGCATCGTATCCACGCCAGCCGGCCGCAATGTGATCGGCCACACCGGAAATGCAAGGCACATCAATGCCTGCGGTCCAGTTCAGTCAAAAGAAATGCTTCAAGCACAATTGTTTCTGACCAGACCAGAAACTCAAGCATTGATGTGCCGCACGTTCCCGTGCGGCCGATTAGATTGTGGTTGGAGGGCGTGGCTGTGGTGCCATTCACTTCAATGCGCCTCAATGCCCCCTCCCACTCCACAACAAAGTGAGCCAGATGCAATGCGATCAAGTGCGTTCCTGGACAGAAATCGGGCTGGAACGCACTTTGTCTGGTGTGAACGGGCCCTTAATACTGGGTGGAACCATTATATTGGTTTTGCAGAGCAAGAGAGCAAAGCAGGAGTGTATAAATGTGGGCTCTCTAAACCTGGCCATATACCTATAGATTATCTGGAGATTTATTTGTGGTCAGATGGAAAAAGCTTGGCCCAGCAGGAGATTCCTCCATGCACACAGTTTAGCATAGATTGAGGAATATGTTGCACTTTTCTGTCTGACCATAGAAAATCTGCAGATAATCTATAGGTGTATGGCCAGCTTAACTGAACTCTCTCTGTAACTGAACCTCCATAAAAAGTCCGAGAAGATCAGGGAGGGGTGATGGGTCAATTCTCTGACTCATTACATGTGTGAGTAAACTGAGCTTCGGCTATTCAACTCTGTAAATAGACTATTTTGAGCAAAAGCCTAGTAAACATGTGAAAAGGAGCCTACAGTGGATGTTAATAGCAAACATGAAACATTCAGAAAGCATATCATATACACTTTACAAAAACATACACACACACACCCACACACACACACACACACACGT
>NW_017306426.1:56352-109339 GCF_000935625.1 Nanorana parkeri
CCTGCCGGCGGCTCCAGAGGCACATGCCCCCCCTAGCTTCAGCACTGCCCCCAACCACCCCCGTGCCTCCCCTTCCCCCACACTGAGCCACTATTACCTGGCTTCTCCCCACTTTTTCCATGTTCCGCAGCCTGCTCAGTCCACGTACTGACAAGGTGCCCCGCCTCCTGCAGAGCCCGCACTGAACTGAGAGCCGTGCATTCCTTGTGACAGCCGCTGCTTGATTCAGTGTGAGGCAGGCCCGGAGGCACTGTGCCGTTTTAATGACGCATCAGAGGGGCCCAGGGACCACCAAAATGTCTTGCGGACCACTAGAGGTCCAAGGAACAATGGTTGGCGACCACTGCTTTAAATTACCTGTGCACAAAGATATATTGATGAAGCTGATACTGTAGGCCAAAAGTATGTTAACACCTCTGGCAACAGTATTACAGCAAATATCGCTATTGGGCAAACAAACTTCAACATGATTACTCAGCTGAGGGTTATCGCTTGGAGTACCCAAAAATATAAATAATAAATAACATGTAAGGTGTGCTTTTGAGCACAAGTATTGAGAGTAGAGCACAAACCCTGTTTCCAAAACACACAGACACTGGCTCTAGCCGTTTTAAAGTAAGATAGTGAAAGGAAGTTTATGTGTTGTGTGAACTATAGAGGATATAGGAATGCGAGAGCTAAAAAGTTCCTCCAATAAATAGAAAAACTGACAGGGGTTTTTAGCCATTCCTAACTCTGTCTACGAATAAAAAAGGTTTGGCTTTAGATATACTTTAGAGCAGTGGTTCTCAACCTGTGTAACCTCAGGACCCACATTTGTCCTCGGTCATAAAGTCACGACCCAAGTTGCACTACAATGGAACACACGGTAGTGTGGGCTGCTGTGCTGCAAGGGAGCTTCATCCATATGTGCATTGCTTGTACAGCTCCCATGCACGCCTGTAGAGATGTCGGGAGCCAGAATGTGATGTCACTCCAGCCCAGGCACCACTATAGGACACGTGAGAAAGCTATAAGCAATGCACGTATGTATGGATCTCCCTCGTGGCCATACCCCCAGCCCAGCTCACCTCAAGTTGACACTCTGCACTAGGTAGCATATTTCTAATGGCTGCTTGGTGAAAGAATGGAAGGTGCTCCGCTAGGGGGAGGCTGAAGAGCCTCTAACCTAGAAAAGTGAGAGGCATGCGGCGACCCACTACACATGGGGTCGTGACCCACTTTTGGGTCACGACCCACCAGTTGAGAACCAAGGCTTTAGAGGCCAATTTATTAGGTAGACTTTCTTGAAATGCAAATAGCGAAGTATTTTTGTTGAGCATGTGCACTCCCTTATGGCTATAGTCTACCCATTTTTCAGTGACTATGTGAAGCATGTCACGAAGCATGAATCATTTCATTCTGGTCATTTGAATGATGGAGCAGTTACCTTAAGTGCACTGCAGTGATCCACAGAATCCCTTGATTTCAGTCCACTACAGCACAGTTAAAACATTAAAATGCATTAGAATATAAGGATTACAGCATGTATGTGACCAATAAAGCAGCAGAAATTGCTATCAAGTCCAATTTTCCAAAATCCGTAATAAGCATATCCAACAAGAAAAGTGTACCTAATAAAGTGGTCAGAAAGTTAGAAGGCAATAAAAGCAACATTTCTATATTTAGCATGTGTCAAATGTATTATATGCCCCCACTTAAGCTTGAGGCCCGTGCAGATAACCAAAATGACACTACATATTACTATGCTATAAGAAATCATTCTTTGGAAAATATTTTTTATTCTTAGATTTGACAGGGAGGAACTGACAGCTGTCTCCAGGGATTTTGTTTTGTTGATTTATATTGATTATTTTCAACCTTCCTAAATGTTTAATATGCTTTTGATATGGTTTTTTCAGTAAAGCCTACTTAAAATAGAAGGTATTCACATGTCCCATTCTATCACATATTCCACAAATAAGAGCATTATTTTAAACCCTTCTCTGGGCAAACCAAAAAAACTACCCTTGCAGTGGGGCTACCCCCACACTGCCAGGGTTAAGTGCTCATTTGTGCTGAGGGAAAAACCTATTTTATTTACCTGATACTCGACTTCCTCTGAGCTGCTAGACCAGCCCCCCTGCAGACTCTTCTCCCTTCATTATGGTGGTCATTACTTCAAATGCAGGTTTGCTAGACCGGCATTAGACGTGAGAATGTGGGAGGACATTCCATTTGCCGGAGTAGAGGGGAGAGGTGAGCTCTGGCCACTGGGGGTGGGAGGATGAGGTAAGTAAAAGTGCTTTACTCCGGTCTCATAGGCATAAACACGCAATTAACCCTTGCAGTGGTAGACCTTTTGGGGGGTTTTGGGTTTGCCCAATGATGGGCTTTAAGAACAGAAAGAGGGCAGAGCCATTAAAAAAACCTTCATTTATGCCTCAATCATGTAAATGCTAAAATGAAACCAATAAGCATATAAAAAATAAACATATGACTTATGGCCTTTGTGTCCACGTATAAAAAAATAAGGAAGGTGCTAGTACTCAGCAGTACTGAGTAAATCAGCATTAAGGACTATAAACAGTTTATTTTTATTTGTTTCCATAGTGGAGATTAATGTACTATTTATCTACTGTATGTAGTATCCTTCTTTCAGGATACTTCCATCCCTTCTCTTGAGGCCTACTTATTACAATACAGAAGCATACCTTGTGAATGCAGACTTGACACTGTGGTAACATTTATTTTATAGCATAAGTAGATTTGGCACCACCTTGAGAGGTTAAACATTTATTACATATTTATCTTTAAATCCATTTTCACTGGTCCTGGAGTTAGAATGTTGCCAATCCATTGCATTCCCTCCAATCCATCGTGGGATCTATAATGCCTGCATGTGGTGACATAAATACGCAATTTTAACATACATGTGTACGTGATGTAATCATGTATAATATACTATCTATCTAGGTAAATAACTGCCAAATTTGTGGTTTAGCATTTATAAATTGAAACCAATAGAGGGCACATTTCTGGGAATACATTCTCATTGGTACTATTCTAGTATTTACATTAGATCCTTTGAATATATTTTATGTATTGTATGTACTATAGTTTTATAAATGAATTTGTAAATAGAAACTGACATTTTATACATTTACCCTATTTTTCCGTCTATAAGACGCCCCCAACTTTTTTTACCCAAAATTCAGATTTTTTTTCACCCAAAAATTTTAAATTGTATAATGCATCACACTTACCTCTGAGTCAACCACTTTATACTCTGACATTACCGCTCTGGGCACTGGCTACACGCTCTCCCCAGCAACAGGTGACGTCAGGTACAAAAGATTTATGATCGGATTACAGAGACAAGATAACAGTTTTCCTCCAATCATAAATCTTTTCTACCTGACGTCAGCTGTTGCTGGAGAGAGCGGATTACAGAGCCAAGATAACAGTTTTCCTCCACTCTCCCCAGCAACAGCTGACGTCAGGTACAAAAGATTTATGATTGGAGGAAAACTTATCTTGTCTCTGCAATCCGAAGTTTCACTCACTCGTGAGGCTAGTTTGCAGTGGTATCGGCACTTTCGGCAGTTTCGCAACCGCAGTTCTCCTCTCGGCCCCCGTGTATAAGACGCCCCTCTATTTTTAGGTAAACATTTTTATGAAAAATACGGTAATGGTTACGTCATAATATACATAACGTTGACACCTTCAAAATCCCTGGTATGTGTGCTTAGTAGTTTATTCAAAGTCACATGATGATTATTGCTATTCATTTAAAAGAAAATTGCAATCAATGCTGTGCATTAATTACCATGAATACTTAACCTTTGCCAGAGTTCACTATTCATTTTTAAACAAGCCTAAATACAGCTGCCACCTCTAAGATCTTCTAAAATGGTCATAAAATGCCTGCAAAGGCCTTGGAAGGCTTTTTCCAGCACTCAGGACTTTACAAAATCTAGTATTGCTCACTTTTATGCAATGTCAAGGACTACCCAACTCCCTCCTGCATCTTTCTATTGGCAAATAGTAAAGGATAGTAGGAATGAGTGGAGCCAGCCATTGACTTCCCAAGTTCTAAAGAAAGCTGTTAAAGTTAAAATAACTGCATTTTATTTCTTTAGTCTAAAAATTGAACATTACTGGTATCCCCTTGTTCAAGTGAATATTCAATTAGGTGGATCACTTATTAGTTTACCATCTTGTTTGAGAAAGGGGCAGCAAACGTCCTTGCTTTTAACACTGTACAGGTTTAGTGAGTTGTAAACCCCACCTATACTATGTATGTGGCCTAATAATGAAGTAGTATAATTCCTTAGTGGGTACTATCCTAATATGTTATGTACTTATTAGGGCAATATTATCACAGGCACATCTTCTGCAGTACCAGTCTCTTGTTTGGCATCTCTGAAATGTACTGGTGAGTGGTCTGTAGGAGACAACAAGGGAATAAGGCTCGTTAGTGAAGTGTATTACCACTTTGCTGCCAACCCTGGCTTGTAACAAACAACCAGATTGAGTGCACATTCTGAATTGAGTTATTCCTCCCTAGTAGTCATTTTAGAAGGCTTTAGAGGGGAAAGGAGTAGCCCCCATTCACACCTGAGAAATTTGTTGTGTGTTCCCAATGTTTATCTTAAAGAATGCAATTAATTTCAGGGTGTCTTTTCACACATGGGTGATGTGTCACTCGTCACTTGAAATAGTACATGAACTATTTTTGGGCAGAATCATGCATTTTTGGCTCCAAAGGAAGCACCTAAATAATGTGCATAACACATATTTCGTGCACTTTCATGCCTTACAACCATCTCCTCCCCCCAGTAACTAGACTTTCTGTGACTAAAACAAAAACACTCAAGTGTAAAAATGCCTAAAAAATGCACAAAAAGGCTCCAAAGTTGCTTGAATACACTCACTCTCAAGTGTGAATTGGAGAATGATAAGCTGTACTATTTGCTCAACTGTCTATTGGTTCTCATGTGTTTAAGTACTTGCTTTATTTTTAAAATGAATGAAGCACCCCTTACCTCTCTGGAGATACCAATCTTGTCACATACAGACATGCAAGCTGATATCCCTGCAATGAAACAGTCAGGAGGGTGTGGGCCTCCGCTATGTAGCAATTTATTCTTCAGTATCAGTTATCTGGAAAAAATAAGCCAAGGCAACTGGACTTGCTGTATTTTTCTTGAAGACGTTTCACAGGGGATGATTTACTAAGCTCAACACGCGCACGCACGTGTTGCGTGCGCGTTTTCACACGTCAAACGTATTTACCAGGCAAACACGAACAGCATGTCACGTTTGCACGCTGCTATGGCGCGTTTTTATGTATTTACTTACGCGCGTGTCGTGTAATACGCGCCATAGGCTACACGCCACTCCAATAGCAAAATGCCAGTCTGTAGAATCATATTTCAACTACTGCCATATATGTAAAAATCATGCATGTGATGAATATGGCATATTGCTGTACTTCTATGCCTACAAACATTCCACAAAACACTTACAAACTGCTAAAAACAGTATTTACAAATATGGTACTTACACACCACTGGCGTGTTCAGCTCTGCTCGAGGCAACTGCGCATGTGCATAGGCAAGTTCACACGCTTCTTAATCCTAGAAACACGAGCACGCCGATTCTTCACAATTTCTTCTTAAATATAATAAACATGCGCCACTGGCGCATAATTTTTAGCGGCGTGTTGTTCTAACCATTCTGTACTGTCCAGAGGTGTTTGGTTTTGACCGCTTATTTTCACTTGGCAGTTTTTATGCGTTACTCATTCAACTTATGGAGAGACTTTCATTCATTTTTGCACTACCTAATTAATATCCCAAAAACATACCCCAATACTGGCGGCGCGACCCACGCGGCCGCGGGGGACGATTCAACCGCAGCAACCCGCTCAAAACGGTCCAGCACCTCCCGCAAACCCGACAGTAACAGGGACATCCCAGCGGACTCGCCCCCCTCTCCGCATTCGGACGTCGACAGCTCACCCTCAGGAGTGGCGATCGTAAGGCCCCGCCGGGGCAGCCACCCGCACGGTAGCCGCAGCCTGCCCCTCCGTCAGCTGTCTTCGGTGGACGTTAGGCCCAGGCCCAGAGGCCTGCTCATTCTGCCCCCTGGATGCCGGCCTGGAACGCTGGGAAACCTCCTCCGGGATGTAGGCCTGCCCGGTGTCATGTGACCCGGAGGCGCGAGTGCACCGAAGCCGCCCGCGCTGCACACACAGGCCGATCGGACGGGGTGACTGGAGGCAGAACACGCCTTCCACCCCGCGGGCTCCGCCTCGGACGGGGATTCCTCCCGGGCCGCCCGGCAGCAGAAGCAGTGGATCGTTTTGCCGGCGGACCCGGAGGGTCCCTGCTGGGGCTCCCAAAACGGCGCTGAGCCCGCACCGCCACCTCAGGGCTGAGGCGCTCCGGAGGCCTGGACCACCGAGCACGCCGAGGGGGGTCCACTGGGACATCAGAGCCAGGCCGAACACCAGCCAGCACCGATGTCATTTGGGCCTGGATCCAGGAAGCGCCACGTGATGCCGCAGCCTCCCGCACCCGTGCGAGGAGCTCCTCCAAACCGCTCATTCTGGCAAGCAATCAAACAAGGAGAAATTAATTACCTTCTCCTGTTGAAAGATTCCTCAAACTGGCCTCTTCCTGACTCATCCCCAGGATCCCCACCCATGGAAATCCCACCCTCTCCCACTAGTCTCCAATACAATGTACGGCATGCTGTCAACCGTAGCCATGCCCATCCACTCGCAGTGCGATTGGACACGTGGCAAAACATTAGCCATCACTGTCTGCCCCCATTCCTCTCTAACTATGTCACATTTCCCATACAACAAAACACACTGCTCTGTCTGAACCAACTCCATGTAATTCACACATGGAGCAAACTCAGCACTGTGCTCACCCTCCGTCGATCCACTTACCTCACAGGTGACCCCTCTGTAACGCGCTCCCTCCAAGCCCAAGTGTCCCTGTGTGCAGAGCAGAGCAGCCATTTGTGACACAGTCCCGCCGGTGACTAGAACTCCTGCCGCCTCCTCCCATCACGCGTCATTTCCTCTGATCACAGACCTCTGTGCAGCATCATCGATTCTGTGGCCGGCTGACTGCTCTTCACTGCTGGGCTCTCCCCTCCCGTCTGCTTCTGTGCCCGGCTCCCGGCCTCCCCCCTCTCCTCCACAAGCAGGCTCCGTACATTAAACGGAGCTTTTACAAACATGCTGTCAGTACGCAGTACAAGGCGTTTGCCTAGGGCCGCCCCCCAGGAAAGTGCCGCTCTAGGCAAACGCCTTGTTTGCCTCGCGGTAAATATGCCCCTGACTGCAGCTAACATAGTAACAGCCCCACTCCAGCAAAAAAAATATATATATTTTTTTACTGAAACGCGGCCAAAACGCACTGCATCAATAGCACCGCGTCTGCTGATCTGGACCTGAAACTCATGTGAATAGGCCCTAAAGGTCATTTATTAGACAGCCCAAGACCTTTTTTAAAAAGCGCTGAGGAGTAAAGTCCCTGATACACAGTTGACTAGTTGCTATGGGCAGCAAATGAAATAAATGTTCTCTATAACTAGACAACCAGGACATATCATTGATTCTATATTATCCACAAAGGGTTAACAGCACTCTCTCAACCCTGCAGCAGTGCCTGTACCTGCTCTCAATAGTAGTCTATATCTGCCCTGTGCTCTGTGCAGCAAGTAGCTTGTTCCTTCTGAGAGCCAAGCCTGGTTCTGAGGCTACTCTAGAGATCACATGACCTTCCTCCTGGAGACAAGCCTCACTCTGAAACTTTACCCACTGCTATCTCACCGGAAAGGTTTACTCAGAGTGAGACTAGAGGGAGACTACCTGAACATCAGGGACTCTTGAGATCCCTGGAAGTGTGTCATCATGAACTCGGCGTGACCCGGATGTGCAAAGGTGATTCAGTTGCTGGGCAGATTGTTTCCAACATGCCACCTCTTCTTTTTGGCGAGGCCCAAAAGGCTGTGATTGCACGCGTGAGTACATTTATGTTGCTTTTTTTTTTGCATGTGCAGGAGCAGCATATTAGGACTAATATTCACATCTGCATGTCTGCTGTGTTTAGCTTGTTGCAATATGCTTCAGTACATATGTGGGTCTATGTATGTGCAGGCCTCTGTGTTTAGCCATATGTATGTGTGTCTGCAAAAAGGAGACACACATACATACATAGATGGGGAT
This sequence comes from Nanorana parkeri, assembly GCF_000935625.1. NCBI lineage: Eukaryota > Metazoa > Chordata > Amphibia > Anura > Dicroglossidae > Nanorana > Nanorana parkeri. The sequence continues at coordinate 64,583 of NW_017306426.1, forward strand.
CTGGGGACTGCCCTGGTGACAGCAAGCAATCAATTTATACTTGATGCAAAATACCATTGTTAAAGCAGCAGAGCTTTTAACCATCTACAGCAGTAGTTCTCAACTTTGCAAAAGCCAATAGCAAACTAGCTATTGCACCCGCCCTCTGATGCTGCCAATCAGCAGAGGGGGACCTGAAGTTCTCCATCATGTCCCCTTCTAGTGATTGACAGCAGCAGAGGGCGGGTGCAATATGTATGTATTCAAGCAAAAAAATATGTAAAACAAAACACACCTCTAGCTATGCATTACATTTTCCCGGTCCGCAGCTGCAGAGATCGGGAAATGTCTCAGTAACTGTGATTGGCACTGCGCGCTGTCAGCTTCCTGGCGGGCTCGGCACGTGGAGCTACGAGCCCATCCCTATCAGTGACAGTACTGCGGAGTATGTATCTCATACATTATATAGCCACACACTTTAAATCCAATTCTTCTAGTTCCAGCTGCAGAGCCCGGTCCTGTCTTTGCCTATAGCAGTGGTTCTCAACCTGTGGGTCGCTGTGCAAGGTGAGAGTCCTTCTCAGCTCTCTCCTAGCGCAGCAGTGTCAGTTCGCCCGCCACACCTCCAAATGTCGCTGCAGCATCCGCGTCATCCCTAAATTTTACCTTTGGGGGGTCACCACAGCTTGGCAAATGTTACCAAGGGGTCCCGGCCCTAGAAAGGTTGAGAACCACTGATCTACAGGGTGTCAATTCTTTTCAATATCCTGCCTGGGGGGGTCCTCTCAACCTGCCTGTGAAGTGGTGCATCTGTACCATGTATAGAACATGCTGCAGCAAAAATGTAATTTTTTGGGTTTTAAAACTTTTTTTTTTTTTCTTCGCTAAAGCGTGCCTTTCATCCCAAAAAACAATCCCTGAGCTTTTAGGTCGGTTAGGAATGTTTGGATGGACCCCATGCTTTAAAAAGTGTGGGGGTTACCAGAAAAGTTAGACCACACTCTTAAGGTCTGCTAGTAATTGCAAGGAGGAGCCACACCACCAAAAACATGGGGTCACCCCTAAAATCCCTTGCCCATGGGGACAAGGGCCTCTTCCCCAAAAAGCCCTGGGCTTTTTGTAGTGGGGTTGCAGGCAGGGGGCTTAATCACATCACGGTAGCCTTTTAATAAGTGGCCACCCAGATGATGGGGCCCTTGTACCCATACCTTATCGCTAAAGGGTAAAATAAAAACATCCAGAAAAGGTCCCGTCTCAGCAGGAAATCCGTTCGGATAAAAGAGAAGACAGATCTGGGACCAGTCTTGTATTCTCCTAAATATACCACCCAAGACATGTATCCATCAATGTCATCCGGGGTCAATCACAAAGTCGAGCGTTGTCCATGAAGAGGACGCTTTGGCAAAATCAAATGTAAACATTGCATTACAGACATATGCTTTTTTTAAATATATACCCCACGGCCCCTGTCCTGTCCGCTCCACACGGACTCATTCCGCACTAGGCAAATATGACAGATGGCAGCAACAGATTTCATATTTGGTGGAGCTAGCTCTGCCAAACTGTGTACAGTTTTACGACAGCTGACAGGTGAGCCCTGATTGGGGAAAGTTGTCATGACTATGGCCAAGCACGGATCTCCCAATTATCTGTGCCGTGACTGGGGTAAGTCCTGCACCTGACCTGTGGTCAGGTGCAAGTCTTCAGCCAATCAGGGCTTCACAAGACCCAGAGCCTTGTGGGGGACTGGCCGGATGAACAGGGCGGCGAATGCCCTGACAGTTCGGGTGTTTTTCCAAACCCACAACAAATACCAATGTTCTATATGAAGTGACGTTTGGCTCCAACATTGAGCCCATCACTTATATACATACATATATAGAGGGTGAGAGTGAGAGAACCAGAATGTATATCTGATATATTTCACATAATTCCTAATGAACAAGTTGTAATGTGTTTGTTTGTTTCTTTTTCTTGCCAACAGCATCTCCTCCGCCACCGCTATGACTACATGCGGAGCACTTTTGACAAGAGGGAGGTTATGGAGCGCCTCCGTGCCCGCATAAGGGGGCATGATGGTCGGCACCCAACAGTGCTGCAATTGCAGCACTGTTGGAGCGATTTAAAGAGGAGGAGGCCCAAGCTCCTCATAAACATCCAGGCCGACCTGTCAGCCCGTAAGTATTACATTTAGTATCTTCCCTCCCCTATGGGTCTAACATGTTTCCTTCATAGACTGTGTACTCTATGACACCTACACCTTGTTGATTTGCACCTTTCTTCTTTTTCTAGCCTTATCCGGACACGAACGCGAAAGGCTCCGCGTGGTTCAGCAGCGGTGGCAGAGGTATGCATTACTGCAAACCTCCTCTTCCTCAGAGGAGCCCATTGGGCAGCCTCCCCAGCGCGGGGACTGGATGAGGCTGGTGGCTGCCGTGGACTCCTCTGAGGAAGAGGACGTTACCCAAAGAGAAGAAGTGGCTGTGCTGGCAACAGCTGCAGAGGAGGAGGAGGAAAATGACAGCCCAGCAACTCCCCCAATGGCTACACTGGAGGACCAAGGTAAATACACATTTCATCTGTGGATCGACATTTTGTGAGTTGGAAGTGTATATTTGCCTTCCACCTTTACAACAATGGGGATCCACAATGTCAAAAGGGACACTGCTTCATCGACACAAGGTCCAATGTTCAGTGGGGAACATATGGAACTTAAGGGCCCTGGTGCCAGTTTTTGTCTCGGGGTGGCACCGGGACTAGATCTCACTGGTCTCCCATATTGAGGATGGGGCGGGGGCAGATGTGGAGGATGGTGCAGGGGCAAATGTGGAGGGGGGAACAGGGTGGAGCTGGGGCAGATGTGGTGGGTGGAGGATAGTGTAGGGGTGATAATGGCAGGTTGGTAAGCCACTGCCAAAATGGGCCTGGATCTCTGTGGGTCCCCCACAGCTCTGGGGCAGGAGCATTGGCTACTGGGACTTACTCCACTGGCAATGTTTGTAGTGTGTGTTCCTCTTTGAATGTTTTCCTGACTCCGTTAGACGATGATTAGATGGTTAGCAAAATTAGTGAAGGTTTCAGGCCTCGTGCAGCCCTCTGGCACAGCGTGGTCCTGGCCAATGCAAGCAGCCATTGCTGCACGGGCCAATTGATTTCAATAGGGTTACATCCGTATGTCATTTTTTGGAAAAAAGGTACATGTACCTTATTTTTTAAACATATGATGCACGGCTGTTTGAGCCCTGGGGTGGCATTTGACAATATAGGCACACACCATACAATGGGTTCACACCTTTTGCAAATCCTGACCGCACGGCAATCCACATTGAATCATGCACGATTGCTGTGCAGTGAGGTATCGTCTGGATGTGCACGGGCTGTACAGTACGATACGACATTCTTCACCACTCCTGCCCTGTTTACACATCTCCCTAAATATAGAAGGTGATGGGAAGTCGCCATAGCTTATCACAAACACAGGCTTTGTTATGTTTTTTTGGCCTCTGGCAAAGCACTAAATACAGTGTACATGTCTTGTAGAGGTCTTTTCAAAAAACTCCCTCCAATTAAGGCTCATTGACGAAAACAAACCCTTACCTGGGACATGATTAGAGGCCTTCATCCCCACACTGAAAGTATGACAAGGCTCCAGAGAGAGGCAAGGGTCACATGTTTAATAATATAGTATTCATCAATGTAGGTTCCTAGTCTCATTTATGCTGTCTGAATAATTGACTGCATTTCTTCTTCATAGCAACACCAGGTCCCTCCAGAGAGGTGCCAACAGTTGCCTCGTCCTCCTCCTCCTCTGCAGCAGACGCTGATGAAGATGATGAGGGTAAGTGTTAAAGGTTCCCAGATGGCCATATCACCCACACTCACCTATATAGCACATGTAGGAAATTAGAGTAGGGCAGAATTACACTCCTTTTGGCATTTGTGGTTTTGGTGCCCTCACCTGACTTCACTTCATGTCCCTAAAAAATGCTCTCTAAAGGTCCAAGGAAGTGGGAGTCCAATGTTTTAAAAAACAGACCCAGCTTATTGAACTATGACACGCTGCCTAGATGTTAACTAGCCCAATGTCAGATAGCTATGTTTATTCTTCCTTAATGGGTATATGTATAATGTGATTACACCCAACTAGGCATCTTTCATGCAGGTTTTGTAGGCTCACCTTTGGAGATAACAGTGTTGATATTTTTGATGTTGGTTGTGGAGATATACGATTATTAAATGATTAATGTTAAGCTTTACATCTTCTCTATAGAGCCCTGGGTGCTCCGCCGCACCAGGTCACCTGTGCACCACCAGAGGCTGAGGAGCACGGGGACATGTAAGTTGCTTCTTCAATCATCTTTTTTCTGTAGGGTCCACATCTCCCCACAAAAGCAAAGTATGGATACACATATGACAATACCAAGCATTTACTGAGTACTTGTCCTCAACCAAATTCGACTAGAGTTAGCCTGATAACGGAAATGCAGGTTTGAGGGAGTTCTCCCTCTGACTGGCAGTGTCGTGAGGAAGCATGGAGCCAGCTTCCTGAGCAGTCATGAAGCCGGACGGCACATCATGCCCTGTCACCCAGCCTCCTGATTGTTTAGGAAGCAAGGCTGCCTTGCAGTGCCTCGTGGAAGGTGAAGCTAGTCCTTTTTAAAATCGAATCCCATCTCCCCAGGCAATCGGTAAGCCAGACGGTGGTTCATGACCAAAGTCAGAATTACAAATCAAATGTGTGTTGACATGTGTGTTTTGTTGACATCTCAGGTAATAAGTTAGATGTATTAATTGTTTTGTTCTTCTTCTTTCTAGCATCTGTTGAGAGCCAGGGGCTGGCATGGCCCCAGAGGACCCAATTCCCTCTACCACCTGCAGTTGGCGAGTCTGTGGGTGAGTAGCATTCCACTTGTTCAATGTTAAGAGCTTTTACGCTTCTGAAGGTAGGCACAAGGACGTAGCAAGGGTGAGGCAAATGAGGCACTGTCCATGGGTGCTCGTGAGAGGGGGCGCAGCGCAGCAGGGAGAACAGGGGTGGCACAGCCTGCAGCTTCTCCTCTGGATCCCCACTGCTCTAATTAGCTTGTATGTGTAGATGCAGCTGGGATCCAAGGAGCAATGGAGTGCTGAAGCCGGCACGGGAGAGAGAGGTGTCATCCAGGTTGCCAGAACAGTGAGCAGAGAGAGCTGCTCCTCTGGGATGTGATAGGCATCCACTGTTCCATAGAAAGTTACAACTTGTCGACCTCTGCAACTGATGACGTCACATCGGGTGACTGCCACTAGCAGATCTACAGCAGATGGTGCTAGTGGTCAGGAAATCCTTGTTGAATCTGTCTATTGCCACAGTGCCTGCGTGGCTATTCAGTTCTATAACCTATTCCAGTTAGATTTGTCCGAGGTTATAGAAGCCCAAGAGCCGATAGCCGCCCAGGCGCAGTGGCAATAGTTAGAGGGTTGATCAAGGATCTTCTGGCCATGTGCAGTAGCCCCATCTGTTGTACACCTCCGACTGGCAGTCACCAGATGTGATGTGCCCATTTGGCAAGCTCGACAAAGCAGACCTTTCTCTCTCTCTCCCTCTCTCCCCTCTGCCCCCTCTCCCCTCTCTCTCGTCTGAAGTGTCTACAGATTAATCCATCATATTTTTTTTGGTTGTCCGGTAGGTTGGATGTTGAAAAACAAAGTAGGAATACCCCACTTTAGCCAAAGTAGACTTTTGGGTGGAATGCTCAGTTAGGTTAGCCAGTGTTGCAACCTGACCCTAGCCTATGTGGAAAGAGTGCATTTATTTATTGTTGGGAGTACTCTTGGCATTTTTGTGATTTTGTTTCTTTGTTGTCATTTCCCTATACAGTGGCCAGGTTGAGATCCCTCGAGGAGGGGCAAGAAAGGCTATACCGCAGACTCGCCGAAATTGAGCAGGTACTGGGGATTGGGCCTCGCAGGCTCTAGGTTGTTTATTTATTGTTAAACCTGTACATAGTTTTATATTTTTTATACCAAATTTTATTCTTTTAATGCACACTGATGTGCCTTCATTGGAACCCTCAGGTGCCTGTTCCATAAAAATTTATAATCAAAGCACTGCATTGAAGTTTGTCATATTTCCAGGCAGCGAACATCTGTTCTGTGCCTTATCACCTAGCATTACACAACATATTAGCATTTGCTGTGGGCAACATGATTTTGAGTTGTGATTAGTGAATTAAGCATATTTCACTCATACATGGTGTCATACATGGAAATCTGGTAGAAATACTGCAGGTGTGTAAACAGTTATTTAGATAACTTGATCAGACAGACCCCAAAAGAAAATGTACATACAAAACCTTTCTGCTTCTCAGTAAGTGTTTGTTCAATCCAGTTGGAGTTAATTTATTACGGTCTCATAATGATAAACACCTTCTTGTTGCCAAAAACCAAACTATAAAATCCATATTTTATTGTTCACAGTTCATACACGTATCTGATTTTCCTTTAAGGAATAGTTAATATTGCTTTAGGTTGTCAGATATTCAGGGCCAGTGCACACCCATGCAACATCTCACTGCGCGGCAATCGGGCACATCCCAGTCAGGAGTTGCTTGGGTGTGCAGCAATCCCACTGTGGGTGCAATCATTCTCCAAAGGGCACCCCAGTCACGCCAGCCGTATTGCATGGGTTCCCAACACGATTGCGCCCGTGCTTCTGAACATGAACACGGCTAAAACAGCCGTGCGTCATGTATTAACACAAGGGACTTGTAACCTGTTTTTGGAATTGTCACATGGATGTCACCCCATTTAAATCAATGGGGCCATTCAGCAATTGTGGACTGCATTGCGCAGGATCGTGTAGGTCTGCACCAGGCCTCAAGGGTGGATGACTACTAAATGTAGGTTGTGTTCCATTAGCAAAAAGACTTAGGAAATAATACTTTGGCCTTGGGTTGCCCATAATTGCCATTATTTCCATTTGACTATCACACATGTGGAGTATGGTCAGTATGACAAGAGAAAGTAATTTAACCTTCGAGAAGGTGTTCAAGTAGTGCTGACTGAATACCTGCTATCACATTTAGGTTATGAATATGTGCTGACATTTACTAAATGCATACACAGGTGTTTGCCTACAAATATCATTTGAGCTGCATTTGCCAAGTGACCATACTCTGCTATAGTAAGGTATACTCTGTGGAGCCTCTACTCTTGGAAGAACTAGTGAGATCCAAACACAGCCCTGGGGAGACACAAATGCACACAGCTCCTTATAACTGCTGTCTAATCAGGTATTGATGGGATTGATGATTATACAGCTACAGAGCTCTACACATTGCATTACACTCTCCATCTACATTGTTTTTTGTGGGGATGCAGTGGTATTCCATAACTGTCAGCAGCGCAGCCATCCTAAATTTCTGGGCCCCTTACACAACTTCAGGCCCCTCGCACAGCGCCGCCACACTGAGCCAGTCACACTGTTCTTATAATACATTTATATAGCTCGGACATATATCACAGTGCTGAACAGAGAACACTGAGCCAGTCACGTCAGTCTCTGTACAGAGAAGTTTACACTCTAATGCACAATGCCACCAGCTGGAGGGGGATTACAAATCCCAGCAATACATTTATACAGCAATGCAGAACAGTATATGAATTTGACTCTGTCCTCCGTGACCCGATGAACTCTGGCGTTCGTGACCTGCTGGATTCAGAATTCCATATGTCCCATTGCACTCCTGACCTGAAAATCCAGAAAAACAGGGTGGGTGCAGCAGTGCCAGCAGATGCCTCTGCAAATCACTTAGAACAAGTAAAAAGTCACTCTCACGCCAAAGTTTTGCCCAGTCAATCCCTTCATTGACTATGGTGGTGTAACATCTCTAGGTGATGTTTCACAAGCCAGTGGTCCCTTCCTCACGCCAGCATAATATGAACACCAGCAATATATAGTGACTTAAATACACAATACAAACAACCAATCAAAGGACATGACAACCCCCATCTGACGTCACAATGACATCACTTTTCCTGCAAGTTATATGTTAAGATACCACAGGTCATGACAGTGATCCTAAGACATCCCCACTCCTGTGCATACTTTATGTACACTCCAAGGTCAACAAGCCCTGTCACTAGCATCAAATAAGAGCTCTGCAATCTCCATTATCTTATTTGCTCTGTCCACCTCCCACGCGATCGTGTGGAAATAGGCGGAGACTTGGAGTTCCTGAATGGCCATCCCAATTGGCCTCTAGGCAGTAGCTGTTGGCGCACACGTATTGCATCTTGCCTCATCGTTCAGACCTCTCAGCCAATCAGTAGTGGGCAGGAAATGAACAATCAAGTGGTCTATGTGTTACCAAGCTAGCAGGAGACGCTCTCTACTTAACTACCTCCCGGCCAGCCGCTGTGTATACACGGCCTGCCGGGAGCTTCTTGGATGTAACTGGGCGTGTATACACGTCCTGTTACATCCGCCCGCGCGAGCGGGAAATCCCCGCTATTTGAAAAGAGGCAGTGATGCCCGTTAATATACAAGCGATCCGCCGGCTATAGAGCCGGCGGATCGCTTGTATGAAGCCCCGAGACGTGCGCCCCCCCTCCGCGGCTCTCCCCCTCCAGCTGTCAAGCTGGTCCCGGGCTCCGGTGTGAGCCCGGGACCAGCATAGTGCCTCTGTCACAGGGGATCAGAGGGAGCTCGGTACACGAGCTCCCTCCGGTCCCCTCTCCGCTGTCAGAATGCGGAAGTGGTGTATATTACATCACTTCCGCATTCTTGTGTCACTCTCCAGCTTCAGATGCTGGAGAGAAGCTGATGAAGCAGATCTCTGCTTCATCAGCTTCTTCAGGGGGGTCCTAGGTGACATTAGGGGTCTTGGAAGCCCCCTGATGTCTCCATAAAGAGGACCTGTCACCTCTTTTGCTATCACATAAGGGGGTTTCTCAGCCCCCTCTTTGATAGCAATAAAGTTAAGTGAAAAAAAAAAATAGTACAAAAATTTAAAGTTTCCCCCCCAATTTTTTTAAAGTTACACAAAAAATAATTAAAAAAAACAAAATTTTTTAAAAAAATCCCCACCCCTACATACACGCATGTAAACATGCGTCAGGTGCGCATACCTGCGAAAACGACGATTGCACCCATTACGCCGCACATGTTACATATCGCCGCGAACGTTGGAGTGAGAGCAATCATTCTAGGGCCATCAATCACTGATAACACTAAACTGATGAGCGGTAAAAGCTTTTAAAGCGTCGCCTATGGCCAATTTTGGGTATGCTAGTTTTTTGCGAGTGCGCGCAATTTTTACACTTGACATGTTTGGTGCCTATTTACCCGACGTGACCCCGTCTTTTATATTTTACCAAAAAAGTGGGTAATATTAGTTGTTTTATAACATAATGTAAAAAAAAAACTTTTTTCTAAATTTTCAGTAATTTCTCCTGAATATAGTAAAAAATAAAACCCGCAGTGGTGATTAAATACCACTAAAATAAAGCTCTATCTATCCCCAAAAAATGGTATAAAATTCATTTCAGTACAGCGCTGCGTGACGGAATAAATGTCAGTCAAAGTACTGCAGCGCTGAACACTGAAAAATGGCCTGGCCAGGAAGGGGGTCTAAACACCTGGTCTTCAAGCGGTTAATGTACAGACCCGTGCTAACACGGCTATATGGGATGAAATATCAAGAATTAACATTATAACAATCAATGAATAAGGATGATTCAACATGATTCACATAAAGGTCTATTCACGAAGCAGCCAAAGGATCTAGCCGTAGCTTCGGACGATCCTTTGGCTAGCTTTGGCCCCAGGACCCCTTCAGTTCAGTAGAACCGAAGGGCTGCTGTACGGGCTATTCACTATAGCCCGTACAGCTCCCGAACTTGGCCGAGCGGCTCAGTCGAGCCGAAGGCATATGCCTCGGCTCAACTGAGCCGCGCTGAAAGCCAAAGCTGGCCGAGCGGCCGGCCGACAGTCTGCTTCTGACAGCTGGGCGGAGCCAGCCGTGATCTTACGGCTGGTTCCGGCCACTTGCAGAGAGATCAGCGTCCCTGGTTACCAGCTAACCAGGGACACTGATCTCCAAACAGCAAACTCTCCCGGGCGCTCTGGGTGTCTCCCGCTCCCGGCCGCCAAGGAGAGAAACACTGCTTTTTCTTTTTATTCTCACATGGAGCCGTGTCAGAATATAAAAAAAATGTAAAACATAGCATTGTACCCGCCCTCTGCTGCAGTTCTCCATCAGGTCCCCACTACTGATTGACAGCAGCAGAGGGCGGGTAAAATGCTAGTTTGCTATTGGCTATTGCAAATTGAAATAGCCAATAGGAATCTAGCAATGCATTCCTATGGGGCAAATATATTTTTTTCATTTTTGTTTCTATTCTGACACAGCTCCGTGTCAGAATAAAAAAAACAAGAAAATGCAGTGTTTCTCTCCTTGGCGGCCGGGAGCGGGAGACTCCTGGAGCGGCCGGGAGAGTTTTTGTGTATGATTTTTTTTTTTTATTTTTTTTTTTACGCCAGCAGAACCGCTGGCCAATAGAAAACAGTTGGGCGGAGCTAGCTGTCACTGCTAGCTCTGCACAATCGTTTTGTATTTATTTATTTGTTTCTACTTTTTGGCATTTTTTCTGTTCTGCTCGGTCCCACAGAGGGACCGAGCAGATCAGCCGTGCCGAATGCCGCTCAGCGCCATTCAGCTATTCACTCACTGCTGTTCGGCATCTAGAAGAATAGACCGAACAGCAGCAAGTAGCCTGCCGGAGGTTCATCCAGATGTTGGATCGGCTCAGTCAAACTCCTTCTGCAATTTGGGTCGGCCGAACATGCTGAGCATGTTGGGCCGACCCGAAGCCACGCGAAGACACCCAATGTACGACTGATTTCAGCCGATATATGGCTGAAATCAGCCGTACCAGCCTGAAGTGAATAGCCAAACAGCGTTCGGCTCACTTCGCTTTAGGTCGGTCATTCACTCCGCTGCCTACGCCAGCTTAGTGAATAGACCCCATAGTCTATAAGCTATATAAAACAATAGGACTAACATTAACCCTTCAAGGAACAGTACATCTCCTACCTATAGCAAATACCTGTTAGAGGGGAAACAGTTCTGATACTCAAAAATGTGGGTAATGCATGGCTTCATTAATGTAATTGAGGACCTTCACTCTTGACACGGTTATCCCACGGGGTTTGAATTTCTAATTGTCAGACACGTGTTTCTTATCTGACAGATAATGCACCTCTTAACGTGTGGGGCTAGAAATTGTCATTTGTTAGACATGAAGAATTTTCAAGGTCTTCTGGGCCCTAATAAGATATCTGACCATTTACCCATGGATGATTAGAATAGCTTGGGTTTGTAATGTTTCTGGTGTACTACCCCCAGTTCCCTTTCCTGCACATTGGTCATTGCCCATTGATTTCTTCTTAATCTTTGTTATGACTAGACATGATCTATATTTTACACATGACATCATCATACATATTCTCAATTACATCAATTAAGCCATGCATTAGCCAAATAGTTAATTATCGGAACAGTTCACCCTCTAACAGGTATTTGCTATAGGTAGGGGATGTACTGTTCCTTGAAGGGTCAATCTTAGTACTATTTCTTTATATAGCTTCTGGACTATGTGAATCATCCTTATTCATCGATTGTTATGATGTTCTATAATGATTGATATTTAATCCCGGATCGCCGTGTCAGCATGGGTCTCTACATGTACTGGAGAGCGTCTCCTGCTAGCTTGCTAACACATAGACCACTTGATTGTTCTTTTTCTGCCCACCACTGATTGGCTGAACGATGAGGCAAGAGGAAATGTGTGTGCGCCAGTAGTTACTGCCTAGCGACCAATTGGGACGGGCAGCCAGGAGCGCCAAGTCTGTGCCATTTTCCACACGATTGTGTGTGAGGCTGTCTCCATGATCTTATGTGCTGTCCAAGCTAATAATGTCATGGAGATCGCAGAACCCTATTTGAGGTTTACTGACAAGGCTTGGTGACCTATCAGTGTACATAAGGTATGCACAGGAGTGGGGATGCCTCATGATCACTGCCATGACCTGTGGTATGCTAACATGTAACTGGCGGCAAATGTGACCTCATTGTGACGTCAGATGGGGTTTGTCATGTCTTTTGATATGTAGTTGGGCTGTCACTATTATGTATTTGTCACTATACTGTATACTGCTGTTGTTCATTTTCGGGGTGGCCTGAGGAAGGGACCACTGTGTTCAAAAGCTTTGCCTAGAGATGTTACACCACCATAGTGAATAAAGGGATTGATTGGCCATCACTTTGGAGTGCGAGTGAATTGTTGCTGGTTCTTAGTAAAACGTTGGACATGGGGCTTAGTGACGCGCTGTATCAAAGAAAGTACATGGTCCCATCGCACTCCTGACCACCAAATCCCTTTGAAAAGCGGGTGCTGCGGTAGTCAACGTGTGTCATCCGTTATTATCACAAGTAAAGATAAAGACACCGGCACTCCAAATTCATGAGCAAATGTCTATTTATTGACGGGCAGCATAGTAAACAGCAACACACGTTTCGGGGGCACAGAGGAACCCCTTCCTCAGGCAAAAGCATAGACGTTTGCTCATGAATTAGGAGTGCAGGTGTCTTTATCTTCATTAGTGACGCGCTGGACACAGAACCCACCTGACAGTGTCCCTGCAGAGGCCACCATAGGTGCTGCACAGCCTATCTGATACTCTCTCCTTGCCTTACAGCTCTGTTCCCACATAGATGTTGGCACCACCTCCTTGGAATCAGCTGATTGAGGGATGGCGGCCAGGGCCAGATTCCCCACAAGGCCATTGTGGCCTGGCCTCGGGGCGGCAGCGGTGTCCTTGTGGGGTGGTAGCGGCCGCTGGCTGGTAAGTTGCGCCCTCTTCATTTAGTCCTGCTTTGCACAAACAGGACTAAATGTAGTGTGGGGAAGCCGATTGTTTCCAAGTGATCATGGCGATGTCGCCGAGATCACATGTAAGAAGTCTGCAGCCTGTCCTCCTCCCCTCCTCTCCCCTGCACTTACCTCTCTCCTCGCTGGCTCTGTCCTGTGGCACCCAGTCCTTCACTGGCCGCCGATGCAGTGAGCAGAGCGGCAGGGTTAGAACTAACCCTGCGGCTCCGTGTAGACCGTGAGAGGAGAGAGCTGTGCTCTTCCCCTCTCAGCTCCCACAGGAGTTCCAGCACAGTGCTGTGTTAGAACGCCAGTATTGGAGGTGACTGGGTCAATGATGAGAACCTGTCACCTCCAATTGCTATCACACAGGGGATTGTTTTCTCCTGTGTGATAGCAATAAGGTTATTAGCAAAAATCACAATTAAATTGATTACAAGAAAAATAAAAATTCGAAAAAATATGAAAGAAGTAAATAAATAGATGAAAAGGGGATTACAAATAATATGAGAAGAAAAAGCATTAGAGAAAAAAAAAAAAAACATTAAACAATATGATAAAGAAATATTACCCAAATAAAGTGAATAAGAAAAATGGAAACAAATGAAATGTTGACTAAAAATAACTTAATAAATAACAACAAATAAGAAGAAATTAGTTACAAAATTAATAAAAAGTGATAGTAAAAAGTTACAGAAACAAGAAAAAAACATGCTAAATAATCCATGCCAACCTGCCGTCTGGTTGCGATTTTCCATTGATGAGAAAGGGGGGGCCTATTGCGGAACCTGGCCTTGGGGCAGCAAGGAGGGTAAATCTGGTCGTGACGATTGCCTGTTTATCATTATTTCCAAACAATTGCTCAATCCTCATTCCAAAGGTACATTTCAAGTAACTGAAGCCTCCAACATTTTTTGAAGAATTAGCCTAATTTCTTGGAAGCAAGGGCATTCAAGAAGCTGATGCACATCTACCTTAGGTTGGGGAATGACTTCACACTTCTAACATACCACACTGTTGACACACAAAGATCGGCTAACACACGATAATTGACTAAATGCTGTGGATTTGGCCCAAGGCAGGAGTAGTAAACCATCTTGGACAACATCCCTGAACTGGTAAGAAACCTCCATGGGAGGAATCTTCGACATCATGTAATGATTTGATCACTACTTCTGCCTTCTCCCAACTCTCCATTCCTTAGACAATAACCATGTAAGTTTGAAGAATAAGCATTTATGTGGTTGACAGACATTCATGACACTACTGGTGAAGTGAACATGCTTAGAATCTGGGGGAACAGTCAATCCCCAAGTCCTGAGTGTTTGACTTACAAAATCACCACACAAGGTTTGTGATAAAAAAAGAAGTGTTTAATACAGTGAACAAACAATTATACAAAAAAGGGGTGTAACAAACATTCCCAAACCCCAACACACAATTTTTTGGATAGCATATACAATTCACCCCAATTCAACACAATGCACCCCTCCCCCTTAAAATTGCTTACGGGACAAAAATCTTCAAAGTGGTAGGGGTTTATGATAAGTAAGTAACCACTGCATGGATAAAAATGTTTCTAAAAATGTATTACATAATCGAATACAGATAAAAGCATGTATACATAAGATAAGAGTGTACAGTACCATTATACACAGAATAATTTTCATGTTGTACATGATATAACAGTAAGATACATTACACTTCTAAATATATGCATGGTACTAGAGAATATTTGGCATTTTCATCTCAGTGGATGGGAGACCCCACTTAAAGTGAACACGTGGTACTTGCCACACACATGCAGTGTCTGGAGTGGGAAGGACACCAATGGATCGCAGAGGGGAAGGGGGCCAGTAAGGCCGACCCCCCACGTATTTTGTCTGTTGGTCAAGCCAGAGACCCTGGGGCCTCTACAGGAGTGAAGGTGTCAGCATGGGGTCCCAGCCTGCCACTGTGGAAGTTGGTTCTAACGGTGACGCCTTTGAGGTGGTCTCAACCAATTGCACGGCTGTCCCTGGCGTTAGCCCTGTTGAACAAACTTGCATCAAAAAAGGTTTTCCAATGTTGTAACTTCTAATTGGTTAGAGATAGTTCCTTCTATGGAGATACTCCCATACTTATCTTCTTGCCCAGGCTCATCTTAAATGAAAACAGCTGTGTGTGTGCAAAACCCCATTTCCCTACCCTAATCCCCGTATTAATGGGTCCTAACCCACGCAATGTGTGTGATTAATTGTTTGGAAAATGTGACAAAGTGCTGCCATCTGAAAAGTAGAGGCCACTTGACAGCCAATATACAATAATCATATATATGCGAGCATGGGTTGCATTCTATGTGGGATAGTTTACTCCCTCCATTCAACAAGAATCCAAAAGGTCACTCAAATAATGTGATTGCATATATTTCAGAGAGCCCATAGCCAACCCTGGATTGTGATCCCATATATGTACTGAAACAGGTTGCAGATAAGTGATTGAATATGTGAATCCCAGAAATTGGAACACACTACCCTAAACCACAATTGCATGTGTGACGGTAATTAGCTATACCCCCCACGTGTGCCCCCACCTCCTCACACTCATCTCCACAGTCTGCCCAAAATTCACTGCATGCAAGACACTCTGCACTCCCTCCACTCCTAGTGAAAACACAATTGTACGCATTGCTAGGTATGTTTGTTAAGGAGTATCTCCATAGAAGGAACTATCTCTAACCAATTCGAAGTGGAAACAATTTGGGAATGTGGTTTTGTTAAACACGCCGAACGTCAGGGACAGCAATGAAATTGTTTGAAACCACCTCCGAAAAGCATCACCGTTAGAACCAACTTCAACCCTGGCAGGCTGGGCTCCCATGCTGCCTTCTTCACTCCTCCTGTAGAGGCCCCAGGGTCCCTGGCTTGACAAACGGACGAGATACGTGGGGGGTGGGCCTTATTGGCCCCCTTCCCCTCTGCGGTCCGTTAGTGTCCTTCCCACTCCAGACACTGCCTGTGTGTGGCAAGTACCACGTGTTCACTTTAGGTGGGGTCTCCCATCCACTGAGATTGAAATGCCTAATATACTCTCGGACTATGCATGTATTTTGAACTGTAATGTATCTTACTGTTATATCATGTACAACATAAAAATAATTCTGTGTATAATGGTACTGTACACTCTTATCTTATGTATACATGCTTTTATCTGTATTAGATTATGTAATACATGTTTAGAAACATTTTGATCCAGGCATTGGTTACTTACTTAGCATAAACCCCTACTCCACTTTGTGTCTTTTGAGACAGTAAACACAAATACATTAACCCACACAAAAAACGTGAAACTGAGGGAGGACATGGAGTGGGGGAAGAGGGGATGGCAATAGGGGAGGTCAAGTGGGATCAGGGGAGTTTGGGGCGGCCTGGGTGTGGTGGGACGGGCTGAAGGGGATAATGGTGCAGGCTGGGTGTGGAGGACAAGAGAGAAGGATTGGGCGTGGCAGGGGGATTGTGTGGGACGGCCAGATAAGGGGCAGGAGGAGAAGGATTGGGTGGGGAGGGAAGAAGTGAATTGGACGGACTGGGTGGGGCGAGCAGAAGAGGGGAATTGTGAAGGGAGGATTGGGCGTGACAGGGGGATTGTGTGGGGCGGCCAGAGGAGGAGGAGGTGGCGATTGGACGGGAGGGGCAGAGGAGGAACCAGAGCTGGGATAATCGAAGGAAAAGTGAGCGGGAGGTTGGGAGGAGGTGGAGGACTGGGAGGAGAAGGGGTGATCAAAATAAATGGATTGTGGGGAACTTAAATCAACAAGTGCAGAGTCTGGTGGTGTTTCGTGCTGGGCTTCATGCTCCGGTGCATTTTCCGGTGGTGGGATCTGCACACCCAAGGCTTGAAGACTAGCCCTCAAAGAAAGGTTCTGTTGTACAACGCTGTAGAATACGCTGGTATTCTCCAGAACATGGTGTTCTGGAGAATACCAGTTAACGTTGCCTGGCTCTGGAGGGATTCGCGCATTTGCCCATTAACCAGATCCATATGCTGTTGGTACCTTGCCATCATGCGCATCATGTCTGCATGGGGATCTTGGTGCTGTTGCATCAAGAGGGCAGACATGGCATCTAGGCGCTCGGAGACGGCCATTAGGCTGTTGTTATATGTAGCAAGGTCCTGCCTCAACTCTGCATGGTTTTGGCATTGGAGCCTCATCATTTGTTCCCAATCCGAGGGTGGATTGGGGACTCGATTTGGCTCCAGTACTCTATCACAGTGTGCAATCATCCTTTCCATCATGTTGGAAAAATGGCTACGCACATTTGGGCGAATAGATCCAGCTGCATCCAATGCTGGCTACAAGGGAGAGAGAAGAAATTGGTTAGTTGTTTACAAAGACACATAGGCAACAGGGGTCGGGGTGGTGCTTGTAGATATCCCTAGACTTTTGGGAGTGTTGAACAATTTGTGGCTTTGACATTTCTTCCTCAGGTCATACTTTTGAACTCCTGTGTTTCACATGAGTTGGGTATAGTTGATGTTGATTTTCACACTAAATACATGTAGTGTATGCTTAGATATGGTGGTGTCATTTGGACAAATGCAGCACACAGAATTGTCCGCAATTGAGCATGCCAAACAATCAGCTTCTCTCTTCAGTTTGTGCAGTTAAGATTAGGTCAAGTAAGAGATGAGGCGATTGGTTGACATACACAGCTGCTCCATAATTTTGTCTGCCCTAGGCAAGCTAAATCGCCTAGCATTGGATAGGATCTGACCATGAGGGCACTTGTGAGGAATTAGAACAGACTTAAGGTGGTCATACACTTTACAACCATCGCAAGACCTTAGTCTTGCGATGGTTGTAAAGTAATTTAAAAAACGTACGATCTGCCCATCTTGGACAGGCAGATCGTACTCTCGATCATCTCTCGAGCGTGCGCACACTGGCCCGTTCGGCATTTGTCTCCCGAGCACCGTTCAGACCAGCCGAAAATCGTACGATTTTCGGCTGGTTTTCTAGCGTGCTCCTTAGACAAAAAAACGTGCGACCATACACTAGAAACGGTTGCACGTCTTCGTTCACACTGCTCGATTCTCGTACAATTGCGGGATTTCCTCCGATTCTCAAAAGAGAATCGTGCAGTGTATGGGCACCTTTAAGCTGTAGCCGTGGTCCTTGGGAAACAATCAGCTGTTCACGCCATTGTGAACTGATGAGCAATCAAAGTGGAACTGATTGTTTACCATGGGCAACTGCAGCCGATTCTGTCATCTGTCTAAGTGAGGTTTTTAGGGGTTTTGTGTTGCCCTAGACCAGTGGTGGCGAACCTTGGCACTCCAGCTGTTTTGGAACTACAAGTCCCATGAGGCATTGCAAGGCTCTGACAGCCACAGACATAACTCCCAGAGGCAGATGCATGTTGGGATTTGTAGTTTTGGCACAGCTGGAGTGCCAAGGTTTGCCACAAGAGGATGGGACGTTCACCCGGCGGTATGAGGTATTGCATTGGCTGCCCTACTGTCTCCTGACACTGTCGAGCCCTTGGTCCATGCCCGAGTGGGCAACTTTTTAGAGGGGGGGGACGGACGGAAAACAAAATGACTGTCAGTCATTTTGGTCTCACCGCCTCCAATGGTGGCCCACGGGAGCGGGCTGCACCGCCTTGTGACGGCCCTGAAGGCTGGGGATTGTAGCTCCCTGTGTGATGTGTATGTGGGGGGGACACAGACAATGAGGGCATGCTGGGACTCGTACTTCCCTAGGTGATATGGAGAGGCTATACAACTACAAGTCCAATCATGCACTCATTATCCCTGTATACCACATATCACCCTGGGAACTACAGGTCCCAGCATGCCCTCATTGTCCATATGTCCTACATTAGTTCCCTAGGTGATATGTGGGGGGTGTACAGGGACAATGAGGACATGATGGTCCTTGTAGTTCTATAGGCTATGAGGCTGTAGGAATTCCTGTCGTCCTGAAAGTACAAGTAATACAGTGCCACTATAAAACATAGAATAGAACATAGTTGACCTTGAAAGTTTCAAGTTACATTATGTTCTATTCTATGTTTTAGAGTGACACTGTATTACTTGTACTTTCAGGAGGACAGGAATTCATACAGCCTCATAGCATAGAGAACTACACAACCTAGTGGGACTGCCTGCTTGTAGTGTATTCATAACACAATGCCATTATAGAACATGACATAGAATATAATTGAACTTGAAACTTTCAAGTTCAACTATGTTCTATAATAGCAAGTACTGTACACAAACCACCCCAACTGTCCACCTTTCTGTCAAGAGGAAAAAAGACCAAACGACGTGCGGGAGAGTGGCAGCTTGCCGGCCGAGGAGACTCTCTCCAGCATGAGGTTGCAGCTGCTGCTTGATGGGTCCTTGCAGCCAGGGCCCAAGCCCCAGAGTTGTCCCCACTATTTCAATATTGTACTCCTCCCGGCCAGCCCCCTTGTTGCTGCCCCCCCGTTTGTTACACCACTGGTGCTGATGTGCCCGCAGCTGCAATCCTTCCTGTCTGCTCTCTCTCTCTCCTCCCGGCCACTCTGTAACTGCAGCGGCCGGGAGGAGAGTGAGAGAGCTAACAGGAGGGATCGCAGCTGTGCGGCCCTCAGCACTGCTACGATCCTCTCCGCAGGCGGCTAGCAGCTTCAGGCCTATAGCAAATCCCACTGCAAACTCAGTTTGGTGAAAAAAACCTGAGACACATGACATTCTATGGGATCAAAGCATGGCATATGAAGCAGAAAAAAACATAATGAAATGCAGTCTTACAGGACTTTGAGCCACGTCCGGCTCAGAATCTTGATGGCGACTACCTGGACTGGCTGAAAGTCCCTGTGAAAGCAAACAATAACCGCATTCAAAATACAGATCAGCACAGATGTCTGGGTTGAAGGAGCAAAACCCATGTTTGTATTGATGTGTTTTTACATACCCCAGCATTGGACGCATCATCATCCACCTCAAAGACTGAGAAAATAGGAAATGTTTAACATTCAGCCAAGCAAGACATTATGACTTATTTTGTATTTGGACACTGTACTGATATTCATAGCATGTCCAGATCCAGACTATAGGTAATGCTGTTGCCAAATGTCCCGTATCCTAGTGCCTTCTTGCAATTTTTGGGGATATGTTGACACCAGTGCAGTCTCTTTGGATAGGGTGGGTGGGGAAACATTACTGCATGGACTTTGTGTTCAGATCTGCTAGTGTCCAAAATGCATGTACATGCACCTCAAACACAACAGACCGCCCTCAAAAGCCCCTCCAGGTCAAAGTTTCATCAAAAACACCAAATGCAACGCACAAATAATTATTAATAGAATATGATTTATAATCTTCAAAATACATCCCTGGAAAGACGGGACCAATTCAACATGCACTAAATATGGAACTTACAGGAACAAATAAGACCCAATAATTGGGGAGTGAGGGGGATGAAAATTGATTTGGGGATGCCATGAGGGAAGCAAAATGAGTTGTGACAAATATGACGAGATTTGGATGGGAAGACTGTGGAATGGGTGGAATGATATGGATGTAATGAAGAGGATGAGGAACTAAAAC
This sequence comes from Nanorana parkeri, assembly GCF_000935625.1. NCBI lineage: Eukaryota > Metazoa > Chordata > Amphibia > Anura > Dicroglossidae > Nanorana > Nanorana parkeri. The sequence goes on from NW_017306426.1 coordinate 85,049, forward strand.
ATTGACCTAAAATGCATCCCAGACGCAGGACAAATGCACTACAGTTACACAAACACATAATTATCTGGTCGAGACATTGTCTAAACAAGCCATTGAGAAAGATACATGATTGTGTATAGACAAAAGAAAGAGAATTATCCATACAAAAAGAGAAAATACACTATTATGTGCATCTTACCGTGTTGCCAATCATCGGTGTCATCCACACTCCTCACTCCCACAAGGGTTTCTCTGGTAATGATTGGCAACACCATCCGGTGGTATTCCCGGAGCCTGGCCACATTCTGTGGCCGATACATCCCAGATCTGGCGACCTCCTCACCCAGGGTCTTCTTTTGCATTCCGGATGATGTCAGACACACGCTTGAACCTGTTGGAGAGAGCGCGGGTCTCTCCAACAGGGAGGGTCAACACTGCATTCACACAAGCAGTTAGGTCCTCCCAGAGCCTCTTCTTGTCAGCAGAAGAGGTCTGGAAGTACAGGTCCCCGCGGAGACGCCTATGGTGAAGCATGTAGTTCTCTACGAGGATCATGCTCTGCTCGTGTGTGAACCGCTGACCCTGGGAGGCAGACACTCCCGAGGTTCCCTCCCCTGGGCTAGAGGGAGGGACCTGGGAGGATGACATACTGGTCTGCCCCCCAGAGCCAGCTGATCGACTGGAGGAGCCAGCCTGTGGCCTCCCTGCTGGTGCTAGTACTGGTGGGGGTGGTGGTGATGATGGGGAGAATGCTGGTGTTGCTCGTGCTGGTGTTGCTCGTGATCTTGATGATGATGGTGGTGGTGATCGTGATGGTGTGGGGGGGGAGAGAATGCTGCTTTCTTTTGGGAGCCATTCTTGTTTTGGGTGTGGCAGCTGTAGCTGTATTTATAGGGGCTGTGGTGATGAATTAATTAGATGTGGTATTTGGTTGATTCCTGAATTCCTGGGAAGGTTGTTGTAATTAGTGTAATGGTGTTCCATGAGCAAGAAAGATGGAGCCTACTGAAGAGTTTAGACATTGTTTGTTGGCAGCCACCATGCTGGGACTTGCTGTCCTTTTGGAGGAGGAGGAGCAGATTGGGCAGCAGCAGCAGAGGCAGCAGCAAGCGGAGCAGCAGCAGCAGCAACAACAACAGGAGGACGATCCCCAAGAGGGGCCTCCTTTAGTCCGCATCTGCCGGCCTCGTGTCTTTGCCCAGCGCACATGCTTGGACACCATGCAGGATGAGTATATCCGACGCCGGTTTCGGCTCAGTCGACAAGCCATTATACACCTGTATGCACTCATAGAGGAGAGACTACGGCCAACAACTGGCCGCAGCCATGCTGTGCCAGGGATGGTCAAGTTGCTGGCAACCCTTTACATTTTGGGGAGGGGATCCTTTCAAACTATCTCAGGCATTATTTGTGGCCTGGGCCAACCCACAGTCTCCAGGGTCTTCACACAGGCCATTCTGGCCATCAAGAGCCTTGCACCACGATTCGTCCACTTTCCGCAAACAGAGAGGGAGTGGAGAGATGTCAAGCTGGCCTTTTACAATCGGGCTGGTTTTCCCAACATCCTGGGGGCCGTGGATTGCACCCATATTGCCTTGCAGCCCCCCAGGCTTGAAGAACGAACCTACAGGAACCGCAAGCAATATCATTGTTTGAATGTGCAAATCGTCCATGACGCCACACAAAAAATCATGAGTGTGCGGGCCAATTTCCCTGGGTCCACTCTTGATGCGTTCATCCTTCGCCAATCAGGCGTTTCCCGGAGGTTTGAGAGAGGCCAATTCCCGCATGGCTGGCTTGTGGGTAAAGTAACATTTTGTCCTTTTTACGGTTCGTTTGGAATGAGTTGATTGCTGTACACCTGAGTCCCATGCACTGATTATGGTCCCTTGCAATTAACAAAGCTAAGATCACGAATGGGCAGCTTGGACAGTACATATACAGTTTGGTTCGTGATGACATTCATACTGTTTGGACTTTGCAAATATCTATATAGAAATATTGACATTTATGATGGAGCAGCCTTTGGGGTTACTGTTCTCTGATGTGAAGGATATGTCTTGTAGGAGAGAAATAGGGGATGTTTGTACACCAATTGATGTCTTCATCTTCTCTTCTAGGGGACGCCGGGTATCCGCAGCATGCCTGGCTGATGGCTCCAATCAGATACCCCCAGCTCGATACAACAGTGCCAGCTGAAGCTCGATACAACAGTGCCTTGCGGAGAACCCGGGCTGTTGTGGAGACCACAATTGGTCTTCTCAAAGCCCGGTTTCTCTGCTTGGCCCGGCCTGGGGGTGAGTTGCTGTATTCTCCTCGCAAGTGTGCCAGGATCATTCTGGTGTGCTGCATACTGCACAATTTGTGCAGAGAGCGGCATGAATCCTGGCACATGAACGAGGAGATGGAGCCAGAGGTCAGGCAGCCGCCTGCCCCCACAAGGAACAGCACAGCAGCTGGACGGTTGGCGAGGGATGAGCTGATCCCAAACTATTTCACACGTATGTACTGTATTACATCAACACAAATCATGTTGAAATGTCACTTGTATGTATACCAACTTAGATCATCATGTACATTCTCAGTTTGGCTAACTTCAACTTCCTATTGAGTACAAGATCACAAGGCACAGAGTAGGTTGCAGCAGCCACCCATCTACTAGCTTAGACAAGGGAGGGAATAGGAGAGTGGAGGAGGGTAACCTAGATGGTGGCATCTAATTCTAGCCCTCCCATCCTTTTTGGGATCATTTCACATCATGACTCTCATCTGTCCTTGCTAGCTTCTCGTTTTTGTTTTTTGGAAAAGTGGGTGGCGTTGGACACTACTGTTGCTTTGAGGTTACTGTTACATGAGAGTCATGAATGCAATTTTGACGAAGTCATGAATGCAATTTTCACACGGCCGAAGGCAGCCGTGTGAATAACCAACCCAAAGTGGAGTGAGCCAAATGATGTTGAGCTATTCACTTCAGGCTTGGCCAGCCGATTTCAGCCATACATCAGCTTGGTTTGGCTGGGTTCGGGTCGTCTAAACATGCTCAGCATGTTTGGCCGACCCAAAGTGCAGAAGGAGTTTGACTCAGGCGATCCAACATCTGGATTGGCTGAGAGGGACCTCCAGCAGGCTACTCGCTGCTGTTCGGCCTATTCTCATAGGGGCCGAGCAGCAGTGAGTGAATAGCCGAATGCCACGCTGCGGCAATTGTCTTGCCTATTCTGCTTGGTACCTCCGTGGTACCGAGCAGAATAGAAAAACGATAATAAAACAGTTGTAATAAGTACAACACAAATGGGCAGAGCTGTCTGTGACAGGTAGCTACATCCAACTGTTTCCGATTGGACGGGAACTGCTGTCATGACAATGAGAGCTCCTCTCATTGTCATGACAGATCAGTGTCCCCTGGTTACTAGGTGAAAACTGTCATCGCACACTGAGAACTTGGCAGAGGCACCGTGATATCACGGCGGCTCTGCTGATTTGTCATTGCAAGTGGCCGGTGCCAGCCGTGAGATGACGGCTGGCTCCGGCCGGTTGTCAGTAGCAGGCTTTCGGCTGGCCAATGGCTGGCTGTCTGGGCCACTTCGGCTTTCAGCTTGGCTCAGTGGAGCCGAAGCATATGCCTTTGGCTCAACCAACTTCGGGAGCTGTATGGGCTATAGTGAATAGCCCATACAGCAGCCCTTTGGTTCTACTAAACCGAAAGGCTCAGGAGGGCGGACCTAGCCGAAAAATCAGCTGTAGCTACGGCTGATCCTCCGGCTAGCTTTGTGAATAAGCCCCTTTAATATGCAGTGCCTGTAATGCAATTCTTATTTCCTCTACTATTGACATTGTGGCTACACATTGATTGCACGCTTCCATGCAATAGACACAACATACAGTACAATGTATCTCCTGTGCGTTTACAGTGCTGGAGGTGTGTTGCATTGTGATTCTTTTGAATGCATGGAGCACTTTGATAACGCTTACACATGAAATAGTCATCCCACGTTGCATCACTATCTAGCAAATTGCAGGTAGCTATTGCATTTGTCATGCATTCAAATGAATGACCAAACCACATACCTCCAGCACTGTTTACACACGGTAAGCGTATGGATTTTCGGAACATTTGCGATGGTCAGATGGGAAAGGTGTGACAGATTCCTCCATCTACGCCAAACTGTGTGGATGGGGGAATCTCCCACTGGGCTAAGATTCAGTATCTTGCTAGTCGGCCCCGCTGCCTGTCAAAATCCTTGAAGAATGCCTGCATTCAATCAGATTGTTCAGGTCTTTTGACAGCCAGTGGGGCCGACTAGCAAGATACACAATCTTGGCCCAGGGGAAGATTCCTCCATCCACACCGTTTAGTGGAGATGGAAGAATCTGTGGAACTTTTTCCATCTGAGCCTAGAACATCTGCAGGGAATCTATAGGTGTATGGCCTGCTTAACAATGTGTTAATTGCACAATCTGTGTCGATGAATGCATTGCACCAGTGTGGCTCCTTGATGTTCCTGTTCTTATGCCAATGTAGATTGTGAATGTCAAACTCTGTCAGGTCCAACAAAGGATTTTAATCCCAAAATACTAAGACATTATGTGACGGTAAAGGTTTTCATATTGATGTAATAAATAACATGTATTTGTGCTAAATTACAGGCTCTTGACATCATAGCATGGACCCTGAATCCTGTCTGCACAATCATGGTTTTTGCTGGTGTCACAGAGGATTTGCTTGCTTGCGGTTCCTGTGGGAGGCCATCTTGACATCCTCCACATTCTCTGTTTGAAGAAAGTGGATGTATTGTGGGTGCAAGGTCATGTTGGCCAGGAGGCCCTGAATGAAGACCCTGGACTGTCAAAGATCGTTTGGAAGGAGGCCAGCAACTTGATCATCCCTCTCCTCTGAGTGCTGGTGTATAATTGGCTTGTCGGCTTAGCCTGCCTGCGAAGGATATTCCTCATCCCCATGGTAGCCAAGTATGTGTGTTTAGGCAAAACCGTGGTCGGCTGGATGGCAGGAAGGCCCCCCTTTTATGGAGCTTTTTTTTGTGTGCTGCTGCTCCAATAAACCTTATTTTTACTTTAACAGTTTGTGTGTTGGTTTCATTTTACAGCCTTGACAAACCAACATTAGTCTTTCTGTATGTCAGAAACTAGATTAAGCCTACAAGCAGCATTGAGGAAAGGGCCTTTGGAGGCAGCTGCATTGGCAAGATCCCCCACCCCCCAAGTCCTTTGTGTTAAATGCATGGGGAATGTGGCCCTTATTTGTGGGCTTTGACTGTCATTTGTTTGGAACGTTAGTTTCCTTAAGAGAAACAGAATGAGAGCTGTCTTTTAACAACCACTTACACATGCATCCGATCAGAGCAGTATGGGGCCGATGTAATTGCTGTGACCAGGGGCGGGACTCCTGCCAGTGCAGCGCCCCGGGGCCCAAGTAGGGTTGCCACCTGTCCAGGATTCACCTGGACAGTCCTGGTTTTGAATGCTGTGTCCGGGTTTCATGGCAGCAGAAACCCAGACACAAGATGTCAGGCACACAGGGGAAACATTGAGAGGAGAGCGCTGAGAAGAGTGCTTGCCGCTCTCGATCACTGAAGCCAGCACACAGTAGTGACAGCTGTACTGATTATTTTCCTCCTCAGCCACTGCAGTCACAGAGTGGCCGAGGGGAGAAGAATCTGTACAGCTGTCACTACTGTGTGCCGGTTTCAGTGATCAGTCTGTTGGCGGCTACCTGCAGCTTCCTCCTCCCACTTCAGCTGCTATAGGAGGAAGACTGCAGGATGACCATTGGCCGGCTGTACACTACAGGAGAGCAGGATCTGAAGAGAAGACACAAGGAGGCAGCTGAAGGATTCTTCATAGGAGACGCATACAAAATGGCTGCACCCACACCCCCCACCCACCCCCTCCCCCACCACCTGGAGAGATAGAGGGCAGAGCATCTGTAAGTTCTTGTTCTGTCTGCGTCACACTCTGACCTCTGCACACTGCCTCAAGGTGTCTCACAATTGTGCGGTAATTGGCAGGTGTATGGGAGGCGTGGGATCGTTTCTATTGTACGGTCGCATGTGTTTTGTCTTACGAGCACGCTTGAAAACACACACACAAAATCATATGATTTTCCGCGGGTTAGGGGCGTCCTTGGGAGACCAATGGCGCACGGGCCAGTGTGTGCAAGCGCACACCTTCCGCTCAGCATTGCAGTCATCGGAAGCCCTCCCCTCAGGGCAGTGAAATCCAGTTCTGACACCCCCCCTTGGGAACAGGAATGGGGGGGTCCGAGAAAAAATATCTTGCACCAGGACCCTTTGTTTCTGAGGTCCACCACTGGCTGTGACATCTGCGTGCAGACACATTTCATCTTCATGCACCTTGCAATGGAGGAAATAACTAGACATTAGAAAAAAATAGGTATTTTTTTTAGTCTGCAGATGAAAAAAAAAAAGCGTGAGGTTCCCCCCCAATTCATACCAGACCCTTTAGGTCTGGTAGGAATGTTAGGAGGGACCCTCCCCAAAGTTAACACAAACAAAAAAAAGTATGTGGGGTTCCCCCCCAAATCCATACCAGATTCATTAGGTCTGGTAGGAATTTTAACCTCTTGCCGTCCGCCCGTAGTAAAAAAACGGACGGACGGCACTGCAGCATCTGCGGGTTGCCGTCTCCAGACGGCAATTTTTTTCTGCACGCGCGCGCCCCCTAGCGGGAACCCCACAAAATGGGGGGAAAAAAACATGGGGTCCCAGTGACGACATGGTGATCAGTTTAGGAGTTAAATGTGTATTGGTGTTGAGTTATGTTTAATTATGTTATACTGTGTAACCTGGTTATCAAAAGACTATCAGCACCATCCCTCGTTATCTCCCTTTGTACTCTGAAGGAGCTCAGAACAATGACATTCTGGCCAGGCTCCTGCTATGGCTATCTGGAGCTCATTAGCAGGGGAAACCCTGTGGTGTTGAGCAGACCGATTTGTCTGGGGAAGGCAGGGTGGATGTGATGGGATTATAATCTGGATAGTCCATGGTCCCATCGCACTCCTGACCGCGTAAATCCCTTCAAGAATTGGGTGCTGCGGTATTCAACGGGTGGCAGCCGTAACAATCGTGAGCTGAAGCAGAGACATCGGCACTCCAAATTTGCAAATTTATCTATTTATTGACGTGCATTGTGGTAAAAAACAACAAACGTTTTGGGGTCACATAGGATCCCCTTCATCAGGTAAAACATGCAGTGTAAGTGCACATAAACACAGCTGATATATAGCCCCAACCCTAATCAGAATGGCCAATCATCAACCTCCACATTGACCCCATGACATCATGTTCCCGCAAATTGTGATAGTGTGAAAGTGACAGATTATAAAACACATGTCAGTATGTCCAGGGATCAACAAAGAATTCCTACAGCAATGTCTGGAACATACATGGTAAAACATGCAATATATTGTAGATGGCAACATTGGTATTACAGACAGTGCTGATTCAAGAAGTTACTTAATATGCATTTGTCTGGAAAGAAAATACTTAAAAGAGGACTATGGGGTTAAGTATTTTCCCCATAGTTCTCCTTAGGGTAACGGGAGGACACAAACTAGCGTCCTCCCGTCACCCTAGGCTCAGTATACCGTGAGCTGTAGCTCGCGGTATACTGAGACGCCGCAGTATACCGCTAGCAGCTGCTCGCGGTATACTGAGACGCCGCAGTATACCGCTAGCAGCTGCTCGCGGTATACTGAGCCACTGAAGCGGATCCCGACAATTGTGCCGGTGTTCCGCCCAGCTGCGTGACTGACAGCTGGCTCTACCTCTCTAGAGGCAGAGCCAGCTGTACCCGCCCCCGTCCGTTCCGCCAGTCAGCGCTGGCGGATCGGAGGGGGGAATCCAGCCCTCCGTGTTCGCTCACCTCCATATCTACTGAGCCGACCTGTGACAGTCTCATTGTCACAGGTCGGCTAGAACTATGAGGTGAGTGAAAAGCACTCACCTCATAGTTCTCCTTTAATATATGTTTGCCTAAAAGGAAAACTAGCCATATACCCTAGCATCAATCTTCCATACATAATGGAGCACAGATGAGGTCACAGTCCGATCATCTAACACACCTTAGAAAGAAAAATACTTAATATATGTTTGCCTAAAAGGAAAACTAGCGATATACCCTAGCATCAATCTTCCAAAATGGATCGCATGGAGCACAGATTGGGTCACAGTCCGACCATCTAACACACCTTAGAACGAAAAATACTTCATATACAGGTGAAACTCGTATATTTAGAATATAGAATATCATGCAAAGTTCATTTATTATCAGCACCATCCCTCGTTATCTCCTTTTGTACTCTGAAGGAGCTCAGAACAATGACATTCTGGCCGGGCTCCTGCTATGGCTGTCTGGAGCTCGTTGGCAGGGGAAACCCTGTGGTGTTGAGCAGACCGATTGTCTGGGGAAGGCAGGGTGGATGTGATGGGATTATAATCTGATCTCATCACTTGCTGTATAAAGGTTTGTGCCGTTGCTCAATAAATTAGAGTTTGTTTCACCCTACACTCGGGTCTCGACTAGTGACTGGGGAAACTGGGAGCTACAGATCAGCGGGTTGCAATATCTCCTGAGCAAGGAAGAATACAACGGCGGACATGCTCATCCTGAGTACTGGGGTCCGTCACATGTCCCCCCTAACAGTCCTACCAGACCCTTGATCCGAGCACTGGCCCGACAGGGCAGGAAAGGGGGGGGGGGATCGAGCGCCACCCCCCCTCCCTGCGCCTTACCAGGCCACGTGCCCTCGGCATTTGGAGGGTGTCCCCGTGCCGATGGGGACAAGGGCCTCTTCCCCACAACCTTGACCTGGTGGTTGTGAGGGTCTGCGGGCAAGGGGGCTTATTTGCATCAGGGTACCCCTTTAAATAAGGGGGCAACCAGATGCTGCCCCCCCTTGTGAATGAGTAAGGGGTACTTGTACCCCTACCCATTCACTAAAGGGTCAAATCAAATATGAAAAAGTCCAGACTTTTGACAAAATCCTTTAATTGAAAAAAGAACAAACAGGCAATTTTTGACTATTCCTTTAATGTAAAAAAAAAAAAGGTGGTTCCATCAATGTTATCCAGAGTCAATCAGGATGCAGGACCCCCGTCGACCCGCGAAATAAAAATAAAAAGTCCCGCCGCACGACGCTCGTCCGATCCCAACGAAAACTAGCCACAAAATGAAATTCGGCCCGAAAATCTACAGATGGGCCGCCCATTTGACATTCTCCGCTGTCAAATGCTACATAGCATTTGGGAACTCCCGAATGCTATTCTGGAGTTTCCGATTGCTATTCAGGTCTTTGAGCCGAGTTGTGATATTAAAAGCATTATGACACCTCGGCTCACAGACCCGAATAGCAGACTGTAAAAAAATGAATATTTTATATTTATTATCATGCACACAGCATATAATGCACATGTACATAATCTAATGCCTGGATATATGCGCAATAACACGTGCCATATAACGACCATTGTGAGAATAAATATGCGCATAATATTGCAATAGAGCACAGAATGAATGTGTGCAGAATATATGCATGCACAACTGTACCATTCAGAACCTAGGCACAGCTGCATACATATAATGTACACATACATATGTATATTTGTGTGTGGAGATTTAGCAGTTTGGCTTTTTTTGTGCATGACTGTATGTGAATATATGCATATCATCTGAGGCAGGATTTGAACCTGGGAACTACAGGTGTTGTGGGGCAGTAGCACTAACCTCTAAGCCAGGTGTAGCCAAACTCTGGCCCTCCAGCTGTGGTGGAACTACAAATCCCATGATGCATCTCTCTCCGGGAGTCATGTCTGTAGCTGTGAGAATCTTGCAATGCCTCATGGGATTTGTAGTTCCACCACAGCTGGAGGGCCAGAGTTTGGCTACCCCTGCCCTAAGCCATTGGGCTTCCCTTAGGGAATCATGCTCATGGATGTTGTTATAGCAAGTGGCAGGAATGAGTAAGATGATTCCTTTGCCACAATCTGATATGCTGGTGTTGTTGGAGGATTGTGAAAAGGCCATGCAGGCACAAGGAAAATATGCAACATCCCTGTCATCTGAGGCAGGATTTGAACCTGAGAACACAGGTGTTGTGGGGAAGTAGCTCTAACCCCTAAGCCACTGGGCTTCCCTTGTGGAAGTATGCTCATGGATGTTGTTGGAGCCGTGCAAAGCAAGTGGCAGAAATGTTACAATAATGAGCAAGATTAATATTTTTTACACAATCCTACATGCTGGTGTTTGAAGGGGCCACTGAGCCCTTGGTGCTGATCCATGGCCATTGTGATGATAATTGTTTTAGAATAAAAAATTGTGAGTCCTTGGAAGTGGTTTGTCAACAATATTTTTACATATCATTAATCATAATTAATACACCATTGCACATCCCCATCACAAAACCATTCAAAAGGTATAGCCAGAAAGCAGTACCTAAAACATGTAGATGTGGCACACCATCCTCGCGTGTTGACAGCATTAACAGGCATGTGCATTATCAGCATAGATTCAAGCCTATTAACACGCGTCCGCGTAATACGCCTATGCGCGCAATGCAGGCGTGTTTTTGCATGGCGCGTTCATGGCATGTTTAGAAGCTTAGTGAATCAACCCCATTATGTGGATTGGAGCAACATTCACCATATTTCTTCCCAGATGATTTTTGTACAAGTCATTCTGAATTGAGAAAGCTGGTTGCATGACCAAGGGAAACGTCTTCAAGAAAATTACAGCAAGTCCAGTTGCCTTGTCTTAGTGTTTCCAGATATACCATGACCTGGATGTATGAGAACCTTCACAGACATATTCAGTATCAGTTGGGTGCTCCAGGGGAAGGGGGCAGAATTTCCCTTTTTAAAAGTGCTGATCTACCTCAGCTCTTCCGAATTACTAGGTGTTGTTAGAAAGTAATTTGCTTAGTCTGCCCCGGTTAAATGGTAAGCTAGCAACGGGTTGTTTTGACCTCTTGCTAGTGTAATAAGTTAAATAGGAGTTACAGTTTTTTTAAAAACAGCTTATTTAATCTAAATAAAACCATCCTATCCCTAAATTCACCTATTTTTCTATCTTCCTTCTTCAATTTTGCCTCTTGATCCTGGGGCTTCCAGACAAAAATGATTGTAATCTCTAGTGCTTCACTATAGTAACCGGAGCACGGGGTTCTGGGAGAATCTCAGTCTCCAGTTTCTATACACTGATTGTTGTAACACCTCATTCATTCAACAAAAAAAACTTTCAATATGGTTGCTACTGTTTCCACCTGACCCTGAAGGTCAGTAAAGTTGTTCTTATAACAGAACATGCAATACCGTACTGGCATTATTTTATATGTGCCATTATTACGTATGGTAGGTTTGAAATTTGTAGCATAAAGTGTATAGCTAAAAGCTTCTAAAATATCAGTAAACAGCTTATACATGTTTACGCTTTTTAATTTCTTACTTTTCTAGTGTTTTTGGGCAGCAAGAACAAATTCTTTTGGATCAACTTAAACCCCTTTCTATTCTCACCACGGTCTTGAAGCCCACCAGCTTGTCCGTAGCTTGCAAGACCCCTTAGTAAAGCAAAGGATGTGGCCTCCAGGCACAAAAGGATTTCTGTCTTCTCTGCTGGGTAGTAAGAGAATTTAGTAGAACAGGAACAAAAAGCGCGTAGGATGATGACCAAGGGCACGCAGCGCTGGATCCCACTCTACTTCCTTCTTTTTTAAATTTCATCGAAAAATTAGAAATGGGGATTTGAAGAGCCCAGATACTGCTGGGAGAGCTAAAATATTTATATTCCTCTCTCAAACAATGCATGGTTAGTTAGGCTGTTTGCCTTAGTGATGTCTGCCGCAGAAAAGCTCATTAATTGTATTCCAACGGGATTAATTATTGAAAGAACAAGGAAGGGGCTTCTATCAGTGCGTGCGCTTTCATTCCCCTCGTTCAGCCCTCTCCCTTGATTTTTCTCTCTCTGTATCTAGTTTGGCTTTGGTTTCTCTCTGCTATCTTCTCTGAGCATGCTCCCCGCAGAAGACAGTTTGACTGATTTAAGAGCTGAGAGTTAACTCTTTTGCAGCCTCATACACCTGCAATGCAGATAATGTACAGACGCTGGAATTAAGCCTTGGGAACACACTGCTAATAAATGAAGTGCTGCAGAATTGTTTAATGCTCATTTACCAGTCATGGACTTTAAGAAGACCTCCGATGAATGATAAATGAAGAAACAGTGTGTTGTTTTAAAAGCTTAACAAGGGATTCTTGAAATTACGAAATACATAACTTACATTTCTAATTACTTTCTTTGTAAGGGAAACAGGCTTTTCACTCATCCAGTTTGTAACATCCATAGGGAACTTGTCACGTTTAAAAAAAAATGTGAGCTGCCATTGCTGCACTGATTTTAAATGAACAAGTTTAGAGGCAAAGCTTTAACCAACCAATCAAAGTGTAACTTCACACTGAACCCCATGGTCCCTGTGTGTGTTGTAAAGTAGCCACTGCTCCAAGCTCGCTCCTGTTATAGACTATAATCTTTTGTTTAGTTTACCAATTTGTATTGAGATCAGGGCCGGCCTTAGGCCTTTAGGCACCCTGTGCAAGAAAGCTTTACAGCGCCCCTCAGCGGCCACACCCTTTAGTACTCTCGTGTGAGAAGGACAAACACTGGACGATCTCTCATCGGTAAATATCACTGATATTTACCGATCCTCCGCTCAGCCACGCACAGAGCCGCTGTCATCCTGAAACTGACAGAATGACAGCGGCTCCGATCTCCTACCTGCTCGGCCATCCTGACAGCTGCGGGCGCGGCTTCTCTCCCCCTCACCACTCCGCCATCCTGACAGCAGGCAGCGCTGTGAGAGTTTAGTGCCACTTTAAAATGTCTGATGATTCAACAGACATTTATTACCAACTTTTTAAAACTCTTGCACCTTTCACAGTAAGCACAATTTAACCATCAAGTGACATATGGAGTAGTCAATCAGGACAAGAGGAATCTAGACTCTCCCTTGAAATGAATGGAAATTGTGACATATAGCCGTGGCAGAAACAGGACTCGACTGTGAAGATTTTTTGTCTGTGTGACTGTGAGCAGACCCCACAACAAACGCTGGGCAGAGCAAGGACATGTAAGTATGAGCCTTGGCAAGTGTGATCAGGGAGGCTTGCAAAGTATAACTTCACTAAAAGATACAGTTTAAAGCCCAGTTGATCCTATGTTTCAAATTAGCCTCACTATGCATCCAAACAAATGTATGTGAAGCCTTAAGCCCCTGAGACACTGCATGCAAAGCAGTGCGGAGCGGTGGTGCACGGACCTTCGCGTGCAGTGTGTCTTGTAATTTTCACTTCAGCGCATCAGCTTGCGAGAGCTTTCATAGCTGAGTGTGCCGGGATGAAAAATTTCAGCTTCTGGCAATCAGCTCTCGCATTTAAACCCGCGCGTCAGAATGCAAAGTCCATTCAGTTGTTATGGGCGAGCCGATTGGCTAGAGATGCAGTCTTTCATCTGGCCGCGCTCAGCTCACACACTGCATGCGAACGTCCGTGCCTCCCAGCTTTGCTTTGCTCCACACGGCTTTGCATGCAGTGTGTCACAGGCTTTACAGTTCTTTTTTGTAGGAACGCCGACCACAGCCAGATAAAACATTCTCTTTCCTGCCAGCATCCTGCAAATAAGGACACTGTGTAGATGCTGTGGTCTCTCTGCTGCAGTCCAACACACCGCCTATGGGTCAGAGCCTAAGCTGGGCAAAAACAAAGCTCATGCTCACTACTGATTGCACAGCTCTAGATTTGACAAATGGGGAGGGGGGTCAGATTTCTGCAGGTAGGCCACTGATTCCACATAGAAACAGGGGCATAAGGCTAGTGAGTCAACAGGAGTAGGAGGTGGGCAGCACAAAGCAGGTAGCCCAGAATGGCAAGAAGAACACATTCAGCCCCTTTTGCAGATAATCTACCTGGCCTACTGATTCCTGTGCATGCTTCCAGGGGAAAGGACCACCAACTGTTTAAATTAGTTGGTGAAGGCAGAGCTAAGTGTAGCTCCATGCGCTAACCAGTTATAACAATAATGTAAATAAATCAGTTTTGCTTTGCCAGGAGTGATCTTGTGGTTTCAGAAAGGCTCATGCTGAGGCAGGGGTGGCTTAAAAGCTACTGATAACAATAACATATGGATCACTAGTGTGTAATTCAAGGTACCGGTAAATATCCTTACAACATTGCTTAACAACCTTTGCTTTAGTAAGTGGTAATTTTGTTATTTTTCTATTGTATGACAACATGCCATTCTCCTTCAAATAGGCTCTCAAATATCCGGGGTGCCTTTCAACATACTGTAAGCTGTGGCGAAAATCATTTGACATTATTTTTATTAACCAGAACATGAACACTAATGAAAAACATGATTCGCTACGACTATATGCAGAAAAAAGGCTTTTATTCACAGCAGGTTGTCTGTCCTTTTGAACCACCAGCTAAGCTTGTCTTCCCGTGAAAAGAAAATTGCCCTGACGACTACAAAACTTCCATCAGCATTATAATATGTAACAATAATACATTATTAAAGGGTTACACATAAGCCAGAGTGCAGGACCTTTTCGTTTTGCAAATACGTAATGGTACCTTTTTGCCAAACATTTTATTGCAAAACTGGACAGCAGAAAAAAATGTTAATAATATTTATAGTATCTCTTGTTCTCTTATACTTGTTTAGGCATTAGACATATCCATTAGACGTATCCATTATGTCCAGTGGAAAGTTTTAAAACAGGGGTGTCAAACTCAATTTAATCGTGGACCACATCAACATAACAGTTGCCCTCAAAGGGCCTGTAAGACTATATAAATGTATCTAATCTTTATATAATTGCCATAATTGCCTCTGCATTCGATTATCACTGGTTTTAGTAATAACTTAATACCTAGATCTGAAAGTAGAAGTCTAGGAAATGGCTTTGTGGGCCGGATTCGTCCACTGGGCCTTGAGTTTGACACATGTGGTTTAAAAGGTATGTAAACCTTAGCAATGAACGTCATGTAGTTGCTCCTTTTTGGTCTGTTAAATATACCACTGAATGTGTTTTGTTATATCTATTTATTTAGTGCAAGAAAAAAAAAACTCTGTTCATCAAGCCAGAAATCTAGAGCTGTCTTGAGTGTTGTGCACGCATCCTGTATTTATCTCAGCTAGTCTAATTAGACCTCCTAGTTGTGACTACAGAATGATTAGTGTCTATGTTGTAGAGATAGGAAAGTGAGTGGTTTAGCAAAAGACAACTGGGCAGAGCTGATACCACTCAGTCCACAAAAATGCTCAGTGTCGTCTACCCACAAAGGACGTAGGAGCTGAGTGCATTTCTTTCAGATTAACAGGTATTTTTCTATACTTGCAGGGCTTTAAAGGAATAACATATGAGGAAATGTGCATGTATTGCAGAGATGTACTGCATAGGTTTTTTTTTTGTTTTTTTTTCACTGACATACTTTTTAACTTGAGATTCTTGTGTCATTGTGTTTGTGCCAACAGATCATCGGGGCTTTGCTTATCGTGATTGACGATGGATCCACATTGCTGGATTATGTGATTTTACATTTGATTTATATTGTAGGATTTTTTGTTGTTGAGGGCATGTGGTCTGGTATGGTTCTAGAGGAAGGAAAGGGGCTCTCTGCCCCTCCCCTTCCTGCTCAGGCAAAATGCAAGCTCAGATAAGAGTATGGATTGGAGGGGGGCACACCAGTATTTTTGTTTTTTGTGTGGGTGTGGAGTCCCCCTTAAAAATGGATACCAGACCACTATATCGGATAAGTATTTGGTATTGGATTTAAAGGGGACACATGCCTTTTTTTTTTCTTTTGCATTGCATGTGACCTGCAATGTGATTTTGAGGGTGATCCCATGGTAAAAAGTACAAAAGTAAAGAAACAACATGGATTCCCCCAAAATCCATACCACACCCTTATCCGAGCATGCAGCTTGACTGGTCAGGAAAGGGAGGGCAGCAAGGTGCACCCCCCTTCTGAACGATACCAGGCCAGATGGGAGGGTACCTTGCCAGGGCAAACCGTTAACATGGTACCTTATTCTCATGTTGATAGGGACAAAGGCAAAGTCCCACATCCCTGACCTGGTGGATGTACTGGTCTGTGGGTGGGACACATCAGCACTTGGAAGCTTCCTTCAAAATAAGAGACTCACAATATTTGCCACCCTATGTAAATAAGTACATCATCCTGCGATGTAGATCCATTGCCAATCACGATGAATGACGCCCTGCCAACAGAGAGACGTTGACCCGTGTCACAAATGGCAGTTTCCACAAAACTACTGAAATATAAACAGTAGCAAGAGGTAACCTACCTGACGTAATTTACCAATGAATTACATTACCCGAGATCCCCTGGGAGCTTTATTTATAGACATAAGCAGGTTGGGGATTGGAAATGTCAATTTGGAAGATTTTAGTTTTTTTAAGATGTCAACATTGCTGGAGTACATTCTATAGGTGCACCACTTCACTTGCCGGATTCAGGCACCCCCCAAGCATGTTATTTAAATGAATTGTGCATTGTTATCTTTTCTCTGCGCTGGGAGCTGGGGTTTCACCTGCTTCCAGCAGGGATTGGGGGGACACAGACCCCTGCAGCTGGTGCTCAGCAGTGAGGAGAGCTCCCCCAAACCTCTTTGCCCCCGCATCGGCTCTGCTCCTGCCACTCTGAGAAATAATGTTTAAATAATATTTCACCATCGATAGGCTGTCTTTTTTTTATTTGAGCGTACAGCTTCAGGTTTAAGTGCTTTCTCATCTTTATTTTAAGGGTTCAATACATAACGGTGAGCTACATTCCTTACGGTGTGTGATTTAGCAGCACAAGGGGTGAATGAAGAATCACTTTTAGAAAAATCAATTAACAAGGACTTGATATGTTGTTTGATTCACTTTCTTTTTTTGGACTTAATTACTTTTTGATCTGATTGTATTATTATTATTTTGGCTGGATATTTAACTAATATATTTATAATTAATTCTACATATATTTAGAAGGTTTTGTTTAGGTATTATTACACATATTCACTGGGGATTTTTGCATTTGATTAGAGTCACAGCTGGATATTTGGTTATTTCATTATCTAAGTACATATTAGGAAGTTTTCACATAATGATTATTCTTTTTTTACATATAATCTCAGTTCTTCCCTTTATTCTATCACAAGTTGTACATTTGTCTGTGAACATCTGCTGTGATTTTATATTGTTTTGGGGCACAAAAAAAGTACTTTTTTTACTTTCAGGGTGCGTTACATTTCTGAGATACAACATTCACATAGGTGGCAATGCCGCTCTACATTATGTAAGATCTTCCATCAGGAGCATTTTAAAGAATAGGAATGTCCAAAGCAGTGGGTTTTACATATTGTTGTTTTTTACTTAGCAAAAAAACTTTAGGCATTTAGATCAGTTTTTAATGATAACTCTTTCACTATAATTCCATCAAAATCCAGTTCCATGGAATCCCATGAACTTGAACACTATTTTAATGGTCTCTACTTAGAGGTTATGGGTATGCTTTTTTCCCTGGTAACTTCAAAATAGGTAACATTCTTCCCAAAAGAATATTCATAGCACATGACACAGTCCCAATTTTCCGCCCATGTTGTGGGGGATCCCTCTCCAGTTACTCTGCTGGATAAACAAGGGAGTAATAATTGGCCCTAGCACCCTGTTACACCTGCTTCTTGCCATATGGTATTTTTTTTAAACATTTGTATTGGTATACTGTATGTGTCACATAACAATGCCCAGCTGACTATGCCATTTTTTTTGTACCAAAAACTAACAAATGGGCCTTGAAAAGGGCCAGAAAAATATTACCCATAACTTTCAATGGGGTCGGACACTATATTCGGGCAGGACCGGATTTCCCACAAGGCCAACCGAGGCCCGGCCTTGAGGCAGCAGGGAGTAGAGGGGCAGCAGGGGTGTGGAATTCCTATCTCCCGACACCCTGGACATGCAGTTCCAGGCACTGGGCAGGTAGTTGTTTTCTACATTTAGCCCTGCTTTGGGCAAGCAGGGCTATATGTACAGCGGGGGAGCCACCGCTTGTTTTGTACAAGTGATCTCGTGGATGTCGCCAAGATCACTTGTATGCGGCCGGCATACAGGGGGGTACATCGAGGAACCCGGCATTGGGGCAGCAGAGAAAGTAAATCCGGCCCTGTATTCAAGGTTTGCAAATTTTTTAGGGTTCAGCGAACGTCCGGTGAACTGAAGTTTGATCATTGCTACCTTCTAACCAGCAGGGAATATGAGCACTGCTGATTGGGGAGCTATTGCTTTGACTCAGTAAAGGGCAAGTCAGACCTCTCACACAGTGAACAACAGAGCATGCTGGCAGGGGACAGGACTTTCTGCTCAGGCTATGGCTGGTTTCCTAACAAAAATGAACTGTAAGACGGTGTGCAACTTTTGTTTTGATGTATCCAGAATGCATTTGGCTAAATTAAAATGAATGTTCAATTGGGCTTGAAGGTACTTATAT
This sequence comes from Nanorana parkeri, assembly GCF_000935625.1. NCBI lineage: Eukaryota > Metazoa > Chordata > Amphibia > Anura > Dicroglossidae > Nanorana > Nanorana parkeri. The sequence goes on from NW_017306426.1 coordinate 103,609, forward strand.
GTGGGGAAACTGCCAATGTTACTTTATTACTAGGCACCAAAGTAGGTTTGGCACCTGTAGACATAATGTGACCCCTTGCTTAATTCCACTCAGTCCAGTTCACTCTTTTTTTTTTAATTTGACATAACAATTTGACATGACAACAATAAACAATAGTCTTACTATTGTTTACAGCACATTAAAGTAGTATTAAACCCTCAAACTTGTTTTGGAATAATGAATCCAGATCAAACAAATATACATTGCCCAGCAAAGTATTTATTTAAATATTTGCCCAAGCACTTACAGTAATCCTGTTTCTAAAAAGCTGGCTCCAACTTTCTCAGCTCTGCTTCTTGGCACTTCCTGTCCAGTATAAGATCACAAGGGACAGAGCAGTCTCCAGCAGCTGTTCATTTACTAGCTTGGAAAAGGGAAGAGAAGGGAGCAGGGCAATCGCTTGCCTTGTTGTGTCTCTGTGTTTGTGTAGACACGCATTACTTACTAGCACACACAAGGGTGGCTCTATAGGACCATGCACAGGATATCAGGGCCAGTGCTCAGGGGACCAGCTGACTCTGCTTGAAACGAAAACTTTTAGGTGTCAAGGAGCAGCATCCATTATACGTGATTTCATCAGCATTTTAAAAAGTTTTAAACGTTTTGACTCTAACGTCACTTAACATACTAATACCTATGTACATTTTAACCCTAACGTTAGTTAACGCCAGATGCATGCACCTTTGAATTTACATCCATGAATGTATGCACATCTTAAATATAAACAGTAAACCATATTATTAAGGACACTATTTAATTATCTTGAATGGAAAAATGCACATCAACAAACAAAAATGTAGGAGAGAGGACATTTCTCATTGTAAATTGTTGTTATGTACATGAACAATTTAAAGTGCCTATGCTATTGGTCTTGTTATGTCATCTGGCAGTACTTGTGCATAGAGGGTGATATAAGGATCTACTGCCCCTTCTCTCCTGCCACAGCTCTTTAGCAATTACCGGATAGCAGCTGTGAAAACAGTTTAAAGAAACCCCTTTTACTTAAAGTAGAACTGAAGCCAATGTTTTTTTTTCAGTTTTGGATAGAGTAAATGTTTAACCCCTGTCATAATTGTTTCCCATCGATGTCCCATTAAGGATATTTACTTTCACTTCCTGTCATATAGCCATGACAGGAAGTCATAATACCTCAAAAGTGAGGGAAATCCCTGGTGATCAGTAGGATCACCAGAACTAGTGTCCCCAATGACAACCCAATTTTTTTTATTTTCTTCCAGTTATAACAATCACCTCAGCCTTTAGAAAAAAAATATCAAACAAATCAGGACATGAGGAATGATGTAATTGTATGAAGGAATAGGGGATACAGATATACTAGAAATAAGACTTGTAAAGGTCCATTTGATTTTTACACAAGGGCGGAATTTATCAAAACTGGAGCAGGCAAATTCTGGAGCAGATTTGCACGGCAACCAATCAGCTTCTCTGTCTCATTTTCAAATCTTACCTGAGCAAACTGAAGAGAGATGCTGATTGGTTGCCATGGGCAACTGCTCCAGATTCTCTCTGCTCCAGTTTTGATAAATTCCCCTCAGGGTGTTCACAGCAGTGGATTGCTAGAGTTGACACATGGGAGATGGAGCAATAAAGAGCTTCCAAAACCCTCTATGCACAGATACAATGAGATGGTATAGCAAAATGAATATCAAGGTTCACAATAATGCAGTGGATTTGAATAATTAGATGGGTCTTGCCTGCAGTGGAGCAGCAACATCTCCTAAAAAATGTACAAAACCTTAAAGTGTTCTTATACTTATATGTTATATGGCTTTACTAAATAAAGAATAATAGAGCAGAATAGCACTTTCCAGAATAAAATGCCCCTCTTTGTTGACCACGTGTCTAAAAGCCTAGGCACTTGATCAAATAAGATTTTTTTTATCACAGATACAAAAATAGAGAATCACAGTTCAGACTGGCCTGTCCTTGCCTTCATCAGAACTTACCTAGAGAATGCCTAGGCCTTCAGACATGTGGCCAGAACTAAAGGGAGCATAAAGCCACATTTTTGAAGCAAATGAAATGACTGCAGCCTTTTTATTATTCTATTTGTACCTATCCCAGCTCGACTGTTTGCATAGTTTTATGTTTACTTTTGTGTATAAAAACACTTGATATTAAAGAAGGTATCATGCTTTAAACAGGCCCATGTATGTGAGGGTTAGCTCATTGACACAACTTGTTATTAACAAGACAACTTTGAATTAGATGAATCTGCTTTTCTTTTTCAGCTTCATCAGACATCTCCCAGATGACTGTGCTAATGGTCCAGACAAGCTTCCTCTTCATTTCCTATTAAAACTGTTTACAAAACAGCATCTGCAGTTAACATTAAAAATTATAATAATTACCATACACAGTATAGCATACACTATGTCTATTGTAACATGCAGACCTTCCAAGAAAGATTTGACTGCTTGTATACTTAAAGAACTATGGGGTTAGGGCTTTTCCCCATAGTTCTCCTTAGGGTAACGGGTGGACACAAACTAGCGTCCTCCCGTCACCCTAAGCTCAGTATATCGCGAGCTACAGCTCGTGGTATACTGAGACGCCACAGTATACCGCGAGCTACTGCTCGCGGTATACTGAGACGCCGCAGCTGAAGCGGAACCCGACAATTATGTCTGGATCCACCCAGCTGCATGAGTGACAGCTGGCTCTGCCTATCTAGAGGCAGAGCCAGCTGTACCCGCCCCCTCCCCCGTCCGTTCCGCCAGTCAGCGCTGGCGGATCAGAGGGGGGAATCCAGCCCCTCCCCTGTCACGGTAGAGAGCTGTGACAGGATCGAGAGGTGAGCGAACGCCGGTATGTGTTCGCTCACTTCCCGATCTACTGAGCCGACCTGTGACAGTCTCATTGTCACAGGTCGGCAAGAACTATGAGGTGAGTGAAGAGCACTCACCTCATAGTTCTCCTTTAATCTTCTGTTAGAAGTGTGAGGGTAACCAGGCAGTTAATTTTCAATGTTTACGACATAGAATATTTTCAGGATGTGTTCTCCTCATTTCTTCAAAAATTGGGTCTGCAACTATGCTAACTGATTAAGCAGGAATCATGAATGAATGCGCCCTTGAGCCTTAGTGAAAGGTGGCCATGACTGTTTGAGGTATGGCATAAAGATTAGAAATTCTTATGGCATCTCTTTCATAAAATATACAAAGACGTTAAGAGTGAATAACTAGCCTAGAAAGGGAAATGAGGCTGATGGTAGGTAACTAAATGTAGGTGCATAAAGAGGTCAAGCTCACCTGAAGCTACAGTGAGCTGACGGACAGGTTGCAGCCTTTTGAAGATCTTTTTGCCCTCTGATCCTTTATTCTTATTTTCACAGCTATAACGATGGGGTTTACCTTGCCAGCAAAAAAAAAGTTATCTGATTGATGCCTTCAGATTTGTTCTGCTCTTATGGTTAGGGCAGGCCTTAAAAAGGCAGTTGCAGTGGCCAGCAGCGCTGTGCCTGCACTGTTTACAGGATCCGCATCACTGAAGAGGCTTGACTACTGCAGCTACCTGTAAGACAGGCATAATGGCCGGCCAGGGAGTTCATTGATGCTGAACCTGTACATTTTTTCAGGCTCAGTGTTACTGATCTGCACCAAGGATGGAGTGTCCAGTATGGACACTCCGGCATTATTGCCACCCGCCGCTGTGCCTCCATGAGTGCACCTGAGGCGGCCACCTCAATTGTCCTCATTGGCAGCATGGCCCCAGGTGAAAACATACATTCCTCCATGTTGACGTTGCAGTCCACACATCTTAAAAGAACAACTCAGACCAAGGTTGTCAGTGACAGACGTTGTTAAGACACTGAAATGGAGACCAAGTCATAAAGGACATGAAGGGTCTCCTAATAAATTTGCTATTTTTGTTTTTAAAACAAAACTTCTTAAGATTCCACCATGGTGTTAAAGAAAAGTTGTAGTGAGAGAAACATCTAGGCAGGTATTGCTAATGTCCTTTTAAAAATGTTATCGCTTGGATGTCTTCAACTTTGATACTTTCTGAGACATGGACTTATAGAAGAATAGGGTTTGGGAAAGTAAGACTGAAGTCCGAGTTCCTAATCTGCATACTTGTTCTAGATCTGTGGCAAAGTATTGAAGGTATAAAAGCAGCATGACAGCCAGGCAACAATTATTTTTAATAGCAGTGGCTTGCACCAGGTCCCAAGTCGATCTTCTAGACTGGGTCCTTAGGGTAGGGTTCTTCTTCAGCTGCCCACTTTGCTTTCTACCAGACGGGGACTCTTCCTATTGGCTGACCAGCAGTGTGTTCCTGTTAGGCTTCAGAAGACTGCGGCATGATAATGTCATAATAAGGGGGCTGATTTGGATGGATGGGAGGTCTCCAGTCCTGAAAGAGGCTCCGGCGATGGACATGTGATGGCAAATTCAGGTAAGACAAAGAGAATTTTTAAAGAGCATGACAAACCAAACGCTTTTTTATAGTTACAATAGAGTGAGGAAGGGTTAAAAACTCCTGTTGTGTTTTTACTGCTCTATGGGTTTCTTTTGGAGAGAGCTACGCTCACTTCGCGTCCTGCTAACAAGTTTTACTAGATAGAAAGTGTGGAAAAATCTGCAACAGGGACGCAGACAGAAATAAAAATCTTACAAGGGTTCTAGCCTGCCCTACTAAAAGTTCATTTTTATTTATGTCTGTATTGCTGTTGGAGACACTTACTTCCTGACTGGCAAAACATTGTCAGCATGGCAGGAAGTGTTGGTGAATCTCTTTAACAAAACCCCAGGGAGCAGTTTAAAAACAAAACAAAAACAAACAAAAAAACTGACATGGGTTCAAACCATTCCCTAATCTAAAACTATAAAAAGGTCTGGTCGGACAAACCCTTTTGGTTTTTTTTGTGTGTATGGAGGGGAGGTTGCATTTGCCCAAAAATGCACTTTAAAAACACATTTTCCATGTACTGGTATCTTTTGATAAACCTTGTAACTACAGTCAAAAATACTTCTTGTCCTCTACATAGCAATAACCTAAGTAAACATATGCATATATTTCTATATTTTTTACGATTCATTTTCCTTTTTGTGTTCTGTAAAACTGACTCATGGGATACATTTTAGCGAAGTATAAATTGCTGTGGATGGTATTAAAAAAAACAGATATTCGGAGGGAAGATATCATTTTAGAAGATTACTGTAATATGCCATATGTTTTTGGTGACGTTAGTTATTCCAGAGACAGTTTCAAAATCTGCAAAAGTCCAAAAGCCATTAAAAATACTCATTAGTGTTCCACAACACCAGTTGCTGTGCTGTTTAACTGCAGGTGATGAGAGATCGTAATTGGGCGTTTGTATGAAGACTACTGTTGCCGTTGCTTAGTGCGGAGCTAGTAGTGACAGCTAGCTTTGCCCAATAGTTTCCTATTGTCCGTCGGCTCTGCTGCTGTCAAAAACAAAACAAAACAAAACAAAAAAACTCTCCCGGGCGCTCTGGGAGTCTCCCGCTCCCAGCCGCCAAGGAGAGAAGCACTGATGTGTCCTTTTTTCTTTATTCTGACACGATCGATGTCAGAATAGAAAAACAAAATGACATTTTCCCATTGAAAAGCATTGGGACATTACTATTGGCTAATTCAATTTGCAATAGCCAATAGTAAACTAGCATTGTTCCCGCCCTCTGCTTATGGACCTGATGGGGAACTG
>NW_017306426.1:109419-132969 GCF_000935625.1 Nanorana parkeri
TCTGCGGAAGAAATCATGAAGTGCTCCAAAATCTCCTGGTAGACGGCTAAGTTGCATTAGTGAAATAAATGAACTTTTGCACGATATTCTAATTTTTCGAGTTTCACCTGTATATATATAATATATTTGTGGTTGTGGGTTTTTCTGGTAATATAAGACAGAATATCCTATATTTCTTTTTTTTTTTCTTCTTTTTCAGATACCCCATGTTTATTAGAGGTTGTGCTTTACATAATACATAGATCTACTTCACGTTTATGCCTTACTAGCAACTTTCATTTTCATAGTCTTAAATGTATGTAAAGGCAAAACATAGGTGTCTATTCACGAAGCTGCCGAGGGCAGCCGAGTGAATGACCGATCTGAAGTGAAGTGAGCCGAACACTGTTCGGCTATTCACTAAAGGGGTCCTGGAGCCAAAGCTAGCCGGAGGATCGGCCGAAGCTACAGCCAGATCCTTCGGCAGCTTCGTGAATAGACCCCATAGTATTGTTTTTTAGTTTTTGGTAAAGAATGGGGAAGGGTTATGGCCTGTCTGTGTCCCATCTGGGGATGTTCAACCTTTATTTGACATACTGACTATTGTCACTGACACACAAAGTGAGAGGAAATCCAACGATTTAGAATTGTAACCAGAGTAAAGGTGCCCACACACCTATCAATTTTCATTCAAAAATCGTCCACGAATCGTCTTTTGAACGATAATCGATAAGTTGATGGGAACCCAATGATTTTAATTACTGTACTTCTTGCCGCATTCCCATGATCGGGCAGGCTGGAAAATCGCTGAATCAGTGTTGTTGTCACTCCTCTAAAGTCTCACAAAGAGCACAGCACATGCACCAAACGAAAGAGAATGGAGTTCTCCCCAACAATGTAAATGTGTCAGATGTCAAGCAGAGTGGCGACCCGGCCAAATAGCCAACATGTTACTTGTAGGCGTGGGCTCTATGTTTGAGTTGAACGTGAGAGCGTCAGTGCGTTCAGCAGGCTGTTCGCCCGCCGAGCGTGTGCATTGGAGCTCCCTGACTTGGTAAAGCAATGCACCTGACCACAGCTCAGGTGCAAGACTTTGACCAATCAGGGCACAGGGCTCTATATGAGCCATGATAAACACACGTCGGGTGCGCCTACGTATGAAAACAACGAACGCGCTATACATGTTGGGTATCGCTGCGCATGCCGGCAGATGAGGGCAATAATTCTAGGGCCAGTATTTTTGGCTATCTCTAAATTGATGACCTGTGGGGGCTTTTAAATCGTCGTCCATGGACTTTTTGGGGTACTGAGGTTTGTCGCCGTTTCACGGACGCACACAATTTTTAACCTGGGCATGTTGGGTATGTATTTACTCGTTGTAACCTCATATTTTATATTTTATTTTAAAAATGGGTATTTTATTGTGTTTTGAGGCATTTAAGTAAATTTTTCACTAAATTTCTGGGTTTGATAAGGAGTTGCGCTTATATTGTGCAACATAAAAATTTGCAACTGCCACCATTTTATTCTATAGGGTCTTGGCTTTCATAAAATATATCATGTTTGGGGGTTTTAAGTAAATTTGGAATGTAACATGGGTGCAAAAATGAGAAAAAAAAAGGCCTCCGTCATGAAGGGGTTAAAGGAATTTTTCATTTTTATTGTTTCACTTTAAGCAATGTTAAAATCACTGCTCCTTTAAAAATGATATTTTTTTAAATTGTTTTTTGCATTGATACATGTCCAGTTACCCTTTTTATGGCCAATGACTTGCATATAAGCCTTTAAAATGGGGACATTTGATTTTCCAAGTCCTGGTCCCATAGACTTTCATTGAGTTCTAAGTTCCAGTTAGAACTTTTTCCATGTTCGAAAGTTCGAATTAGAACCGAACTGTGTTCAGCCCATCACTAGCTATTTTCCCATGATCCGTCATGCTCCTGGTTTCCGGACTGCAAAGGGATGTCCTACAGATGTGTCGAGTGTGTTAACATTGTTAATGCCCATCTGCATCAGTGAACCTGCACAGCACTGAATACCTTACTGCACCTGCCACTCATACTGGATGCATAATAGTCATCAACCTGCAGGCTAAAAGATGCATCAGTGATGCACATACAAGAACTAAAAGACAAATATACACATAAATATGTTTTTTAAACATGTTTATTTTTTTCCCAAGGGTTCCCTTAAAAAGAAAGTCATTTTACAACTCTGTATTAATACAAACTAGTAGTAAATATTAATATCTATAAAAATAGACCTTCAACAGGAACACAAATATAACAACTGTAACATGTCCCAAACGATAACCATTTAAAGCTTGTGCAAGACATCGGGCACGTCATTCAAAGACCTGCATTCCATGGATTATTTGTACAATATCCTCTAGCTCACTGCGGTAGCGCATTATTTCAGCTGAGTCTTCCAATTGTTGACCTGTCTTGGTCTGTGGAGGTAATGTGCACTGTAATAGAATGAGCATAAAAAAAGAAGAATCACAATGTGTCTGACATGTGTCATGCCATTTGAAAGCTAAAAAACAGTGCAGTACATACCAGAATCTGGGCTGTCCGTTGTATCAGTAACCTCCATGCACACCACCGATGCAATGTCTGCCTCTCCACCCTCCAAAACAGCACCCTCATTGGTCATTTGGCTGTGTGTCTTTGTGCTTTTTTTCCTAGCTTTCCTTCCTGTAACCAAACACATCGTCATGCAATCTGAATTATGTTTCCTGGAGATTGACAACATTCTAGGTCAATATGCAATCGATGACACAATTGAATACACTATTCTGCAACCTGACCCCTGCCAATCAAGGAGGCAGCAAGCCCCTCTCCACCTGAAATACCTGATCAGTGCATGCCATCACAGTCCGCAAAGCCTGTACTTCTGCAAAAGCAAAGAGCAAACATATACTGCATGCAGTGCCGGCCTTAGGGGTGTGCGAGCTGTGCGGCTGCACAGGGCGCCATGGCAACAAAGGCGCCAGGCGGCCGACACAGCTCATCCTCGGGGCGGCTTCTCTCCTCCTCACCGACATGACAGCGCTCCCTACTCCGACCGGGGGAGGGGCGGGACGGACAGACGAGGGAAGGAGGGAGCGCTGCCTGCTTTCAGGATGGCCGAGCAGGTAGGGGGTAAAGATGACAGCGGCTCTGTGCGTGGCAGGGCGGGGGATCGGTAAATATTATTGATATTTACCGGTCCTCCGTGTGAGAAGGACAAACACTGGAGCGATCGCCTGATCACTCCAGTGTTTGTAAATAACTGGGGACACATAGTACTCTATGTCCCCAGTTATGAATGAACAGAATGTGATTTACATCACTTCCTGTTCATTCAAGATTTCCTCAATGGGGAGAAGCACTCAGTACAGAGGTTCCTCTCCATTCAGAAATGCCGCCATCTTGCTGTATATCTTGGTATACACCAAGATGGTGGGGCCAATATGGGCGTGTGACACCACGCATCCATGGCGTCATGTAATGCCATGCTCCCCGCCTCCAAGATGGTGGCACGCATTCACAGAACATGCCGGTGGCCAACATGGCCGCTGCACATTCTCAAACAAATTATTATTATGTGCCTGAATACATTTTTTGTATATATTCGGACATATAGTAATTCATTAATTTTACATGTAGCCTGGGTTTTGTGTTCTGTTTTCTATTTTTACTTTTCTAGATGCAATTACTTGAAAAAAGGGATCGGCATGACAACCTGACACTTTATTTTGATAGACTATTTTAGTTTGAAATTTATTGTTTGCCTTCTGTTGTTTTATGTAATAAGAATACTTATATTGTGCCTACGAGTTTAATACCTTTGAATAAAAGTTAAATTTTTATCATACTTTTTAATATATTTTTGTTTGCGACATAACAAAATTGGAGTCTTTAAATGTTGATGCGAATATTTGAAAAAATAGGTGTGGTTACTGGGGATGTGGCCACTTAAGGGTGTGGTCACTGAGGGGCGCTGTAAAGCTTTCTCGCACAGGGCGCTTAACACCTGGTTTACACCTGTACGTTTTGTAGCGCGTTCAACGCTCTACGAACGCTCTACAAAACGCTCAAACATGAAAATCCCATTGTTTTCTATGGGTATGGTTCACACCTTGCCGTATTTCAGCCCGTCTGAACGCGCTACAAAACGGCCTACGCCTGAAAAGGTACATGAGCTTATTTGCGGCGTTTTTGTTGCGCGTTTTCATTGGGATACAGCCAAGTAGCCATCGGGAACGCGCGTTTGTCACGTGTTTTTTGTACCGCGAATCGCGTTAGTCAGGAAACCTGCGACAAACGTGCATATTCGATACGCCTAGGTGTGGCCCTGACTGCATGTGCATGTTCAAAAGTTCTTCCCAAAAAACTTACTTTTATCCAGCATCCTCTGGATTCTGTGCAACTGGTCCCCCTCACACAATTTCAGGTCCGACCAACACTTCCTTAATTGATCCTTGGATCACCTCACTGCAAATTTGTTCCCCAAGATCCCAATGATTTCCTCCAAGACCCTGTCTTTCCTGACATTGCGGTTCTCATAGGTTGCTAGTCTGCAATCATAATCCTCCTTCTCCATAACTCTAACCATTTCCATCATCTCCTCCAGTGTCATTGCAGTGGCTTAACTTTTTTTTACATGTCTTCCAGTTTTCTTTTCCGCGTGCAGATCTGATGTGGTTGCCTTCTCCATGTTTTTGGTTTGTTCAATGTGGCGGCGGGAGCTGTATAAAAGGGGCATAGTCCAGACGGGGAACGCGTGCCACACTGATCGTGCATTCGTACGAACTTAGCCAACTATACAAGACAGGAGCATCTGTCAATGATTTCTCGAGTCGCATGAAATGAATAAGAGCGGCTGTGTCAGCCGGGGTTCTGTGCGGGCAATCAGCTGGGATGGTTTGTTCGGGGTGAAGAAAAGTGAGTAAATGGGCTCACTGTCTTGTATAGTTGGCTAAGTTTGACAACACACAGCCCGGGCACGATTTACACCCAGTTACGACAACCCCATCATGGACCGATCGTTCAGTGACTCAGCCAAGACACTGACGGTGGCTGGCAGCTGCAGCCCGTCCATCCGTCTCCTCCCCTCTCCTCCATCCCGCACTGGCATTACACTCTCCGATTGAGATCTACTCTGTCCCTCCACCACACGATCTCTCCTGGACCCCATTACAACAAGTTGGACTACTGGAATCGCCATAGACGTCCCCTAGAAGCACAGCACCACTACATCCACAGGAAACTGATCCTCGATACAGGCTGCATGATATTCCGTCCTCACCGACACCTTGTAAGTCTTACAGCACACTAACATTCCAATGGTAAAGTGTATGCTCTCTCGTTTATTTTTTGGTATTTATGGGAATACCTGTCCCATTTTTTTAAGCCAATTTGTGTCCCATACTCGCTTGCGTTGTTGGAGTTGGTTTATGGCCACAACACCAAGCATCACAATGCCATGGGTAGGCCTCCTATCATCTCACATGGTTTTGAACTGTGCACAAACATCTTTGCTCACGAATGTTCACAGTTTGGGGGCTTGGGACAGAATAGCCTGCCTGACAGGACTATTCTGCAGCATATGTCAAAGATTACTTCCGCTGCATGGGTCAAACGATCACTTCTGTTGTTCGACAGAATTCATTTGATTGACGTGCTCTTTGAATGATTTTTTAAAAAGAAAATTGACTTTGCTTGATGGGGAAGTCGTGTGTAAATCGAACGGGGGTTCATGGACGGCACAAAAGATATTGAGAGATAATCTACAGGTGTTTGGCCAACTTTAGCGGTGAGGGCAAATTATCCAATTAGGACAAATTATCCAGTGACAACTAAAGTGAGACTTATCCTCACTTTGGGGCAGTTTCTTCTCCTTTTTTATTTTTGTGTCTCCCGAAGAAGAAATGAAGAGAAATAGCTACAGGGCGGGTCATCACTGTAAGTGGCAATGTATCCTGTGGCTCCTCCAGGGGTGGTGCATCTCCAGAGATGATGAGGATGGGTGCAATGGAAGTGGAAAACACCCACAGTTCAGCTTTAAAACAAGCCCTCACTAACCTACAGGCAGGTAACTGCAGGCACTGTAGATCAATCCATCCGCAAAGTTCACAGCAGAAGTTCTGAAATCTTTTATGTCATTCTTTCTGCAGCACATCTCACCTTCTCCCCCTCCAAGAGCTCCTGTGTTTATATTAGAGATTGGAAGGCAGGAAGACTGCAATGTCACTTTTGGGAGAGAAATCGGGGGATTCTAAGCTAGCTAAGAGAACGACTTGACCAACTTGTGCTTCTGTGGTGAACTTTGAAATGCTTTGAAATGCTTCACAGAGTCTACAGCTACAAAAGTAATGGAAGGCATCTTTTAGAGCTCATTTAGGGATATGGAAATACTTCAATGTCCAGAGTCTGTTCACAGGTTCACGTTAGAATGAGCACAGGTTCACTTTAAAAAAGGATGACTTAAATCACATGAAAGAGCTTCTAATAGCATTCACAACCTTTATGCATGTAAATGTATTTACATCTCTACTAAATGTGCACAGCATACTTACTGCTTATTAACAACAAAGTCCACTCAAAACTAACTTTTGAAAATATTTCTGTATTTGAAGGCTATTTTTGTCAGAATTACCAGCCAAATACCATATAGTCACTCGTACTTCGTTAGTAGATAGCAGTCAATCTTCTTTATTGACTGAACATGATGTCACATACACAAAGCTTTGTGCATGTGACATCATGTTCAGCCAATAAAGAAGATTGACTGCTATCTACTAACGGAGTGCGAGTGACTATATGGTATTTTAGATTTGATGTGCGGAGGCATTCGCTGTCACTTTCGGCACCCCCCCCCCAATTTTCATTTGGGCTATATCCGGTCAGGAGTGTGATGAGATCTACTACATTTTAGAATTACCAGCCATTCACAAATCCATAAAAAATCCAGCCAGAATCTTATTAGAAGTTGACCATAAAAAAAAGTCAAACGAAAATAGCATATGTGTGCTGTGCGTTTGCAAAACAGCCAACCACATAGTTCTAGTCACTTAATAAAAATATTTATATTTAATTATTTGTTGAAATATTTCTTTTGGAGTAATCTTCCAAAATAATGAAAAGTGCTCTGTATGTCACATAACATTTACTGCGTGAAGCCCATCTGACTTATCATTGTCTTGTTTTGTATACAGCTATTAAGTGAAAATAAAATACTTCTCAAGGTAATTATGCAAATTTGTTAGGACAAACCTGGCTTTGCAATCTGTTTCACTGGGTAGATTATTTGTTGTGGATCGCCAGTATTTAAGTAAAATACCGTATATACTCGAGTATAAGCCGTCCCGAATATAAGCCGAGGGTGTGAAATGAGGCAGCTACGGATCATTTAACCCATTCATATTAGCAGAGGATAATTGTAAATCTATTGTTCAGTGCACTCTATATGTAGTATATAGTACTTGTACATATAGAGTGCCTGCAACAATACATTTACAATGATCCTCTGCTAACATGAATGGGTTAAATGATCCATAGTACAGGGCTACATACAGATCATTTAATACATTCATGTTAGTATAATTGTAAATGTATTGTCTGCACTTGTCTGCAATTGTCTATATAGAGTATATACTGCTAATACAGTGCAGACAATACATATATAATTGCTTAATGAATCTCTCTCATTAAGCAATTATATATGTATTGTCTGCACTGTATTAGCAGTATATACTCTATATAGACATGTATACAAAGCCAATTGGGTTATGGCCCATTAAAGTAACATCCTTACTTGAGTTCAGTCCTCCACAGACACTTGTACGTTTCTTCAGCTGCCTGGAAAAGGCCCATTGTCAGCTACATGTAAATTCAGTCATAACCTACCAGGGTGATGGACTCCCTGTGTGACAATGCTGATTGGTTCACCACTATCACATGAAGTGAGTCACATGCTCCTCCATATCTGGAAGTATGGGGTATATCTTTCACACTGGGGAGGCAGAGGCGATTAAAGTAAACCTGTTATACCTATATATTTCTATATATTTAGCAATCAGTTATTTGCTTTTTCATGGTAGGGGACCTGTTTCCACCTAAGAGTACAATACGAAGGGTACCCAAATACACTTACAAGCAAGTCATCAAAAAAAAGTCTAAACTAATGCATTAAAAACAGGGCTTTTTTTTATACGTGTGCAAATATTGCAAAGACACACTAAATTAAGTAAATTAAGAGCAGGTATGCCTTGAAGATAGCCCATTCCTGGTTTAAGATGCAAAGACACGCCAGAAGCCCAGACTCACTCAGTGGCAGCTAAAGACCTCTAGGTTCTATTTGCATAGATACAAGTACGATAAAAATTCAATTACTGATCAATTTACTGTATACCTAGCATAAAGGTGGCCATACACTCTACAACCATCGCAAGACTTTAGTCTTGCGATGGTTGTCCTTCTCAGTTCAGGAAGGTGCCCTCTGCCCCCCCCCCCCCTGCGCGGGGGGGGGGCAGAGGGGGAGAGCACCCCCCTGAAATGATGGCAGATAGCACGGGAAGCAATAGCTTCTTTGCTCTCTGCAGGTTTTTTTGTTTTTGTTTTATATATTCTGACAGCTGCTCCCGTAAGAATAAAAAAAAACAAAAAAAGAACAGCATGGAAATGCATAGCTAGATTCCTATTGGCTATTTCAATTTGCAATATCCAATAGCAAGCTGGCTATTGCATCCGTCCTCTACTGCTGTCAATCACTAGAAGAGGACCGGTGACGAACTTCAGGTCCCCCTCTTCTGATTGACAGCAGCAGTGGGCGGGTGCAATTGCTAGTTTTCTATTGGCTATTGCAAAGTGAAATAGCCAATAGGAATCTAGCTATGCATTCCTATGCATAGCTAGAACAGGGAAAGGTTTACTCTGCTCGATTGAGCAGAGTAAACCTTTCAGGGAGAAAGTGTTTCTCTCCCGGGAGGCCGGGAGCAGCTATCTAATAGCGAGAGACTCCTGGAGCGTCCAGGAGAGTTGGGATATCTGAATTATACCCCCGTGTGAATGAATTCTTACAGATGCAGGGACACAGAAGACGCCCCAACTCGTTTAGTGGGAGCTGAAGACCTATTTGCACCTTCTGCTTCATGTAAGTTAAATGATGAGAGGCCAAAAGGACCTCTTTGCAAGTTCACAGAGCCTGTTGGTTCACTTTGGGGTGAATCAGTAATGCACAGCAAACATCTAATCACCACAGATCACCTAAAAGAAAACTAAAATCAAATCTTTTTTGGGGGGCTTTATTCCCTTTTTGGGTCACAGGAGAAAATGTACTAATGTGCTCCTGTGACCCAAACTCAGCATATAGTGAGCTACTGCCCACTATATGCTTATAGCGCAGAGCCATACTGTAACCAGGAAAGATCCCGACAATATTGTTGGGATCCACCCTGCTACTTGATTGACAGCTGGCTCTACCTCTCTAGAGCCAGAGCCAGCTGTGCCTGTCCCCTCCCCTGAGGAGGAAGAGGAGGGAATTCATGTGGAGAGGTAACTGACACTGCTCTCTGCAGGTAGAAGGCTGTGAGCTGAGCAATAAGCACTCACACAGTGGCTCAGCTCTCGGCATATAGAGCCGGCAAAGTACATTTCACTTTCCCAATACTTCTCCATGAAGGTTGTGTGCTATGCATTTTTAAATATTTGCCAATCAGCTATGTGATCATTCATGAGAGGGGGCGTGTTTGTACATTCTGGAATATGGAAGGAGAGGGATCAAAAGGACCCCTTCACGAGTTCACAAATATGATTAGTTCCCCATGTGGTGAGCAAGCAATCCAAAAAAAGTGTCATGGACTTACCTGATATTGGGCAGCTCAAATTTCAGATTAGCTGATTTGCCTATCACTAATCATTACACAAACATTACTAATATGGTATAACTTTTGCAAATTAAACAATATGGTAATCATGGCCACTGTAATGCAGCTATGACAATGTGTTCATAAAAATTTTGGTCTTTGGTTTAGCATCCTTTTAATCTTCTCACTGTGCTAATGTCTCCAGTCACTTCTAGTGCCCCTCCGATTTTTCATTTTCTTTCTGTTTGATATGCTCTCATGACCTAATGTGCTGCAGTTCTGTCATCTGCTCCCTCTCTGCCTAATACCATTTGTGCCTACACTCCTGACACCGTTGTCCGCCTGTATTATTCAGAAAGGAAAACGCTTAACACAAAGACCTTTCTCCGTCTCTCCGGCAGCACTAGAGAAAGGGAGGGCCATAGTTCTGTACAGGCAAGGTGTATGTGATATGCCCACAAGGCTCAGCTCGATGCATGCACTATCAAAGCATGCAAAGCTTTAAGAATCAGCCGAGCATGTTGGAAAAAAATGTCATGAATATTATTAGTCAGCGTTGTACTAGGAAGGACAATAGACAGCGAATGCTTCAAAAGGAGCCTTGTTGAATTTGGTACTGTGGCACAGAGATAAGGTGACTTTTTAGCCCCAGTCACCTTAAGCCAATTATTTTGCTTTACTGATTATGATTGAAGAATTTTTAAAAGGCGCTGGTCCTAAAAACTGTAAATGTAAGCACATTACATTTTGGTCCATTACTGTTCTTTGTTTTACTGCTGTTTTGATTGAATCTATTGAATGTGAAGCAAGAGCTCAGCTTAGTGTTGTAGAGAAGACTGAAAGCATGTCTCTTGCTAGTGCCGACATAGTGCTAGGGTTAGGTTTTCAAAAACACCACTACAAGGGACCCCATTATACATGGTGTCCTCAGTATGTAAATGTTGACTTATACAACAGTCAGCACCCTAGTAAGCTCATATTGCATCCAAAAATACCATACAGGGCCACCAATGAGCAGATTTGGCACATTTTATTTAATTCCCCAACCCCAGAAATATAGAGTCTGGAGCTTTAAATTGTGCTCTATATTTGATCACTGCAAATATTTGCGGAATATAGTTGTACCCAGGGCTGGATTTCCCACAAGGCCACTGAGGCCTGGCCGTGGGGAAGCAGGGAGAAGAGGGGTGGCACAGCCGCCAGGCAGGTCGTTTTTGTCTACATTTAGCCCTGCTTTGGGCAAGCAGGGCTAACTGTAGAGCGGGGAAGCCGCCACTCATTTTGTACAAGTGATTTCAGTGATGCTGCCCAGATCACTTGTTATAAGCCTGCAGGTCCGCCCCCCGCCACCCTCCCCTCCATGGTCCGCCTCGACCTACTGCTTCCTTTGTCCCCGCTAGCTGCCTTCCTCCCCGCCATGGTTTTCAGAGTTCCCCGGTCCTCTGGGGGACCCAAGACCACGCCAGTAGTTCAGGATGGAGAGCAGGGAGCAGAGCGCAGAACATACGTTTTTCGCTCTGCTCCGTGTAAACACTGAGATGGGAGAGCTGCACTCGCAGCCTTTCCATCTCAGCTGTCACAGAAGTTTGAGCACAGTACTATGCTCAAACTCCTGTATTGGAGGTTCAATTAAGAGAACCTGTCACCTCCCAATGCTATCACACAGGGACTTGTTAGTTCCTGTGTAATAGCAATAAAAAAAAGGGGAAAAAAATGTTTTATTAAAATTAAAAGAATTAAAATTGATATGTACAAAATAATAAAATAAATAAAAATTAGAAAAAAAAAGAAATAATAATTCAAATTTAAAAAGTCATTAAAAAAAGGAAACAATAAAATGAAAAAATTACAAAAAACAAAAAAGTAAAAAATGATAGGTTAAATAAAAGTTAAAACAAATAAAAAAAATGTAAAAATAAAAAAAGGATAGAAAAGTTAAAAAAATAAAGAAACATTAAAAAAAACAACCTTGCTGCCCACGCCATCTGGTTACCATTCTCCATTGAGGGGGGTTTTAGCTGGGAGGGGCGTGCATTGAGGAACCTGGCCTTGGGGCAGCAGAAAGAGTAAAACTTGCCTTGGTTGTACCCACAGTAAACATTAGTCTTTATTATAGGATATAAGTTAACAGCTAAAGTAGATTCAAACCTTAACTGGGTGACATTTAGTTTGATAAAGCACTGTGTATCATTAATAATTGTCATTATTCTGACTCCGATCGTTGTGATAGCGAAATATATCCCTTGCTGAGACCTCTATGCCTGGCCTGTATAAGCAGATATACTCACTGCGGACAATCCTCGTCAGATAGCTGAACTCGTCAATACCGATTCATTCAAAAGAGGTGTTTATTCTATAACATCAGGGTTACAGCAGATGATAGGAACAGCAGTTGAACGGTGATAGTATTGTGCGGTCAGAAAATGATGCCTTTCCTACGTACTGTGCAGATTACCTGTGTGTCCTTGTTACATGTGGCTTTTAACTGTGGCCATGACACAGGAAGTACTGCACACAGGAAGAAGGGAGGGGCATACATAGACTGGAAATATGTCGTCACATGGGGAACAGAAATACAGAAAAGACATGTGTGATATCACAAAGGCCACTAGATGGCAGCATAGGATAAGACATGGATTTGCTATGGGGAAAATAGTTAGGCAAAAACACACTATAATAACTCTATCTAAAACAATGCTAATATTAACTGAGGCTATGCATCTCATATTCTATGCCCCTATTGGGGTGGCACAGTCATGGTTTTTTTGTCGTAAAATGCAGTTTTCAGCTATTTACAGGTGAAACTCGAATAATTAGAATATCGTGCAAAGTTCATTTATTTCACTAAGGCAACTTAAAAGGTGAAACTAATATATGAGATAGACTCATTACATGCAAAGCAAGATAATTCAAGCCGTGATTTGTCATAATTGTGATTATGGCTTACAGCTCATGAAAACCCCAAGAACCCCAAATCCACAACCTCAAAAAAGTAGATTATTACATGCAATAAACAAAACAAGGATTGTACATAGAACAATATCGGACCTCTGAAAAGTACAAGCATGCATATGTACTCAGTACTTGGTTTGGGCCCCTTTTGCAGCACTTACTGCAATTACTTTTGCACGATATTCTAATTATTCGAGTTTCACCTGTATGTCCTTTTTTGCATCTCAGTGCTGCTGATAGCCTGCAGATTTTTTCAGCCACTTACTTTATATATACAATCAACTCTAATCCAGCATATTATTGCTCTTGGCTTCCTGATAGTGACAACAGTGGACCATGGCTTCCCAATGTGTGTTGGCGCAGATGGCTGTAGTAGTCTACATGTAAGCTGGTGAAAATGCTGGAGCACAATTGGGAGGTAGTTGTCACCCTATAACAGGAGTGCCTGAACAAGGACCCTCTTAGCAGGACCACTAAGTATTATTTTAACGAAAGCTGCAGATTTATAAGACTGAAATTAACTTTTCAAATTACAAAACATGTTAAAGTCTACATGAATTTTTATGGATTGGGTTTACGTGTTTTTCAGTGTAAATAATGTTGTTAGTGAATAGTGCCGAGCTAAAAACATGTGCCATCTTGCAGTAGATAAAAGTGATTTGGGTGGGCTTAAAGAAGACCCCTTTCTTGTAATATCTATCCTCGTCTGAATTCACCTAAGTCAAGTTGTCAATAGTCAGAAGCTTCTTGATGCAGGGAAACACACAGCAAACAACTATTGCTAAAAACAGTAATACAATGAGTATGGAGATGCCTATTTGAGCCAAAACCTTCTGCCAATCGCTCATCCAGCTGAAATACTGGTCCCAGGGGTCTGTGATTCCTGAATTCTTTTTAAGTTCAACGGACAAGTCCACTAACTTCTTAATGGCCAGTGTCACCTTACCGTTGGGTCCAGTATTGTCAGGGATATATGTGCAACAAGTTCCGGTTCCTTCTATCATTTTACACACACCTCCTTTCTCCGCAAGGATCATGTCCAGTGCCATCCGGTTCTGGAATGTCATGTAAGAGGTGGGTGCTAATTGGTCTGCAATACCTTGTAGGGCGTCTCTGGTGTAATTTACAAATCTCTGCTGGTTATAATATATGTAATTTATCCAGTCCACATTCTTGTTAACCGTGATTATGGGAATTATGGACTCAAATCCCGCTTTTACCTGATCCCTGGCCTTAAATTCATCGGGCACCCCCCTTGGGACTCCTATGGCATCTATGTATACGTGGGGGTCAAAGCTCCCAGGGAGGACTGCTCGCTTCCTTCTTTGCTTAGGTCCTGGGTCAGGGTAGGTGTTGGCGGCATTTTCAGCTAAGATGTGGAGCGGCATGATGGCTTTTGCAAGGGCACACTCACCAGTCCAGGCACCCTCTAACCTAGTCCTGATCTTCTGGTCCCCACAGATCCAGTAGATGTCACCAAGGGACTGGGTCTGGTTCTGGAATGGCTGGTTTTCAGTCATTACAAATGAAGGTTCACTTTTTCCAATGCATTGATAATACAGATACGTTACATGACCCCCCTGCTCGACTTCCTGTTCCACCCACTTTTCTTTATGTATGGCTTTCGCAACATTATACCAAGCTTCTGCTGTTTTGAGCAGATTGTTATCCACCAAAACGCCTCTCTTTTCTCTCAATATCTTTCGCCATTCTTCCGGCTGCAGCCGGCCCCTGTTTTTCTTTATACCACACACTTTAATCAATTTCTGCAGCTTGCATGTGTACACTTTTCCTTCCCTGTCCTCAACTAACTCACATGCAGTTCTCCCTTTATCTACGATGGTCTGTTTCTGTCCCATAGCGTCTGCTGGCAAACTCCTCAGCACGTACTCTCTGTACCTCCTCTGACTCAAAAGGTTCAGGATGTTCTGGCTGCAGTGGGCATCTAACTATCCGGTATCCCTCCCTCCGTGCTTCTCTGTGAATTTGTTCCAGTGATTTCCCTACTTCTTCCTTCACTGGGTAATGTACATTCAGGCGAAAGACCAATATCCCAGGGAGCTCAGGTATCAGAGGGTGGCGTCCTAAGAACCCTTGACTGTATCCTGACTCCTTCACGTTAACTAATTTCCAGCCACCCTCATGAATGGCAAGCAACAATCCACAAACGCAATCAGGACATGACATACCGTTACATAGACAGACAAACACGTCCCGTGACTGTCACGAGTGAGAGCAATTGCCGACCAATCTTTATCCGTGCTGTCGCTGCACCGCGACTCGCTCCCAGACACCCCTTTCTACGACGCGCACACCGCGCTGCCGGTTACCAAAAGAGTTACCGTGTCTTATTATGTTCCCTTGGTCTCAACAATTGTATCACTTTGTGACCAGTCACAGACAGATTATACACATACCGAGTGATAGATATTACTTCTGACAGGAATGGGTAAACTGAGCCTCGGGCAAGATATTTACCTGTCTTTGGTGACCCCAGACAGCCGAAGTGACCCACAGAGGTACCAAACAGAGACGGGACGTAGCGGTATACAACAAAATTTGTCTTACCGTACTCTCAGAGGTGATCAGTCTCCGCCCGGTCCGCTTGGCCCGTCTGAGTGTCCTTGTGGTTAGGCTGTCGGTAGGTACACAACCCGAGGCCCCACGTTGGGCGCCAGATGATTTGGGTGGGCTTAAAGAAGACCCCTTTCTTGTAATATCTATCCTCGTCCGAATTCACCTAAGTCAAGTTGTCATGCATGCACGGGAAGAATCAGACTGACACGCTGTATCAGATGCAAAGATACTTCTGCTTTATTACACAGGTCACAAAGCTTATATAGATTGAGGAAGGGGAGTTCTCGTGGTTAGTATGGATACATGCTTCAATGCTTTATTAGGTATTGCGTTTAGTACAGATAGTTGCTAATATATTTTAGTTCCTTATAAGGTGTTCTTCTATATCTTCCTATTTCATCTTTACTTTTGTCAACAAGGGCGTAGGACAAAATGGAGGCGCCATCTTAGTTTCTTCAAGCTGCACATGAAGGGAGGGGTTGAGGAGCTAGGAGTAAAATATCTTATCTTTGTTTAAGGAAAATGACACACATATAGACAAGCATATTGTAAAGAGAACAATGGACATTTTATATCATGTTTTATATCCATCACAAAAGTATGATCCCTATTTGGACCCTTGCTCTGGCACAAGTAAACTAGTAAAAGGCCTGAGGAACCATCTACTAGTTCACAAGTGGAAGGATTGGTTTGCACAGGCACATTGTAAAGTGTGGATCAGCCAAACCACTCATCTCTCATTTGTCATATCTAACAATTACCCAGTTTATGGACTACCTCTATAAGGCAGACAGGAATCCACTAGTATATCCAGTGTCCTGGATAAAAAATGGGGTCCTTTGCAGTTAGCATTGGCACATCCATGCCATTCAGAAACAAATTATGTGTGTGCCATGTAAAAGGCTATAATGTAGTGATCTTTTTCAGAGCTATATACAGGTGAAACTTGAATAATTAGAATATCGTGCAAAAGTAATTGCAGTAATTGCTGCAAAAGGGGCCCAAACCAAGTACTGAGTACATATGCATGCTTGTACTTTTCAGAGGTCCGATATTGTTCTATGTACAATCCTTGTTTTATTGATTGCATGTAATATTCTCATTTTTTGAGATTGTGGATTTGGGGTTCTTGGGGTTTTCATGAGCTGTAAGCCATAATCATCACAATTATGACAAATCACAGCTTGAACTATCTTGCTTTGCATGTAATGAGTCTATCTCATATATTAGTTTCACCTTTTAAGGTGCATTAGTGAAATAAATGAACTTTGCACGATATTCTAATTATTCGAGTTTCACCTGTATATTTGCACCATGTCTAGTTAATCTTGCTGCAGCTCTGGCTTTCTGCTTTAGTGGATCGACATGGTCACTCTTGTGATGTTGGCATTGTCAATAGGCTACTCTTAAACCACAGGTACCCACCAACCACTCTGGGTTGACAACAGACTTAGGTTTTCTGTCCTTTTTTGTTTAAAGAGAAGTAAAGCCTTTTTTTGGCTTACTTCTCTTTTGGGTCACAGGAGTACATTTACTTACATTTGCTTACAGTTACACTTACTGTTCTTTACTACTGTCTGCTATATGCACTGGAGGACCAAAGAGGGGAGGGGGGAATCCCTGGGGGGGGAGGGGGGACTGAGTGGTGTCCTTGCTGATCCTGTTGTTTTGCCGCTGCATTGTTTTTTGTTTTTTTACTGTATGTTGTTTCAAATAAAACATATATAGCTAATTCAAACTTTTCATTTCAGACGGCGGTCTCCTTTAAAGGCTGCTCGGAAAAGATTATCTGTAATTTGGAGCATTGCTCGATATTTCAGTAAAAAATAAAACCCTATGAAATAATGTTACAATAGAAATGGGAATGAGCTCTTTGGGAACACAGCTGTAATATTATTATTGTATTGTAATCTATTTATAGCCCCCTGGTGAATGGTATGGTACAGCATAAAAGGGCTTTGTAAACAAAAATCATACGCAATGATCTATAGGTGAAATAAGAGGTCTTGTGATTGTCTACGTCTAAACAGCAGATAGCTTTAGATTTTGTGTAGGCTGTTAATGTGTGAACAAGACAATGATTCCCACTGCTGTTATGTTATTGCCATTGAAGTGATTTCCACTTATCTAAAAGAAGATTGTGTAGTGATATAGAATGCATCAATATATAGAAAGCAACAATACCTAGAAAATCACATCTCGAAGCATGATTATTTAGCAGATACATATAATGGAATATTGTCATGTTGTTTCAAAATATAATGTTAATTCAGTGAATAGGTCTTGCAATAGTAGTACAGCATGCAATAATGTGCAGCTGATCACCCACACTATTTTCAAGATTAAATTAATCACATGAAATATAGAAAGAAATGTAAAGCATACACACAATATATATGAATCATGAACACACTTATGTGATTGACATTTATATATGTACAATAGCTTGTTATTTTCCATTGCTTTATAGAGGGAATAATTTGCGAAAAGGGTTTCAAATGTAAAACGTACTCCTATTTAACAGCTACCTCCCTTTCCCCTGTTGTCCTCTGATGTTTTTGTAAAAAGAACTACATTTTGATTTCCCAGCCTATTTTGGTGTTGTTATTGACACTTACATGCCTAGACCTGCTGGTCAGTATTTCAAAATGAATGATATTTGATTTGACAAATATACTTGTTTACAAGGTAAGAAAGGCTGGAAAGGATTCCACCTTCACTTTTCTTTTGCTGTTAGGCAGGAGGGCCAAGGAGTGAGCTTGGATGCCTCAAGGTACTCCTCCCCAATTTACAGAGATGAGAAAGAGGGACACCATTTAATACAAAGTAAGTAGGCAAAGGATATGACACTCCCATGGACATTTAAATATTTCCATATTCTTATCAAGCAGCAAATGTGTTTTAAAACAAGACCACTGTAGCTGCAGACACCGTGGAGCAGGGGCTGACTGGCAACTTTTGGCCCAGGGGGCAAGTAACACCCAGAGGCCCACTGAGCCCCCCTCCTGCTTTCCCTCTTCCCCTGCGTGCTCCCCACCCCCCTTGCCACTTTCGTCAGCCATGTAAATTACAACACGGGAAAACAAAATAAACTAGGGATGCTCCTATATATATCGGCCACCGAAATATATCAGCCGAAAATGGCACTTTTGGCATATTTTCTGGCTGATACAGCGTTGCATCTGTGTATTCTCTCCTCCCTGCTGGGCGCTGCTCTGTGTCGCAGCGGGGAGGAGAGAAACTGTGACAGCCGGCCGAGTGCTGCTCTCTTCTCCGCACCGCCTGCTCAGCCTCCTGTGACAGCGTGTCAGGAAGCAGAGGCACAAACATGCAGTGATCAGTGATCGCTGAGTGTTTGTAAATAATTGAGGACATATCATGTTTACTATGTCCCCAATTATGAATAAATAGAAAGTGATCTACATCACCCCCATTCATTCATGATTGGGGTTATAGTAAACACACTCTGTCCTCATGTTATGAATGAACAGGAGCACTCAGTAGAGAGTATTCCTGTTCATTTATAACAGGGGCTGCAGAAAAAGAGATTGAGGACTCTGTGTTCTCAATCGCTTTTTCTATTTTAAAAGGGAAATATCAGGGGTCTGTTTAGACCCCTAATATTAGACCCCGAAGCCCCTAAAAGTAAGGTAAAAAATAAAAATATTTAATAAAAAATTAATAATGAAATAAAAAAAATAAAGAAATTTAAAAAATGAAAAATGAAATATTTAACACAGAGCACAGTGGACAGGGTGTGAGACAGAGGTCAGGGTGTGACGCAGTGCGCAGTGGTCAGGGTGTGACGCAGAGCGCAGTGGTCAGGGTGTGATGCAGAGCACAGTGGTCAGGGTGTGACGCAGAGTTCAGGCTGTGATGCAGAGCGCAGGGTGACGCAGAGTGCAGGGTGTGACGCAGAGCGCAGAGGTCAGGGTGTGATGCAGAGCGCAGGGGGACGCAGAGTGCAGGGTGTGACGCAGAGCGCAGAGGTCAGGGTGTGATGCAGAGCGCAGGGGGACGCAGAGTGCAGGGTGTGACGCAGAGCGCAGAGGTCAGGGTGTGATGCAGAGCGCAGGGGGACGCAGAGTGCAGGGTGTGACGCAGAGCGCAGAGGTCAGGGTGTGATGCAGAGCGCAGGGGGACGCAGAGTGCAGGGTGTGACGCAGAGCGCAGAGGTCAGGGTGTGATGCAGAGGTCAGAGTGTGATGCAGAGCGTAGAAGTCAGGGTGTGACGCAGAGCACATGGTGTACCGCAGAGCGCTGAGGTCAGAGTGTGACACAGAGCGCTGAAGTCAGGATGTGTTACAGAGCGCAGAGGTCAAGGTGTGACGCAGAGGGTGTGACACAGAGCGCAGTGGTCAGGGTGTGACAGAGAGTTCAGGGTGTGACTAGGGAGCAGAGGTCAGGATGTGACGTAGAGGTCAGGGTGTGGTGCAGCGCGTTTGTAGCGCATTTTTACCGCGATTTGCGGTAAAAAAAACACGGGTTTCCGAGGGTTACTTGGCTGTATCCTAATGGATAGGCGCTGCAAATATGCCCCAAAGAAGCTCCTGTACTTCTTTGGGCGTAGGGCGTTTTGTAGCGCGTTCATACGGCCTGTAATACACCCTGGTGTGAACCATACCCACAGGAAACAATGGGATTTCGGTGTTTGAGCGTTTTGCAGAGCGTAGAAACGCGCTACAAAATGCCCAGATGTGAACCGGGCCTTAGGATTAATTGCTCCACAAAGCCTGCAGCTTTAGATAGGTCAGTGACAGCTTAAATTTTAAACTCATTGCACTGCCAAAGCAGCCTGTCTTGTGTCTTGTTTATTGTATTTGATATGTTCCTTTGCCCCCCTCCTGTTTTGTCTCTAGTTAGTACAGTCCCTAGCTAGACACTCCCTCCTTGCCTCTCACTCTGCTTCTCAGATTTAGTTTCACCTTCCAAGCAGAAACAGGACTTAGGAAAGCCATTGTCTTCTTACACTTTGAAAGAGTGCCAAACCATCCTGTATACTAAACTCATCTGAAGTAAAACTTTATTGGATTTAACTTCTGAAGAGTTAAGCTGCCTGTAAATTGTCAAATCAGCAACTGAGCAGACTTTCCTCATGGACTGGTTCTAAGGATATATGTCATTGCATACATCATCATTTGATACAGAAACTCATTTATTGTTTTTAAGGAATATGTAAATACTTGCATAAATACTGGCATGCAAAAACCTGCATAGCTTGGCCACAGGTTCACTTTTGGAGTGGGAAAATGTAAGCAGAAAGAGATCTGAAGTTATATTGTAAAGTTATGTTAATAGTTTTCCTACAATAGATAATAAAAATGAATTAATTAGTCTGAAGTATTTACCTTTCCCTAGTCACATGACCAAAAGCCTAAGCTCACGTGAACTTTAAATAGAAGAAACAGTGTGATTTTATTTATTTAGGATTACTCCATTTATGCTCATCATTTATGTGCTATAGTTATGGAGAGAATAGTGTCCTAAAGAGATATTTTTTTTTTCAAAAAAAGGAAGGGTGAAAGCCATCTGTGAGATAGCATGGGAAGGAATAAGTCCTACATCTAGGAGAACAAGAAGGAGGTTTAAGTGAAATACAGAGCTGCCAGTTTGTCGACAGATGGTAAATGTACTGCAAGGGCCCTTATGACAACTTTGAACCCTGTGCAGGGTCATAGGTAGTACTTGGTCATGGAAATGTTTGTCAGTGAAGGTAGACTAGCATCAGTTTTGGAAATACTGGAAGTGAATGTTAGGAACATCCATAAGCACCAGTCACCCAATTGTGCCACAAAACTTGAGTGTTATAGATTTGTTTTGTATGAGCCTAGAAATAGATAGATAGATAGATAGATAGATAGATAGATAGATAGATAGATAGATAGATAGATAGATAGATAGATAGATAAAATTGGCAATGGAAGCAAATGGTACATGTGACTACTCCTATGAGTAAGAGAAGCAGCTCATGTTCTGCAGGTCTGGAGGCAGTCCAGGGTGACTAGGTACAAGACCATGGGTTGTCTAAGTTTGGTAAAGAGAGGGCGAACACATCACTTCAAGTGGTGCAGTGCTGACATTCCCTGCCAAGAGAGAAAACATATTACTCTTCCAGTGAATTCTGGCTGCACAAAGTAGATACAGTTGTCAGCAAAGCCAAACAGGTCCCAGAACTGTTTGGGAACAGCGACTTACAAACAAAGTAGTGGAGTATAATTTATAAAGTCAGTGCTTAAATACAGTGTAAGGTTAGGATTACCAGCTGTTGATTAGAAGAATAAAACCAAAAAAGTATACTCAGTAAGCTTTTAAAATAAAAGGTGATTATACAATGAACAGATACATTTTTATATCCTGTCTTATTTAGTGCAAATATTCCATAGCATTTTGTAGAAACATTTTTCCAAACTTTCTAGCTTTTTTAGATCTGAAATCATGGGGGTGATTTACTAACCTAAACACACGCACACACTAGGTGCATGTGATTTTTACACAGCAAAGCGTATTTATCAACAAAAAAGTCTCTAAAAGCATATTTCCACTAATGCCATATATGGAAAAATCATGCACATGATGCATATATAATGCTGCTTCACAGTTTAGACAAAAATGGTTAGCTCATGCATTTACATTCCTGCATTCATCAACGCAAGCAACACAATGTAGAGCTGATTTACACAAAATCACCCTGCAAGGGCTTTGCACAACATACCTGCTGGGTGTGTACACACTACAAAGGTGTCTAGATTCCACCAATAGATCATGCTGGAAGGGAACACACTACAGAGGTGTATACTTGTTCGTGGCGTGTTTATCAGGTTAGTAAATCAACCCCCATGGCTCAGTAAGCACCACTCCAATAAACCTAAACTTTACTCACTACAAGACCAACTATACCAGCCTTCCTTTTCTCCAAACGTCCAAAAATAAGAGGGACATTTTACCAACAGGGTGCTATGTATTTGGTCATTTACACCAGCCCAGGTCCATGTGGACAATGTATGGATGTGGATCTAATTAGTTTTCCCTCATTTATATAGAAACATAAAGACCATATTTGGATAGGTGTTATTTTAAAACATCTTCCAGTATTGTTCAACTAAGCAGTACATAAAGGGAAATCACAGTACAAATCCATTCCATGGGAAATTAAACCAAAGTTTTTAGTACCGCAGAGCCGCTACGATAACCACTCTACTGCCATTGTAAACAAATCTACAAAACATTTGAAACAAATCCGCTTTTATACATTTTTCCTGATTTTATAACATAACTGAAATGTGCATAGTGGTAAAGTTAAATGTAATTCCAGAATATTTACTACATTTTTTTGTTTGTACATCCCTAATTAACTAAACACTTCTGTAATGCTGTTAATTTATCTCTCAATTAAGGAATAATGCACTTTTGGGAATGGGTCTGTGTTCTTGTGCTTTATATTTTTTTACATGTAAGTTAATGTACTTTCCAATATAACAATAAGCAAAAGGCACACTGATGACCAGTGCTAGATGCTTCTTGCATCAAAGTTGGAAAGATGAAGTCAGCTAGGGCAAAAAAGAGGGCTTATCAGTTTTGACATTCTAGAGAATAAAAGCTTTTCTGTAGACATGTCATAGTGTCTGTGAAGACCATGCAGCGGTCAGCCATCTAAGCAATAACAAAGGAGGTCAGGAAGGTGACTACCCTTAAAGATGAAAGATTGGTCAAGGAACACCATCCAGCCAAGTATTTGAAGGGTTTTTCTAGAGCTTGTATCCAGGGTCTTTCAGCTGTTTTCAGAGATGACCTTTTTTTTGGTCTGAGGTTACCCTTAATTGTTATGTTATAATAGTGTCATGGGGTATATGCACCATGAGCATTAATATGTACATAAAGGGGAAGTGGGGGTGTGATAGGTATTCTTCACAAGTGAATGTAAGTCTCCATAATATGAGGAGTTTTGTGAAGTACATGTCGGAAGAACCTGTTGCTGAGTATGAAAATGTTGAGATTCAAAGATGGAAGAATGTAAGACCTAAGTACACCTATTCTATAGGCCCAGAGGCTGTCCTGGGTGAACAGGTACAAAACCCAAGGGTAATAAAGCATGTATGCAAATGTATGTATGTGTGTATGTATATATATATATATTCACATATTTTTTGTTTCCTCATATATAAATATATTCTCATATGTGTGTGTGTGTGTGT
>NW_017306426.1:133194-135876 GCF_000935625.1 Nanorana parkeri
TTATATTTCCAGTTTTTAATAACATTTATGCAGTTTAATGTACTCTGAAAAAAAAAGCATAAAACAAATACATCCCAAAAACATTTGTTTTCCTTAACAAAATGTAATCTACATTTTTGGCGCATCAAGGTAGGGACCTTTTGCAGACATAAGAGCCGAATACATTCACAGCATTCTTTCTACAACGGAAATCAAATATTGTTTGGAAAGTTCTTCCCAACACTGTTGCAGAGTTCCCACAAATGTGTTGCACTTGTCAGTTGCTATGCTTTCACCCTTCTATCCAGTTCATCCCAAACCAGCTCAATGGAATTTAAGTCTGGAGACTGTGCTGACCATTCCATGATTTGAAGCCTACCCTCTTGTTCTTTTCTTCTAAGGTAGTTCTGACACAGCCTGGAGGTATGTTTTGGGTCATTATCTTGCTCTAGGATGAACCCTTGACCAACCAGAGGGTATTTCATGGTGCTGCAAAATGCTGTGGCCATCATGCTTTCTCCTCCATGTCTCCTCCTTTCACCTACTTGATGGCATACAAAAACCCTGCATGATGAACCGAGGATCTCAAATTTTGATTCATCGGTCCATAAGACCTTCTTCCAGTCTTCAGTAGTCCACTGGTGGTGCTTCATGGCTCCGGCAAGCCTCTTTTTCTTATTCTGCCATCTAAGAAATGGCTTTTTTTTACTGCCAGTCGACCTGTCAAACCTGCAGCTCGAAGTCTTCTCTTCATAGTTGAAACTGAGACTTGCTTACTGTGATCAGTGTAAGTCTCCGATTCCACCTAGGCCTCAGTGTTTTCATGCATATAGCGCATGTTTTGAAGAGTACAATCTAGCGTGTTTAGAGTGGGTTTGCGGGTTTTGCACATTTTTATGTGTGTTAGAAGCACATAAAGATGTGCGTTTTATTGAGAAGATTGAAATGTATTGCAGTGAATGAGCAAATGTGCTCACAAACACGCACAGAAATGTACAAACGCTTGTGTCACGCATTTGCATGCACTTTGATTGAAGTCTATGTAATCTGCACGAAAGAAGCTCATATACGTTTTCCACCATTCAGCATTTTACAGCTTGTGACAAAACTCTCAGGTGTGAACAGAGGCCATAGAAATCAATGGGATTTCGTGTGTTGAAAGTTTTGTTGTGCTTAGCTTTGAGCATCAAAATGCCCAGGTGTGAACTGGGACTTAAGCTGTGCTTGAAGCTGTTGTCCTTTAAGCTGCCTGTCACGCAAGCTGTTGACTCTCAGAAACTTTTCTTCTGATTCTGTTATGGCTTTGGGTCTGCCGGACCTCTTCCTGTCAAAGTTTTTCCAGTTCCCTAGTGCCTTTTGATGGTGTAGTAAACTGTACTCACTGGCACCTTGGCTTTCTTTGAATTTCTCTAAAGAAAATACCTACACTTTTATGGGTTATAATGGTCTCTCTGTCTTCCTTTTGTTAATTGCCCTTCTCTAACCATTTTGAGAGTAATATACTACTTCCTGCATTACAATAACTGTCCAAATATTGCTTAAGATGGTGTGGTATCGCAGTCTGTTCCAACACTGCTTTTTTACAGACAGAGGGCTTGTGAGTAATCAACAAAAGTTGGGACACCTGTAGAAATTGTTAGCAGAAACTTTAAGGCTTAATTTACTTACATTACTGCAGAACAACTGTGAAATGTTAACCCATTACTTCTTCCCCGAAAAAGGCCTTTTTGTATAACTCTGAAATGTACATTATTTTTCAGTTTTTGTTACCCCAAACTTTTTTTTTCACCTCTGGCAGTTTACTGCTTACCATTGTACAATTTCAGATTATTTACTGGACTTGAACTGCTTACATTTAAAAAAAAACATGGATAAATGGGGGTGTTCTAAAATGTATATATATACTGTATATAGAGCCCTCCCCTCACCGGACTTCTTGATAGGTGCCCATCCGGCAAAATTCGATCCAGGCTGGTCAGGAATGACTTCCACAGGAACACAACACCTCATACTGCCAGACAGAAGATGTCATCTACAGAACAGGTGACTGGACCCAAGCTTTTTGATTACTGTACATTTAATAATTTTGCATTGTTTGGGGAAAAAAATGTTTATATAACCAGAAATACCTCTTAACATCTTCAGGGGTGTTTTGTGCTTTCGTGATGGTGTGGGGTTTTTTGCTCATAGAAATGATCGAATAGCTTTCTAGTTACATGAATCAATTCTGCTAGAAAGAGAAATGCTGACTGAAACAATATCGCAGCCATGTGCTTGCTATAAAACTTTGCAAACCCCAGTAGCAGTAAAGGTGCAAAACAGTAAAGTAGATTTAAAACCTAAATAGATGGCATTTAGTCTGCTAAAGCACCATGTATCATAAAATAATCGCTATGTTTTTATATGAAATACAGTTTTTACATTTTTTCACCCTCTTTCTGTATCTCAATGCTGCCGATCTTATCTAGCTTCTTTTGACCACTTCCTGTATACAGGGATCCCAACCTGAAAGAAGCAATTTCAGGGAGGTGTCCCTCTCATTTCAGGGAGGTGCGCCCCCCATCCGAGAAGGTGGGGTTAGTGGGGGCTGGGAGAGAGCACCCCTCTGAGATGATGGCAGATAGCACAGGAAGCAATAGCTTCTTTGCTATCTGCAGGCTTTTTTTTTTTTTCTTTAGTATTGCAGTCGTCAGAATAAAAAAA
>NW_017306426.1:135928-142271 GCF_000935625.1 Nanorana parkeri
ACTTTGCAATAGCCAATAGCAAACTAGCTATTCCACCCGCCCTCTGCTGCTTTCAATCACCAGAAGAGGATTCAGGTCCCCCTCTCCTGATTGACAGCAGCAGTGGGCGGGTGCATTAGCTAGTTTGCTATTGGCTATTACAGAGTGCAATAGCCAATAGGAATCTGCCTATGCATTCGTATGCCTTTTTTTTTTTCTTTTCTGACTGACGGTCGGGCCGCGGCTCCCGATGTCAGAAAAGAAAAAAGAAAACGATTGCAGGGAAAGGTTTACTCTGCTCGATCGCAGAGTAATCCTTTTGGGGAGGAAGTGTTTCTCCCCCGGGCAGCCGGGAGCCGCTATCTAATAGCGGGAGACTCCTGTCGCGTCCGGGAGAGTTGGGATGTCTGTTGTATACAAGAATTGGCTGCACATGGAATGGCTTCCTGATAGTGGCAACAGTGGTCCATGCCTGCTCAATGTGTGTCAACACGGCCACTTGTGGTCTCAATGAAGAGTGCATGTGACAGGGTGAAGAGACTGACAAAGCATGTGCCTGAATCTTCATGGTACAATAGGTATTCTTTTAATAAAAGCTGAAGATTTAAAAAGACTGAAAACTACTTTAAAAATAACAATAACATGTTAAGGCTTACATGATATCTTAGCGATTCAGTTTGATAATAAAAAATGTGTGTGTTATCAGTACCGAATTTGTCTTTATATCTATTGATTTGCACAGTATTGTCACTATAGCACAGTTAACATGTTTACAGTAGGGGAGAGTACAGAGATGACCTCATTAGGGCACTGCTGCTTCTGTATTATCCAATCAACAGCTTGGAGTAGAGGGATTACACAACTGCATTCTTTACCAAAGATCAACAGACATTTTCTGTATTCTTACCATTTTAAAGCAACATGGGGAAATGTGCATGTATTGGAGTGATGAATATATTTTTAAAATGTTGCCAATACACTTCTCTATACAACAATTCGCTGTGTGTAAATCACAAAAAAAAAAACAATTGCTGCCTACTGTACTGATGCAGATTAGACTATGATCAAATACTTATAATGGTGGGATGGTACCCACCATATGAAAAACAAATAACCATTAATTTGCAAAAACGAATCATGTCAGACTTTAATGGTACTATGACACACATTTCTAAAATCAAAAACCATAAAATTTGTTTTTTTATTATTAAGAGCAAGTTTTCCTTTCCACACAGTAAAACACACATTGATGTCTACATATACATGATATTTTCAAAATGATAGCATCCTAAGAGCTTGTTCCATAGTGTTAACTGGGCCAGCACTGTTTTACTCATCGTCATAATAATCCACCTGTTAGAAAAACAATATACCTCAACGTGTTTCAAATCATTTCTTGATTTTCTGCTTCCTCAGTAGACCCTCGGTTAAGTACTGTTAAATCATCTTTATTCAGCTTAAGATGATAAAAACAATTCATATGTAGACCAAGGGTGCCAGCATTAAGGTTCCCCATTGTGGATACAGGGACATATATTAGCTGAGAAGCGAGGTCACACAGCCCATGTTGTGCAAAGTTATGGTATATCATCTGATAATTCCAAATTTACATATATAAAATCCCCACAATAAAGATATATTTAATTCTTGTTCACTGACCACACTGCTTTCCAGGTCTGCACTGCCCAACTGTCATAATTATCACTATAAATAGGAAGAAAGAAGAGAGGGAATAATACCTTTCCTGACCAAGCATTTAATACCAGTTTGAAGATAATTGTTACATGTGATATATTATGTTCATATAATACAAGCTCTACTGCTAACCGTTTTAGTAACTCTTTCATGAGAAAATAAATGTGAAACAAAATATGGCAAAGTTCCAGCAACATGAATAACAGAACTTTTAAAATAATGAGACCCAACCTATCAAAAGGCCTGTGTGCTACTGACATATATAGACTAGTCTTTGCCACCAGGCGTGGTACGAGAATTGTAGGGGGGATTAGGTTCAATTTACCAGCTCGCCTGTGGGCACCGTTTTGTGGTTATTAATATTCCTGTGGACCACTGTTTCATTCAGTATGATTGGTGTAATGCACCATGTGGAGAATTTTGCTGCCTGACGTTTGACCCTTTTTCTGTTTTTATTTGTATTTTCTTTTACAGGAGGCCTGCTTTGTAAAGGATACACAAGAGGGAAAAAAAAAAAAGGCATAAGAATGCATAGCTAGATTACTATTGGCTATTTCACTTTGCAATAGCCAATAGCAAACTAGCTATTCCACCCGCCCTCTGCTGCTTTCAATCACCAGAAGAGGATTCAGGTCCCCCTCTCCTGATTGACAGCAGCAGTGGGCGGGTGCATTAGCTAGTTTGCTATTGGCTATTACAGAGTGCAATAGCCAATAGGAATCTGCCTATGCATTCGTATGCCTTTTTTTTTTTCTTTTCTGACTGACGGTCGGGCCGCGGCTCCCGATGTCAGAAAAGAAAAAAGAAAACGATTGCAGGGAAAGGTTTACTCTGCTCGATCGCAGAGTAATCCTTTTGGGGAGGAAGTGTTTCTCCCCCGGGCAGCCGGGAGCCGCTATCTAATAGCGGGAGACTCCTGTCGCGTCCGGGAGAGTTGGGATGTCTGTTGTATACAAGAATTGGCTGCACATGGAATGGCTTCCTGATAGTGGCAACAGTGGTCCATGCCTGCTCAATGTGTGTCAACACGGCCACTTGTGGTCTCAATGAAGAGTGCATGTGACAGGGTGAAGAGACTGACAAAGCATGTGCCTGAATCTTCATGGTACAATAGGTATTCTTTTAATAAAAGCTGAAGATTTAAAAAGACTGAAAACTACTTTAAAAATAACAATAACATGTTAAGGCTTACATGATATCTTAGCGATTCAGTTTGATAATAAAAAATGTGTGTGTTATCAGTACCGAATTTGTCTTTATATCTATTGATTTGCACAGTATTGTCACTATAGCACAGTTAACATGTTTACAGTAGGGGAGAGTACAGAGATGACCTCATTAGGGCACTGCTGCTTCTGTATTATCCAATCAACAGCTTGGAGTAGAGGGATTACACAACTGCATTCTTTACCAAAGATCAACAGACATTTTCTGTATTCTTACCATTTTAAAGCAACATGGGGAAATGTGCATGTATTGGAGTGATGAATATATTTTTAAAATGTTGCCAATACACTTCTCTATACAACAATTCGCTGTGTGTAAATCACAAAAAAAAAAACAATTGCTGCCTACTGTACTGATGCAGATTAGACTATGATCAAATACTTATAATGGTGGGATGGTACCCACCATATGAAAAACAAATAACCATTAATTTGCAAAAACGAATCATGTCAGACTTTAATGGTACTATGACACACATTTCTAAAATCAAAAACCATAAAATTTGTTTTTTTATTATTAAGAGCAAGTTTTCCTTTCCACACAGTAAAACACACATTGATGTCTACATATACATGATATTTTCAAAATGATAGCATCCTAAGAGCTTGTTCCATAGTGTTAACTGGGCCAGCACTGTTTTACTCATCGTCATAATAATCCACCTGTTAGAAAAACAATATACCTCAACGTGTTTCAAATCATTTCTTGATTTTCTGCTTCCTCAGTAGACCCTCGGTTAAGTACTGTTAAATCATCTTTATTCAGCTTAAGATGATAAAAACAATTCATATGTAGACCAAGGGTGCCAGCATTAAGGTTCCCCATTGTGGATACAGGGACATATATTAGCTGAGAAGCGAGGTCACACAGCCCATGTTGTGCAAAGTTATGGTATATCATCTGATAATTCCAAATTTACATATATAAAATCCCCACAATAAAGATATATTTAATTCTTGTTCACTGACCACACTGCTTTCCAGGTCTGCACTGCCCAACTGTCATAATTATCACTATAAATAGGAAGAAAGAAGAGAGGGAATAATACCTTTCCTGACCAAGCATTTAATACCAGTTTGAAGATAATTGTTACATGTGATATATTATGTTCATATAATACAAGCTCTACTGCTAACCGTTTTAGTAACTCTTTCATGAGAAAATAAATGTGAAACAAAATATGGCAAAGTTCCAGCAACATGAATAACAGAACTTTTAAAATAATGAGACCCAACCTATCAAAAGGCCTGTGTGCTACTGACATATATAGACTAGTCTTTGCCACCAGGCGTGGTACGAGAATTGTAGGGGGGATTAGGTTCAATTTACCAGCTCGCCTGTGGGCACCGTTTTGTGGTTATTAATATTCCTGTGGACCACTGTTTCATTCAGTATGATTGGTGTAATGCACCATGTGGAGAATTTTGCTGCCTGACGTTTGACCCTTTTTCTGTTTTTATTTGTATTTTCTTTTACAGGAGGCCTGCTTTGTAAAGGATACACAAGAGGGAAAATACTCTGGGAATAAGCTGTTTTTCTTTTAAACTTGGTTGGTAAACATCTGTTTGATGACATGTCAGACAATACCCAGAATTTTCCACTATGTGTAAATTGACCATTTCCAGTCAATGTCAAACTTTGTGGAGCAATTTACTCATCAATACGCTTAACCAAAATGTAAGTGTAAATAGAGCCAGAAATGGTGCCAAAGTATTTTACTCAAAGTATTCATAGCATATCTATCTATTTTGCATCTAAACTAAGTTGTCTATGAGGTAATGCCATAGGGG
Source organism: Nanorana parkeri (assembly GCF_000935625.1). NCBI lineage: Eukaryota > Metazoa > Chordata > Amphibia > Anura > Dicroglossidae > Nanorana > Nanorana parkeri. The sequence goes on from NW_017306426.1 coordinate 140,620, forward strand.
TTGACACATATCTTCACCCAGGAGACCCATCTCAACTTTAATCTGACCGAATCTAACTTCACATAAAATTTGAGGATTTGCTATGCCGTTGCTTTATACAATATAGTAGAAATGATCCAAGTAGAAAAGTTGACACTTTAAAGACTTTAGTTGAGAGTTTCAATATGAATCAATGCAAGATTGTTGTGACCCTAGATCATGGGTTAATTATCTACTGAGCAAGGTCCATCAGCAGTGTGGACCAGTCAGAAGGTTAATTACATCCCACTGAATGCTCTCTTGCGTAGTGAGGGGATTAATTACTCTTTGACCCATCCCAATGATGTCTACATGCTCTGAGACAAGTGAGTACATCAATCAAACTCATTTCAAGTAGCCAGAATAGTGGGAATAGTAGGGTTAATTCTTATATTTCTAGAAAAAATACAAAGTTTTCCATTTCAGAAGAAGAACAGAAAAGAAAAAAAAATTGGGTTAACAGGCTGCCCTGCCTGAAACTTACAAAGCAGGCCATTGTTTGAACTGTAAGGATGCCTATAGACTGCTGGTCGGGATGTGTTTCTATCTAATTTGTTGTTTTTTTGGGCAATGGTTATTATACTCTAAAAAGACTGACACAAGAGCTAAAAAAAAAAGTGACAACATTGCAAGGAACAGAGCAAAAACAGAGTGGAGGACACGCATGACAAGAAACCCAATATTTCAATTTCCAGTTTAGAAATAACATACCAGAATCTTTAGGTACTGAAACCAAATATATTATCTATTATTCAAATTTGGCAGTTACAAGGGAGTTAGAGAAAATAATGAGGAAAGAATCCCTTTGCCAAGCATTAATAGTCCACATACAACATGTCTTTTCTAATGTCTAAACAAAAATGCTAAGCAAAGCTAAAAGTGGTGGAACTATATGGAACACATGATCATAGGTCTTTAGCAGGGATAAACAAACTTGGCACGTTAGCTGTGGTGACACTACCCACATAAGTCATTGCAAAACTCGGAATTCCTGGAGTCATAGCTCACACAGGGCTATGGGCACAGTGCTGTTATATGGGTGAGTCACATGCTTCTCCATACCCTGATGCACCAGGTATTTCCCTTGGCTCCCGCCACTGAACGGAGCAATAGGGGTGCAAAGGAAAAGTAAGTATATCCTGTTAGTGTTGGGTCAATTAAAGAAAGCCTGAATAGGAACACACAGCTTTGCTTTAAGGTAGTACATAAAAGAACAATGATACCATTGGAGAGTAGTCCCCATTATGTAATTAGTAGTCCCCATTATTGTGGGAGCAGCACCAGAGTGGAGGTGAATATTGCAGTCAAAGCAGCTTTTATATTTTACAGCTTGTGATGTAAAATGTTTTTATTTGGGGGGGTTGTCATTTGCCTGGAATTGGGCCTAATCATAGTAAGAACCTCTCACTTCCTGTGCTGGCATCACTGCTAAAGGAATTATATTCACCTTCATGAAGACATCATATCAGGTACAGCCAGAGGCGTAACTAGAACCTTCAGGGCTTCGGTGCAATAAACCATGAAGCTCCCCCCCCCCCCCCCCCCCCCCGCGCGCCGCCCGTCTTTTTTTTGTCCCCCCCCTGACCCCTCACCTTGAATCCCGGGATCCGCTGCCCCATCTGCGGCCCGGGATC
>NW_017306426.1:142470-157596 GCF_000935625.1 Nanorana parkeri
AGGGCCCCGGTGCAAGAAACCATGAAGGCCCCCCCAACCCCCCACCGCCATGGCACCGCATGGTCACCAGGAAGGCTGCCGAGGTCCCCAGCAAGCGAGGGACCTCAGGCAGCCGCTTGTTTACAATTTTAGTGCCGGTGTTCTGTCGAGAACGCCGACCCAGTATCTGCGTTTAAGTACAGACGGGATTAACGAGGAAAGGAAACCGGCATTTATTTACAAAGTATTCATTTGTAATGGTTAATTGTGACCGTTAATAATATACCATGCATGGCAGTAAATGATGGGTGGCAGTAAATGGGGGATGGAATATTATTAACAGTCACAATTAACGATTTAAACGAAATTCTATGTATATAAATCCCTGCTTACTCGATAATATTGGTCTGTGCGCAAGCGTAGATGCTGAGATGCGGCAAATTCGACTACGTCAGCGTTCTCGACAGAACACCGGTATCTGCATTTAGTGTTGGGGCATTTTCAGGAGTATGAGTACTCGTGAAAATGCCAAGTATTGGCACTGGTTTATCCCTACTTAAAAATATAATGCATACAGCAGAATGTGCTGCCCGGCGGTGCCTGCAGCACATTCTGCGGGACTGGGGACAGCCTCTCCATTCTCGCCGCACAGCCGCCCGTACATGCTGAGGTGAGGGTATCTGAGAACAATAAAACAGACAAGACAACAAGGAAGCTTCAATAGATGCCTATAACATTTAATAAAATGTATCTCAAAGACTGATGTCTATGTCCCTGATGCATCAGGGATTTCTGCACAGCTGCATTTGGACTATACATTGTCCTGACTCTGGGATGTTAATTCATCATGATCTCAAGAGGTCCTAAAACCTACAAGCAGCGTGAATGTCCAAGAACGGGATGTAACACATTTTAAGTAATTTATAATATCGGTCCTATTAAGCTTTCTTTCTGGGGGATCATGCCTGTAATTAGCAGGCCATTTCTTAACATTTACTTTTTATGTATTCATGAGCTGTGAAAAATTCAACAGATGGGAAAAAAAAAATCATCAAGGGTGGCCAGTCCATTCCTAACTGCGGTGTTTTACTTTGCAAAATTCATCCTTAATAGAAAACCTCCAAAGAATACCATAATGGTATGTTTGAACAGTGAAAAAGAAAAGTTAATTTGAAATGGTAATTAACTTTTTTGAGTCCACTATTTAGCTTTTGCATAACTCACTAACAGAGACATAGTGAAGTATAAGAACAGAACAAGATGCAGAAGGGTATTGATTTCACTGTTCATTACACTGTTTAAACATCCCACAGTCCTCAAAAAATTGTAAACATTCTTATTGGTTGGTTATTGTTGGTGGGACCATTTAGAAAGTTGGCCTTCAAAGGTCGTTCAATGATGAAAGTACATTGATTCACCTACTGTTCCTGGCCATATCCATGGCAGCGCTGACCATTGGGTGTTAGCTCCAATTACCCCTAGATGACAGGAACCAAAAGGGTTAAACATGACCTAACCCTCTCCATAAAAGCCCCTCCTCCAGCCAGCTTCCCCAGTCTTTTTTGTTCCTGTCCCCCCTAGGACAGGGTTATACTCGTTTACTAAGGAATATGAATATGAAGTCATGGAGTTCTGGATGGCCTCAGGGGAGTTCAGCCTCTCTCCCCTGGGAGGTTCCCAAGACTTGGCCCCGAGCAAGGGTGTCCCCTTGGGAAGAAACAGCTTTCATTTCGGTCTGAGGTATCCTCCTCATGAAAGCCATGTTTATATTAAACCTGCAAAATGTTCAATATGCGGTGTGTTGCAGGGGCAAGGTAAGCCTGTGGGGGATAATCTTACCTATGTTCTGTGGCCCGACTCGTTGAGGCGGCTCCTCGCAGCGTTTTGCCCGTCTTTGGTGACGTCATCGGCGGATGATTTTTGGCGCCAAATTTGAATTGTTAGCAGTGTAAAAGTGACAGAACTGGCTCAGGAGGTGTTTCCTGGTAGGCATATGCTTCTTGGAGAGCCTGGAGAGCCATCAAGTGACAGAATCATGGATAACTGCCCCTCACCAAACGGATCTGTGGAGTTGAGGTAAGGGATGAGATATTGGAGAAAAAAAAAAACAGTACATTTCCTGGCTTTGACGGATGATCCGCTTTGTGTTTAGCCCTGCAGGAAGGGACTCTGGATTTTATTCCCACCCTTGTCTTCGGCTTGGGTATTCCCCAATGGTCAGCGCTGCCATGGATATGGCCAGGAAAACTGAAAATTTAACCATACTTACCGTAATTTTCTTTTCCTGGTTATACTCCATGGCAGCGCTGAGCTCCCGCCCTAGGGAGTTAGTGGCTTGTTACTAGACTGGGGAAGCCGGCTGGAGGAGGGGCTTTTATGGAGAGGGTTAGGTCATGTTTAACCCTTTTGGTTCCTGTCATCTAGGGGTAATTGGAGCTAACACCCAATGGTCAGCGCTGCCATGGAGTATAACCAGGAAAAGAAAATTACTGTAAGTATGGTTACATTTTCAGTTATTTCTTACATCTTTCATTGAAGCTGAGCTATCCTTATGCATTCTGACTCTACTCCTTCCTGCCAGTAGTCTAAAATAAATAAAAAACTATCAAAGGAAATAAGAGTCTTTGATAATGGACCTGACAAGTGGGTGGACTTGGGAATTAGCTGTGGAGGTCTCTTCATCTCAGAGAAATATAAAAAGATAATGGGTGATTCAACACGCTTAGAAAATATCAGTATTGATTGGACTTACCCAACAAAATGATAATGTGTGCTCCTTCTTAAGCTGACCATTCACTTCCAATCAGGTTGTACAATTTTTGTACAATCTGCTTTAGCTGTACCCAAAATATGTAATATAAAGACATATCTAAACAAACCATTCAATTTTTTTTCAGGCAAGGAGTCTCTTGCACTACATAGTTGTTGGTAGAAATAAGGAAGATTGTACAATCAGATTGTAGAGGATATGGCCAGCCTTAAGCTGGGTATACACTGGTAAATGTTTGTACCAATGTTCATATGAAAAACCTCATCATTCGATAATGCCATTAGAGACTTGACGACTGTCATTCAAAATTTTGTATGATTTTAACATTCGATTTTTGAAAATTGAGTTTTTCAGAATGAAAACCACATTAACTGTTGTTTGTTTTAAAATAATTATCTTTCCTGCTCCTCTGATATTTTTGTCACTACATTCTAAATCGAATGTCACTGCAGTGGTGAGTTTTCTCTTTGTGCATGTTCCCTGTAAGTGAATTTTCATAAATCAAATGTAAGGTTGGAGTACTAGCTCAGGCTTTATAACGAATGCAACACGTCTTTTTCTTTACTGACCACCTTGCTTTGAATGTACTTGGTTATAGTTCCTGGAGAAGGTGGCTTGAGAAGGAAGCTAGAGGGTGAATGAGCAATGTATAGACTGGATAGGACAGCAATACTGAGACAAAGGACTTACAGAGAGCAGTTGGTAAACCAATAAGGGTCAAAGCTTGACAAGCAGAGACGGATACAACAGAAGCCTTGTTGGGAGTATAGCCAGAAGTTGTTGCCATGGAAAACCATGGGTAACTAGACCAAAAAGTAGTAAAAAATGAAAGCAAGGACAGGACAGATGTAATTAGACCCAGGTCACCAGTGAAGGTCAATTAGAGACATATCAAATGGTTGTAGCCCCATACATGAGTTGCTACAAAATCAGATATATTTCTGCTTGTAAATAGTTAATTTTCATTGTGCAGCCTATGATACAGAGAGATTTGTGGGAGTTGCATTGCACCTACAGTAGGAAATCCTGCTGTGGGGGGTTGTAAATATTACGGTTCCCAGAAGGTTGTGCACTGGAGCAGGAGGAATGGTCTAGACTGGCTTTCCGGAGCGCTCTCAGTGCGGGGTGAGTCAGCTAACTGCAAGGATCTGTGTGTATTGCTGGCGCTGGCACATGAGGGCATGAGACTCTGTGTGGAGCTGTGTATGGCAGTGTGCTCCCCCTAGAACAGACCCGGTGAGACATTACATGGTCTGCTGCATCATTACCTTTCAGACGATCGTTTCAGCCGGACGCGGAGGGATCCAATACTGCGGGGATATTGCCACTTGGATGAGCAGCTACATCCTGTGATGTATGATCACTGGACTAGAAAAGTTGCCCTTAGAAAGGGAGCCCAATCAGTCAGGAAGCCAGAGATGCCCCACCACTTCAAGTGGACAGCACAACAAAGGACATAAAGGGAATGCTGATGCATACATTCAGACATAGGAGGAAAATATTATTGATGATACAATATCATTGAGGGTTTCTGTACCCCTGTAAGTTATGGTCTCTGAGGAAGGTATCTAAACAATTTTTGAAAGATTCCATACTTTTTGCTGATACAATTTTACCGTTCTAACAGAAAGGAATCCCCTTCATCCATTGTAGTTAAACCTTTTTTCTACCAATTTTAGGTGGTGATCAATAAACATTGTCTACACCAAAATCATGTCCACTTTTAATCGCCTCATTTCTAACAAGTTTAAATTATTTTGTAATCTTGTCTCACAGCTTATGTCATCCAGCCCCTTTATCAGTTTCGTTGTCCTTCTCTTGACTAACTCCAGTTCAAGGACATCCTTTCTGTGGATTGGTGACCGTGAGGATAGTTGAGGATGTGAAGAAATTATTTTCCCAAGGACATTATACTGCTGAGTGAAATGTCTAAACATGCTGCATATCCAGGAAAAGAGGCAAATGGACATTTGCAGGAGTGCTGTGGTGCTGACCTGGTGATGAGGATACATCGGTACATACGGGGACACTGCTAAGCTAAAAAAGTGGACAAGGAGGTTTCCAGGTGCAGTGTGAACCAGACATCGGGGCACATGGTCATTTTTATGGATGCTATATTAAAAAATGAAAAAAGTGTAGACAACAAAAAAGTATACACAAACTTAGCATTTGGCATATCTAATATACACTAAAAAGATTATGGTTTTCCCTGAAATAAAAAAATAGTCTTCGCTTTTCCCAACCCTTCTTCCATTGCCATGCATTGAAAAACAGAAGCTGCACTTCAATCAATTAAAAACAGAGGACCATTGGAGGCAATTAAAAACAAAGGACAGTTGGAGCCCACCAACTTAGCTATAGGAATGAATAGTCCTGGTGTGCGCAGTACGAAGAGGTGCTGGCAGGGACCCTGGTGAAGGAAAGATCACTGAATCGAGGAGGAAGGTGAGGAATATGGACTGCACTGAGTAAAGGTGAAGTTGCTTTTCAAAGTTCGCTCCACAACATTTAAATACACAGATGAAATAGATATATGGGGGCTGGGTTGGCCTGCTGAAGGATTTGTATTTTTGTCTATCCAGTCCTGAGATTTACAGAGCCTTGTCAGACAGTGACCTCACTTTGCTCTTCAATGCATTGCAAGCCTGGTAACCCCTGCTTGTGAAGGGGGAACAACAAACTGGTGAGCTCATCCCTTTGCTCTCCCCTCCTTTCAGTGTGCTCTTTGTCTGTAACATTTGCATACGACATAACTGATTGGTTCTTAGTGCTGCCCTTCTTCTCCTTCCAGTCTAAGCTGCTGTACAGTGGAATACAAAATGCAAAAATTAAGACAAATTGATGTACCAACATTGCTTGCATTAAAACAATATACATTTCATATGTTTTAATGAATATGTAAGTGCTAAAATTGGTTTTGTTTTTATATCTGCCTGGAGTGTACCTTTTTAAAAGGAAAAGAGCAAGTGAACTATATCATTTCCACACTGGAGTTTAACCAGCCTGGGAAAAGCTCTGATGAAGCATCATATGCTATACAATGACTTTATGTCCCCTGGTCCTTTCTTGTCTGTCCTGAACACAATTCATCAATCACCTGTCAGGGCTTCTGCTTTTGCCAAGGCGCCAAGCAAGAAATGAGCTGTTTGGGTAAGCTAGGGTGAAAGCGCTTTCAGGCTACAAGGATGTGCGCAGATGTTTTAGGGATAAGAAGTGTCTGGATTTGTCAGCTAGGATTATTAATGAAATGCCTCACAGGTTTCAAAGTCTTAATGGCAAGTGTGGGGGGTGGGGGAGGTAATGGGATGAAGCCAATGATTGGCCAGGGAGGATGTGAAAAGTTCTATGTGTCATGAACGATATCTCTTCTATGGCTGAGACATTGCACAAAAGTTGCAGATCTTCAGTGAATTAAATCTGTTTTTTATAAACCTATACAATTTTCTTATAAGGTGGTTCATGTGAATGCAGCATTACAAAGTGTTATAACCTGTAGAAATCACTGTATTTAATCACCGGTATGCTCGTCCCCCCCCACTTTCCTATGCAGACACTCCTGCTGTCTGCAGTGCAATCGCCTGCACAAGAATGCATGGTAAAGCAATGCCCTACGTTCTGGTGCAGTGCGAACGCAAAAATAATGCATGCATAATGCGGGTGGGAGGTGTGTCTGCGGTGCCATTGCCAGGAATGGCACCACCACACCCCCTCCAACCCCAGAGTGCGGGAGGCTTGCTCTATGCGATCCAGTGAGTTCCGGGCACTAACCTGCTGGCACGCACTGGATATGGTGTAAACAGGCCCTAAAGCAGAATTCCGGGCATCAATTTTATTAACCCTTACAGTGAGGGTACCCCGTACTGCAAGGGCTAACTGTTCTTTGTGTCTATGGAAGAAGCCCCACTGCAAGGGTTAATAAAAGTTTTGCCCGAAGTTCTCCTCTAAAGAATAACTCTGCTTTTTGACCATGTATTATACTACCCCTATATTCAGGATTAACATGAAACATGTTCAAATCCCCTCCCATCCCCAAATCACCTACCTGAATCGTGTGGTTTTTCTCCCTACAAGCTCCTGTCAGTTTTTAAATTTGGCATGGCTCCGCATCATCCATTCACAGATCCATTCAAAGGATCTGTGAATAGAGAAACTTCCTCCTATATGGTAACTGAAAGTCCATAGCTTGGTACAGACAGGGATCGAAGGAAAAGTCTGCAGGAGTCAGAGCATTGCATCTGCAATTCACTGATTGCAGTTCCAAAGTTTTGCAGACTTGAACACGAAAAAAAATTCAATTTTTTTTCTTTTATTGCGTATGCCTTTGTGTGTCTGTCCTCTTTATTTTATCTTCAAGACAGCTCCAAAGAGCAATCATTGTGGAACTAGGTAAAGATCAGATTTTCTCAGTGTAAATCACTCACATACTTGATCACTTCACCCCCCTTGCTCTTCTCTTTTGTCTCTTACTGCAGCTTCAACACCATTGTGCTCTGGCTGATCAGTTGCAGGCTATACACAGCACACATGAAATGAAACTGTTAATACTTAATAAGCAACCGGTTGTGTATTATTAAAGGAAGAGTACTGTGTGTTTTATTATAGATTAAACTGCTGCCCAACTTCCTTTTAAATAAAAAGAGGAATCAAAAATCCTATGAGCAAAAGCGCACCGCAACTGACTGGTGTCCATTCCCAGAACATGGACTTCTGTGCCCCTCAGCTTCTGATGGAACTCCACAAGCCGGGATTTTCAGATATCCGTATTACCAAGTCAAGTGGGGCAGATTGATGTTCTACAGTAGTGAAGGGCTGAACACACCTGAGTTCGGTTCTAACAAGAACTTTAGAACTGGAAAAAAGTTCTTACAAGAACTTAGAACTCAATGGAAATCAAATGTCCCCATTTTGAAGTCTTATATGGAAGCTATTGGCCATAAAAAGGTATATGGCTTCGCGTACTGCCCTGGGGACATGAATCAATGCAAAAAAATACTTTTTAAAAAATAACATTTTTAAGGGAGTAGTGATTTTAACATTGCTTAAAGTGAAACAATAAAAATGACAAATTCCTTTAAAGGAGAACTATGGGGTCAGTGTTTTTCCCCATAGTTCTCCTTAGGGTAACAGGAGGACACAAACTAGCATCCTCCCGTTACCCTAAGCTCAGTATACCGTGAGCTACAGTCCGCGGGAAACTGAGACGCCGCAGCCGGAGCGGATCCCGACTTAGATGACAGGATCCGCCCAGCTGCGTGAGTGACAGCTGGCTCTGCCTTTCTAGAGGCAGAGCCAGCTGTACCCGACCCCTCCCCCATCCGTTCCGCCAGTCAGAGCTGGCAGATCGGAGCGGGGAGAGGGGAATCCAGCCCCTCCACCTGTCACGGCAGAGAGCCGTGACAGGATCGAGAGGCAAGCGAACCCGGTATGTGTTCGCTCACCTCCCGATCTACTGAGCCGACCAGTGACAGTCTCATTGTCACAGGTCGGCTAGAACTATGAGGTGAGTGAAAAGCACTGACCTCATAGTTCTCCTTTAAAGGAGAACTATGGGGTCAGTGTTTTTCCCCATAGTTCTCCTTAGGGTAACGGGAGGACACAAACTAGCATCCTCCCGTTACCCTAAGCTCAGTATACCGCGAGCTACAGCTCGCGGTATACTGAGACGCCGCACCTGGAGCGGATTCCGACGTAGATGACGGGATCCGCCCAGCTGTGTGAGTGACAGCTGGATCTGCAGAGAGCCGTGACAGGATCGAGAGGTGAGGGAACCCGGTATGTGTTCCCTCACCTCCCGATCTACTGAGCCGACCTGTGACATTCTCATTGTCACAGGTCGGCTTAGAACTATGAGGTGAGTGGAAATCACTCATCTCATAGTTCTCCTTTAAGTATCGTGTCTGGGGGGTCACCTTAAGCTGCCTGTAAAGTGGCAAGTCTGTACAATGTATAGAACCTGCTGCAGCAAAACTGACATTTATAAAGAAAAAGTGACAATTGTGACCCCTTCAATACTGAGCTTGTTTTTAGTTTCTGTTTGTTGATGACTGTGTTAATGAATGTGATTCTTCCACATCAGTAATAAGTGAAATCACTAAAATCACTTCTAAAATAAAATCACGTCTTACTAAGTGCACCCAGAACATATTATATAATGGTTTTTAGAGGACAGATAGGGTTATATATTTATATCCCGTAATGCCTTACTTAGGACAAATACAATATTAAAATTGAGGACAAAATATTTTTTCCTCAAACAAATTTTTGTCAGTTTTGATTTGCAGTATCTTTTAGAAAAATAGCGCAGCTAAAAAAAATGCATTATATACATTCATTTATTTGTCCTTTATTTGGAAAAACCTCACATCCCTAGGATTTTAGAGATTTTTCTGTACTTCTCAGCATAAAACTTAAACCTAACATTTTAATCTTTTTTCTCTAAAAGCTAATAGTGGTCTCCTGACATGCCATGTCACCAAGTGTCACACTTAATGACAGCGACATTCTTGTCATGAGGGGGTTAAATAAATAAAAATAACCCCTTAGGGTGAAAAACAGATCTGCAGCTCAGCTGCAGATTTTCATTGTAAGGGGATCATTTTTATAATAACGATAGTATAAAAATCTATTTAAATATATCATTTTTATTTGTTAAATGTATTTTTTTTTACACTTTTCATTATTTTAAAAAATTTTAACATTTTTATTTTACTTATTTAATTATATCAAGCAGGCATTGTGAATGAATCTCGCTATTACTCCTTGATAATTTAATTAATTAATTTTTGGTTATTATTAGGCTGCTTCAAACTTAACAACAGCCAATAATAACCTTAGTGACACTGATACTGCAGTATTTCACTTATGATCATTCCCACAATGATCAGAAGCCTGTAACATTGTTTCTGCTAAAACACTACATAAGGCTGCAGTGTAAGCAGCCTTATATAGTGTGGGTCTGGGACTTGGCTATGAGCTATGATTTTGCAAAGTCATCATTGCTTTGCCCAATCATGGCTCTCACAGTGCACTGTGCTATGACTGGGCAAAGTCTTGCACCTGACCTGTGGTTGGGTGCATTGCTTTAGCCAGTCAGGGCTCTCACAATGCACTGTGCGGTGCGCAGCGCATTGTGGTGCGCTCGGCGGGCGAACAGCACGCCCAACACCCTGATAGTTTGTGTGTTTGCCGAACACAAGAATTAGCAATGTTGAGCCAATCCCTATTCTACAGTTAAGGTGCGACTACACCTTACAATTATCTGGAGATCTTTGTCTGCGATCGCATTTTTGTCTGAAAATCTGCCAGTTAATGGGAAGTGCACAACTTAAATTACTGTACAACTGGCAGATTTTTATCTTTCAAGCAGGCTAGAAAATGTTTGTCTAGTTAGAAGAAAATCGATGGACTAGTGGCGTCATCTCAAGATGAAAACTGCACATGCTCAAAAAAAAACCTGTTCTTTCGCTCGATGAAAATCAGCCAGTTAGTGGTGTTGACGAACGTTAATTGCGAACTACATTGGTCTGTGCATGATGGGCTAGTTGAAACGAAAATTGAACGAGGGTGAGATGTCTGGACAAAAAAAGTTGTACAATGGTTGTAAGGTGTATGGCCACATTTTATGCCTGGATGAGAAACTAAAGTAGGTAGGTGGTGCTCCCATGTAGGTATCTCATGGTTTACCTTTTAGTGTACCCTAAAATTCAACTCAAACCAAAACTGCACTCTTACTAGCTTGTCACCATTGATCATGCACAAAGCAGCTTACAGAAGTCTGAGGAGCAGGGGCGTCCTCAGGTGGGATGTCACTCAGAGCGGCCGCCGTGTGACACCTCTCTGGGAGTCATCACATGCGTTTACCTGCCAGCGGCCATCTAGGTGATGGACAACGGCAAACAGAGGAGGGGACGTTCATCCAGAGGGCTAAGGTATGCCGCCGGGTCCCCTCTTGTGCAACTGTCGGGGCTCTCGATCCATGACCGAGTGTCTGACTTTTTAGGGGGGTGGGGACACCAAAATGACTGCCAGTCATTTTGGTATCACTCCCTCCAATGGTATCTATCGCCCAGTGCGGGCCGCACTCCCCTTGTGACACCAATGTTCAGGAGAGTAGCAATGTGCATGAAGTGGAATGAAATACATGTGTCATGAGACTCCTAAAAGTGCTAATTGCCTGGCTATGCTTGACTTCAATACTTCTGAGTCACAGTCTGAGAACAATTTTGCTGTACTGCCATTAGATATAAAACAATGCTCAGATCATAAAATCAGTTATTGTGTTTTAAAAGACTTTTACTTTACTATGTTTTCACACAATCATTTTTTTTTTAATAAAGGATGCATATTGAGAACCGAATGATTGCAAAATTAATTTAAAATCAAAGTTTTGCCAGCATATAGGGAGCGTTGGAAAGGAAATATGGGAAAGGTAATATGAAAACAGAAAAAGGACAGATGGAGGAATAAGATTCAACTTCATGATTTGTAGAGGATTAGAATACAAGGAAAATCTGAATAAACATTATTGCCCATGGTGCTTAATTTGAGCAGTTTGACAGCCTGATAGAGCCGTCCTAGGTACAGCCGGCAGATTGAATACTGAAGAAAAAAAAAGACAGTCTAAGCAAAAATGTTGCTTTAGTTCCTAATGGCAGTCTAGATTTCTAAATATAATCAACTTTTTTCTTCTTAGTTTCTGAAGCTGGAATGGTGATGATGATGATGATGATGGTGATGGCAGTCAATCAGACTCATGCTGTGTCTATGCCCACCCCAATCATTGACAACTGCTTCATCAAGGCTCTTCTGTGTAGTGTGGGATGGGCTACTTCCAGGCATACCTGGACTCGATATGTCCATTGTTATATATGCTCCAAGATGGAGGTCCTTATAGATTAGAGTAAGGACCACACTACACAGAGGAGCCTTGGTAAGGCAGTGCGGTTTCCACATATTTTGCAGTAAACACATTGGGGGGAAGTTATCAAAACTGGAGCAAACTAAATCTGGAGCAGCTGTGCATGGCAACCAATCAGCCTCTCTCTTCAGTTCGTTCATTCAAGATTTGAAAACTAAACAGAGAAGCTGCAGGTTGCGATCCACAGCTGCTCCAAATTTTGTCTGCTGCAGTTCTGATAACATTCCTTCAATGTATCATGGTTATAGAGGCAAATTTGACAACATTCTCACCTTGGAGTAGCATGGAAGAAACAGCTCAAGGGTAGTGGGACCATGCCACAGCGTATGTGACCAACCTTATAAAAGTTTACAAGATAATTCTTGTGTCTAGACACATCACCCACTTTAAAAGATTTCCCGAGCCACCAAGTTGGTTTGTTTGGAATAAATATTAAAGCAATAGCCTCTTACACCTTTTGCAGGCTGAGAAATCTTACTTTATAGTGCCAGGAAAACTGTACCACTCAGCATCTCTACGCTGAGAAGGATTTAATCTTTCACATCATTACCCGATAAGTTTACAGTGATGATCGCTGGAGTAAACAAGCCTCTGAATTATTTATTAAGTGACACTTATTAAAACATGCCGCTGGAAATAAGTCACCACTTGTCCAGCCTGACCACTTCCCTGCCAGAGAAATCAGGAGCCCGGGCTGCAGAAGAGAGACGTGTGGGCTTCTGCCTGTGTTGTTTGTGCTTGCGTGTTTGCCAAACAGAACATTTGATGTGTCAGACGCATTCCAGTCGCTGTATGTGCCATTGTTCTGTATAAAATGTGTGTTTAACGTTCCACAGAATGCAGTAACAATCAAACATGAGCACGAACAGACTGGAGATGAATATGTAATACAAGGCTGCAGCGTCTAGCTGCATGACATTTGTTAAAGCATAATATTGTTTCCAAATGGGGAGCTGATGAAATCACTAAATATAACCATTTAACTCTTTTTCCTGCAATAATAAAATAGCTGCAAATTTAAACTGGCAGGCAGAATTATGGGTACAAAATTATTTGAAACCCCAGAAGTGGCACTACTATCAATGCTTCCGGGCTCAGTAAAAAGCATAAAGGGGGGACTGGCATGCCCCATATTGGAAGCAGCAAGGGCGATAATTCCAAGATACTGGAGTCAAGTGATCATCCCCTGAGATCCGGGAATGGGTATTGGAACTGAACCACATAATGCGAATGGAAGAACTGACAGCTCGTGCATATAATAGACATGAGATATTTGTAGAAAAATGGAGACCATGGAGGGCTTTTATTGGCTCAATAGAGATGCAACAATATTTATAAAAAAAAAAAAAAATGAGGAATAGCATCTTTCCTCTTTTCCCTTTCTTGTGCAATTTTTTTTTTCCTTTTTTAGGGGAGGGAACGAGTTTGGATCTAGGGGAGGAGGGGAGAATGGATGAAGGAGTGGGTTTTTTAATGAATAAACAGGGTAAGAGAAAAGGTACGGGGCCGTAATTGAGTGGCATTTCAGACAGTATAATGCTCTTTGCCCTCTCTCTTTATGGCTAGACAAGTAATGGTGAAAGGTTAGTTTATTATTCAATTAATCACAAGTACTAGTATTTTTCATCTGTTATGATATATTTTTCACCTGTAATTAAGAATAAATTAAGAAATTTTAGACATGAAATAGCCATATATGTAGAGGTTAATGATATCATTATGTAATTTATGGAATTGTATGTGAAATGACACAAATAAAAATTTATTCTGGAAAAAAAAATAGCTGCAAATTAGCAATTCTCTAATACTTCATAGCCTCCCAAACTAGGTGTCATGACCACACCTTACATTATATTATATTGATTGACAGCAGGGCAAGGAAGCCCCAGGGTATTTCAGGAGCTGAATTAAAGTATTTTTATTTCTTGTTATTTTTAGGTACAGTCATGGCCAAAAATATTGGCACCCCTGCATTTCTGTCACATAATGCACCACTTCGTGCAGAAAATTGTTGCAATTACAAATGTTTAGGCATTTTCATGTTTATTTCTTTTGTTTGTATTGGTATGGCACAAAAAAAGTTGAGAAAAAAAAAAGCCAAATCTGACACATACCAAGCAAAACTCCAAAAATGGACTAAATTATTGGCACCTTCTCCAAATTGCAGTAAATAATCGCATTCCAAGTTTTTCAAGGACTGAAAAATGGGCAATCTGAAAGTTACAAGTCCAGAGATCTTAATGTTCCTGTGTTCACTGTGCGCAACATTGTCAAGAAGTTTACAGCCCATGGCACTGTAGCTAATCTCCCTGGACGAAACAGAACAATTGATCAAAGATTGCAGCAAAGGAATGTTCAAATGGTGGATAAAGACCCTCGATCAACTTCCAGACAAATTCAAACTGACCTTCAGGCACAGGCTACAACTGTGTCAGCTCGCACTATACATCGCCATCTGAATCAAAAGGGACGCTATGGTAGGAGACCCAGGAGGACCCCGCTGCTAACACAGAAACATAAAAAAGCCAGATTGGAGATTGCCAAAACTTACCTCCCTTTTGGGAGAATGTGTTGTGGACAGACAAAACAAAATTACAGCTTTTTGGTAAAGTCCATCATTCTACTGTTTTCAGAAAAAGAAATGAAAAAAATACAGTCCCTACAGTCAAACATGGTGAAGGTTCATTGATGTTTTGCTTTAAGCACTGGATGTCTTCACTGTGTGCATGGCATTATGAAATCTGAAGACTACCAAAGAATTCTGGGGTGCAATGTAAGGTCAGAAACTTGGGTCTCCATCAGAGGTCATGGGTCTTACAGCAGGACAATAGCCCAAAGTACAAGGCAAAAAGCATGCAGAATTGGTTTCAGACAAAATGCTGGAGAGTACTGGACTGGCCAGCAATGAGTCCAGATCTGAATCCTATAGAGCATCTGTGGAGGGATCTCAAAACAGCTGTTGCGAAAAAGAACCCTTTCAATCTGAGAGACCTGGAGTAGTTGGCGAAAGAAGAGTGGTCCAAAATTCCTGTAGAGAGGTGTAAGAAACTCATTGATGGTTAAAGGAAGCGATTGATTTCAGTTATTTCTTCCAAGGGCTGTGCTACCAAATATTAATTGAAGGTGCCAATAATTTTGTCCAGTCCATTTTTGGAGATTTGCACTGAATGTGTCAGATTTGGCTTTTTTTCTCTCCAACTTTTGTGTCATACCAATACAAACAAACGTGATAAACATGACAATGCCTAAACAGTTGTAATTGCAACAATTTTCTGCACAAAGTGGTGCATTATCTGACAGAAATGCAGGGGTGCCAATATTTGTGGCCATGACTGTATGTCAGATATAGCCTTGTCATCATATACTGCCCATGAGTGGTAAATTGGCACTAGGGTTCTATGTGTTACTTACATAAATACACTATCCACCTGGAGTTTATATATTCAATCCATTTGTATGG
>NW_017306426.1:158020-224172 GCF_000935625.1 Nanorana parkeri
TATATATATACAGTTATGGCCAAAAATATTAAAGACAAATATTCAGACAACATGCTGGAGAGTACTGGACTGGCCAGCAATGAGTCCAGATCTAAATCCCATAGAGCACCTGTGGAGAGATCTCAAAACAGCAGTTGGGAAAAGGAACCCTTCCAATCTGAGAGACCTGGAGCAGTTGGCAAAAGAACAGTGGTTAAAAATTCCTGTAGAGAGGTTACAGGAAGCAATTGATTTCAGTTATTTTTTTCCAAGGGCTGTGCTACCAAATATTAATTGAGGGTGCCAATAATTTTGTCCAGTCCATTTTTGGAGATTTGCACTGAATGTGTCAGATTTGGCTTTTTTTCTCTCCAACTTTTGTGTCATACCAATACAAACAAACGTGATAAACATGACAATGCCTAAACAGTTGTAATTGCAACAATTTTCTGCACAAAGTGGTGCATTATCTGACAGAAATGCAGGGGTGCCAATATTTGTGGCCATGACTGTATGTCAGATATAGCCTTGTCATCATATACTGCCCATGAGTGGTAAATTGGCACTAGGGTTCTATGTGTTACTTACATAAATACACTATCCACCTGGAGTTTATATATTCAATCCATTTGTATGGAATCCCGACCTTCTTCAGAGCGGCATAGTGACACTCACTATGTCTGTCGCTCTGAAGAAGGATCCCTGTGTGTACCCGAAATGTCAGCACCTTATGACACTATGTGACATTTTGCACTTTATTCAATAAATCGGGATTTTGATATTCGATTCCATGAGTGTTTGCCGGGGAAACGTTTGAATTTATCATTGATGTTTGCACGGCGCCATCCGTGCAGTCACCCTGAGCACCACAGATGTCTTTTTGAATTATAAGACTGTAGGAGTGTGGATGGCACTTGGATTTTGTTACAAACCCTCCAAACAGTGTCTGCATGAATTCATAGATGATTTGAGGATCTACAGTTGAATGATACACAAATAAGATACATTTTTGTTAACAGCTAGGATACTTGAATGCATTTTTAAGATTGAGCTCTTGAGTTAAATGTCACTTCAACATTGTGGTATAAATCAAAGCACTCAGAGACGGGCTTTGCATATCGCTTTTGAGTGGACTGGCCCTTTAATCTTTTAATTTTGACTCATAGGGGTTGATTTACTAGCCTTATAAACACACCACGAACATGTATACACCTCTGCAGTGTGTTCCCTCCCAGCATGATCTATGGGTGGAATCTAAACACCTTTGTAATGTGTACACACCCAGCAGGTGTGTTGTGCAAAGCCATGAAGGAATTCCAAGGTGATGTTGGGTAAATTAGCTCTATGTTGTGTTGCTTGCGTTGATGAATGCAAGGAATGTAAATGCATGAGCTAACCATTTTTGTCTAAACTGTGAAGCAACATTATATATGCATCATGTGCATGATTTTTCCCTATATGGCATTAGTGGAAATATGCTTTTAGAGACTTTTTGGTTGATAAATACATTTTGCTGTGTGAAAATCACACACACTTGGTGTGTGTGTGTGTGTTTAGGTTAGTAAATCACCCCCATAGAGTGGAACTTTAACCCTCTATCCTGAACCTAACCCTTCACACAAAATTAACCTATAAAAGTACGTACTTGCCTAATCAGGCGCTGAATGTATTTGCACATAAAAGTCCTATGCTGAAATCTAACAGTGCCTATCTCCAAAATTTCTCACCCTTTCTTCAACAGCTCAAGTTGTAAAATACCACCAAATCAAACAAGTTCTTGTTTCTCATAGTATGTTTGTGATCACATAAAGGGGCTCCTTTAAATTTAGTTCTCCTTTAAATACTAGTTAGAGAGCTATATCTGCTTGAATGTATAGTGATGTATGTAAGGGTATAATTTATCTGATGTTGATTCATCACTGCATGAATGGATATCCAGCCATGCCATCATACATGTTGACAGTGGCTGATCCTGCATCGTGCTAAGAGAGAGCAGAGAAAGACAGCAGTGGGTGTGCTGGCAGATGGAAATACGCAATGTTCTATACAATTATGGTGTGTGCAGAAGAAATAACACACAGTGTTCCTCTATAGATCCGGTGATAGTCAGGATAAAATATACACCTCTGCAGTGTGTTCCCTCCCAGCATGATCTATGGGTGGAATCTAAACACCTTTGTAATGTGTACACACCCAGCAGGTGTGTTGTGCAAAGCCATGAAGGAATTCCAAGGTGATGTTGGGTAAATTAGCTCTATGTTGTGTTGCTTGCGTTGATGAATGCAAGGAATGTAAATGCATGAGCTAACCATTTTTGTCTAAACTGTGAAGCAACATTATATATGCATCATGTGCATGATTTTTCCCTATATGGCATTAGTGGAAATATGCTTTTAGAGACTTTTTGGTTGATAAATACATTTTGCTGTGTGAAAATCACACACACTTGGTGTGTGTGTGTGTGTTTAGGTTAGTAAATCACCCCCATAGAGTGGAACTTTAACCCTCTATCCTGAACCTAACCCTTCACACAAAATTAACCTATAAAAGTACGTACTTGCCTAATCAGGCGCTGAATGTATTTGCACATAAAAGTCCTATGCTGAAATCTAACAGTGCCTATCTCCAAAATTTCTCACCCTTTCTTCAACAGCTCAAGTTGTAAAATACCACCAAATCAAACAAGTTCTTGTTTCTCATAGTATGTTTGTGATCACATAAAGGGGCTCCTTTAAATTTAGTTCTCCTTTAAATACTAGTTAGAGAGCTATATCTGCTTGAATGTATAGTGATGTATGTAAGGGTATAATTTATCTGATGTTGATTCATCACTGCATGAATGGATATCCAGCCATGCCATCATACATGTTGACAGTGGCTGATCCTGCATCGTGCTAAGAGAGAGCAGAGAAAGACAGCAGTGGGTGTGCTGGCAGATGGAAATACGCAATGTTCTATACAATTATGGTGTGTGCAGAAGAAATAACACACAGTGTTCCTCTATAGATCCGGTGATAGTCAGGATAAATGCAGACTTGCAGCGCATAACTCTAAGCAGCTGACAACGAGATCATTTAATTCTCCATTCTGGGGTTAATCGTCACTAAGGAAGGTGCTCGTTACCTCCTCATACATCTTTAATTGTTGTTCCCGCTGCATTAAATCGATGCAGAAAATTAAAATTCATGATGGTTTCATGGTACAACTGCACACATTGGTTGGATCAACTATGCAATAAAGTCTCCATTGCTACAGCTACTGCTTACATAAAGAACTGCAGCTATCAACTTCACAATCTTCACTTCTTAAATGCTTCTCTATCTGATTAAAATCTAAAATTGCACAGCTCATTACAGCCTATTTTCGGAGTTTGGCTCTGTTAATTCTGTACATTGTTGTAGCAATACCAAAGAACCGCGGGAACGAGGTAATTATTGTGTAATTTGCCTTTTTACCTTAACTCACTGAATTCCAACTTTTTCATGAGGTGGGCACATTTCCGTTCCATGCCGCTTGACTTCTTTCTCTCCTTACTGCTGAAACTGAAATAAAGGGAGACCTTAGAAATAAACTTTTATTAGCAATTCACATTAGGGAATGCACTTCAGAAGTTAGTTAAAATGCTGTATACTGAGCATAGTACTTAAGGTAGCAGAGCTGCATGGTTCTGGCTAGCAAACGTTTCCTGTTTAACTATTTCGCGGCCACATACTTTTCTTTTTGAAGGAGCAGAATGGAAGAGGATGTTGCACTTCATGAAATGAGATACAGAGTACTTTGTCCCTAACTTCAAGGCCAGATTTATGCTTCTTTGATCTTCCATGAAATATATAAATGTATGGCTGGCTTTACTCCCTTGGTCGATTGTCTTCTGCAACCTCCCTTCTCCAGTGGACTGGTTAGCTTTAGTGTCACAATGACAAGATCAAATGTCATACACAAGGCATGTCACCTGCAGTGAACCTCCTTCAAAGCTGAATCTGACCTTCTTCAAAGCTGAATCGACTTTATTTTGGAAGAGAAGCAATTCTGACACAAACAAAAGTCAGTCGACATAGGTCCTTACATTATGAGTTTTACCCAAGATATTTCCTCCCCAAATAGCATTGTGAAAGTCTGTCAAAGCCTGATACTTAACCCTTAATTCCTATACCTTTCTTCCATTACTGCATCAAACTGCTTATTAGGAAACCAGAACGAGGTCACCTGTTGTCTGGTGGAACCAGAAATATGAGGTACACACAGGGAGATACAACTCTGAAGACAATACAATTTATTAGTGAACATACAACAAACATAATAGACTTGTGCGCCGTCAAAAAATTTGTTCCGTTTCGGAATATACGTTATTTCGTATTTCGTAATTCGTGTCCAAAACTCAATTCGGATTCGTACAAAATACGAATTTTCGTTAGTTTCGGCACATTTTCGTAACTGTACGAACATTCGTCATGATGAAGCTAAAAAGCAAAAATACCTTTGTTAATATTGGAGTCGATGTAACTGTACGAACATTCGTTATGATGAAGTTAAAAAGCAAAAATACCTTTGTTAATATTGGAGTCGATGTGGTAGTTGTTTTTTTATCCGAAATACGAAACC
This sequence comes from Nanorana parkeri, assembly GCF_000935625.1. Taxonomy (NCBI): domain Eukaryota; kingdom Metazoa; phylum Chordata; class Amphibia; order Anura; family Dicroglossidae; genus Nanorana; species Nanorana parkeri. Next base: position 162,602 of record NW_017306426.1, read on the forward strand.
TGTTAACGGATTCCGGATCCGAATTTCGTATTTCGTATAAAAAAAAAACTACCATCAACTCCAATATAAATGTACTTTGCTTTTTAACTTCAATAAAACGAATTTTTGTAACGGAACGAAAATACGTCAACGGAATTTCATATTTCCTGCCTGTATTGCAATGCAACTCTCAGCAGCAGAAGAGAAAACCTCTGATTGGTCAACCAAACGAAATATGAATTCCGTTAACGGATCCCTTATCCGAATTTCGTATAAAAAAAAAAACCTACAATCAACTCCAATATATTAACACATGTACTTTGCTTTTTAACTTCAATATAACAAATGTTCGTAATGGAATTTCGTATTTCCTGCCTGTGTATTGTAATGCAACCCTCAGCAGCAGCGGATCCGTATTTCGGATTTAAAAAAATGTTGCTCAACCTCATTTACAGGGGTAATATTAGTTCCTGTTTCAAAGAAATTCGGATCCGAAATTCGTTAACGGAATTTCGTATTTCGGATATAATTTGAAAACTGCAATTCGGATTTCGGATGCTTCCGAATTTACGAATTTCGGAAAAATTCGTACGAATTTTGATTCGTAACGAAACGAATCGCACATGTCTAATACATAACATAATGCATACATATAGCAAACCAATACCCATAAAGTGTAACATGCATGCAAGTGAACAAATGAAGAACTGCAAGCTATGTATAAACAAAAACCTCAGGAGAAACAGACAACTAGGGAGCAGGGAAAGGAAGAAAATTCAGGCAGCATAGCAGGATGGCAGAGGGAATAGCAGGTCAGAGCAGGTCAGGACAGGTACAGGAGACACAGGTCTGGCAAGACCAGGAACGAGTACAAAGGGACTTGCCAGGTCTAGAAGTGGGGCTAAATAGCCTATCAGCAGCCAGGTGGAAGACACCAATGCTTGACACAGGCATAACATCTGTACTACTCTTAAAAACAGAAAAAAAGAGCAGATCTTGCTCCTAATTAGCAAAGTCTGTACCATGTATACCATGTCTGTGCCTCCCTCTGCCTGCACCTGCTCAGCTGAGAGGGAGAAGTAGGAGGAAGGCTATTAACTCTGCCAAGCATATAGACAGGTTAAGGAGCTTTCTTGATCACACATCACAGGACACGGAGTTAATTCCTAGACCACTAAGTTATACAGCCACAGGTACCTACAGACTTTTAGAAAATGGCAAATCAATAAAAGCTGTCGAACAGCCCTTCATAACCCCTTCCCACTCCCAGCTTGCCTCAGTTTTTTGCTAGTGTCCTTAGGTGATGGATGCCTTCTTTCTGCTCTAAAATAAGTACTCTATTATTTCACTGATTTCCTCTGCAGGATGCTTCAAACATCTTTCCCTAATGCCGCTCTAAGCCACTGCAATGCCGCCAGCAGCTATCTAGATGGGTTTTCTACTAAGCACAACCTTGGCAGACAATACCCAGACACTGCCAGAAGGAAGATGCAGGGCTGGCCTGTAATGCTGCTCATTCACTGACCCCTGCATTTAGCGGCCTCCTCGGCACTTAGACCCTCACGTAAGCTTCAGCCATGCCTCCAAGTGCCTAATTGGTTGCCTCAGTCCCCTAGAGGGTTAATTCTAAGGCTCCAGAGCTGCATTTTAAGGCAATTAAATTTGGCACCATTAGGCTGTGTCGTGTGTCTCCCATCCCCAGGCTACTGTATTGAACATGGGGCCCACCTTTTTTCACACGGCATTCTCTAACCACTATTCAGCTACTGTGGGTGTGCAAGCATGGTGGATCACAGGCACGGGGTTACTGGAGCGAGGGGCTCAGGGCCACACAGCCAGATCACCACCTAGGTGAAGGTTCTACCCCTTCTGAGGACAAGGTTTCAATTAATCCCATGCTGAGCTCTCTTTTGTTGCTAACTTCAGGGTCCTCCTCAGCCCCCTCTGGGCCACCCTCCTCTGATATACATTTTAGAAATTAATTTACAGCAATGATGGCGAATTTTATTGGAAAAATGGCTGATCTGTTTGATACTTCTGGCCACAAGCGGGCCCCCTTTCCTGCTTCGTCAAAGACACCCCTTGACTCCGCTCGACCTGCTTTTTCGCTTCCTGAAGACGAGGTGAAGAAAGAACGGTCTCCGTTTCTCAGGTGTCCTCTCCCAAAGAGGACCTGTTTACTCACTTTTCCCCTAACTTATTTAGGTGGGGGGATGTCTTTCAGCTTTCTCTGCACTCTGGGAGAGGGACATTCCTGACGCATGGGTCCAGAGTGTCATTACCTGTACATGAGACAAGCTGGAGTTTAGCTCCTTGCCTCCTCTATGTTACCTGTTGTCAGATCTGACTAATTCCTCTCTAAGACAAGTGGAGGTCTTCGCTGTCCTGGATCAGCTCCTCTCTCAAGGGGTCATAGTCCCCATTCTGGAGGCAGTAATGTTTCAGGAGTTTTACTCCAATCTGTTTATTGTCCCTTAGGCCAAGGAAAGTATTTGCCCTATCCTAGCCCCGAAGACCCTCAACCGATTTCTACGAGTCCAGAAGTCTCAGATGGAATCCACCTGCTCTTTCCCTTCATCCGGGAGATGAGGAATTGCAAATTCCAATACATGGTCTATTTCAGCCATCAAGAAGGCGTCAGAAGTTGTGTGGATCTGAGAGAAGCCAGGCAGATTTTAACTTTACGTTCTGGCCCTGTCCATTGTACACATTCCAGGCAAGGAAATTTGGCAGGCGGATTCTCAGTCATAAGCATCTGGATCTTGGAGAGTGATCAGTCCATCTGGAGGTGTTTTGGGCCTTTGTCACACATGAGGGACACCAGACATACAATAGAACTCCTGGAATCCAGATTCAACAACAAGCTGAACAGAATTGTTGCCAGGACCAGGGATCCTCTAGCCTTCTTGGTGAATGCCTTAGGGTCATAGACTAGTTAGCCATTATCGTATTTCGGATATAATTTGAAAACTGCAATTCGGATTTCGGATGCTTCCGAATTTACGAATTTCGGAAAAATTCGTACGAATTTTGATTCGTAACGAAACGAATCGCACATGTCTAATACATAACATAATGCATACATATAGCAAACCAATACCCATAAAGTGTAACATGCATGCAAGTGAACAAATGAAGAACTGCAAGCTATGTATAAACAAAAACCTCAGGAGAAACAGACAACTAGGGAGCAGGGAAAGGAAGAAAATTCAGGCAGCATAGCAGGATGGCAGAGGGAATAGCAGGTCAGAGCAGGTCAGGACAGGTACAGGAGACACAGGTCTGGCAAGACCAGGAACGAGTACAAAGGGACTTGCCAGGTCTAGAAGTGGGGCTAAATAGCCTATCAGCAGCCAGGTGGAAGACACCAATGCTTGTGGACACTGGAATTACCTCAATTTAAACATAGTGACTACAGTGACCACAGTGCCACCAGTAGCTGTAGGATTTTGTCAGGGGTCAATGTTACCTTTCACAACTTTGCCTTTCACAAAAAACTATGTATGACGATTCCTTGTAGCCCTAAAAGTGGTAGCCCTAAAATACAGTTCAACACATCAATAAGAAGATGCAATGTTAAGAATATTTTTTTACCTTGGCCAATCCAATCACTAGTAGGCTTTTTGCCAGTGATATAAGCTGATGAAAGAGATAAATATTAGGAAAACCATTTTAGAAGTGTTCTTCCCTCACAGACTTTGCCTGGAGAGGATTTCAGAGTGAAGGTCTGGGGTCTTTACCTCTCAGGCCTTATCTGCTTCAGAATCCAGTTCGAAATTCAGAAATAGGAAATGGGTCTAGGTCTGGACGATAGGAAGGTGGCTGGAAAAGGGGAGCATCTTCAGAAAGCTTGCTTAGTCCATTGCTGGCTTTAGCGTAAAGGCATACATTAAATACACCTACTTGGCCTTTGAGAGGGGCTGAAATTATTTCTTTATTTAAGCAAAAAAATGTTGTCATTGTTTGGGTATCTGTAATCCCTATCCCTCTATAAAACCTGCAAGCAAAGTGGATGTCTATCAGTGAGTGGTTTGGGGCAGCAGTAAATCAGTGCAAGTGGAAAGGAGGGCCTATTAAATTCAGTGGATCCTTAGTGGGTCATTGCTTCATATACCTGACTAATAAATAGAAAACATCATTTTAAAAATGTATTTTTAGTACTGAGTTGTTAGGGTTAGTGAGAGGAGTTCTGTGTGGTGGGGTTCCATATCTTCTTCACTAGAAGATTTTCTATGGTTTCTTAATAGTAATGATTTAAAACCTGTTTGTCACATGCATATGGAATAAGATTCAAATTATTTTTTTGGGGGGAGCATGGATATCCCAGGAAGAGAGCACCAGCTGAGGTGTGGTTACAGGTTAGGGGTCGTGGCTTGGACAATAGCTAATCAAAAATACAATGATACAGATCGAAGCTACCTAGGGGAAGTCCTGGTACATACCTCCCATTTGGGTAGTTACCCTGGAAGAAGGTCTTTTACAACCTTACAATTTATCTTCTTCTTTCCTCACTTTCCTTTCTCTCTTTTACTTTCTCTTCTCTCCCTTATATATAGTTAAGACATATCAAGATAGACAGATGTTTGAAGGTTATAGAATTCTGTAAATGGTGAACTGCTACTGAAGATACCAAACTTTACATAGTATATTAAGATGATGTAAATTGGGAACCTCCTGTTTATATTGAAGTTATGTACCCATTGTATACAGAATCTTTTATTTTTCTATGGACAGTCAACTGATATTGTGTCTAATATAGATGTCTTCTTTCTTTGTATAAAACCTCAATAAAAATTGTCAATTGAAAAAAATTAAAATGTGGGGGGTAGGGAATCATTTATGGGTGATGCTGTGACAGGGTTGTTATCCACTTTTAGTTATTGCAAACCTTCCAAAGTTATTGGAAACTCCTCTAGCTGTCACCCTGCGCAAACCATTATGTCTATACCAGTGGGCGAGTGCATCTGGGCCAGAGGGATCCCGACACGCGCAGCACCTCAGGCAGTCGCCGGCCAGCTAAATTAGGACCCCACCTGGAGCTCCTCCCACCGTACCAGCGCTGACTCGCCGCTGCTCTCCCGCACCGAAGGTAAGTGGAAAAAAAAAAACATAGCGCAAGTACTTGTCAAAATGCCCTGTTTTTACAGGGGGTCGGGGTCATGTGCGCAAAAATGCACCTTGCCTGTGTAGGCACGAATCCTAGCACCGGCCCTGGTTACTATAATAGTAAGTCAGTGCATGTCTTGTTTCTTATTGTCAAATAGACATGTACATTTCTTTCCGAATAGATCATCGTATGAATTTCATTCAATTCGGACATTCGAATTTCCGAATGTGTCCAAATGCAAACGATTCTGAATGTTCTTTTAACAAAAAATTGGATCTGTCCAAATCAGACAAACAAAATCGGATATGTGACTGTTCTCTGGTCAATTAAATGTTTTTTTTGGCTGTTGGTGGGTTGCATTACAGGCATGGTCATTTGACTTCATGTTGTGGATCTTTTGAAAGAAAAATTCTGACGGATACAAAATTCGAATAACGAACCAAATCTAATTTTGGATCTGAAATTAGAAAAACAAAAGAAATAAAAATCAATCCGAAACTAAACAAATTGTAGGGTTACATGTCTATTGTCATACATACATTTTTACTCTATATATCTCACTTTCTCATGTTTCTATAGCTTAGCTAAGGCATGTATTGTATATATTTTTCTGAATTGTCAGCTTTTTTAATTTGCAAGCAGATAAGCCATGCTGATAAATATTGTATTGTTTTTATTGCCACTTGGTAGGAAATCAAACAGGCAGAATACATCTAGCACATACTGCTGTCCAGTATTCTGTGATCACATCCTTATCACAGATGACATGGAACCAGGCCAAGTAGTTCAGTAATGATAGCACCCTCCTGACGAATTGACGTTCCAGGGGCATTTCTTGCTATTACAATTTGACAGCTGCTATCATCATTGTTGTACAATTGTTTACGTGGGTGAGGTCCTAGAATGTTGAAAGAAAAGTGTTCTGCCCATGCCAGAGACATCTGGGATAAGAGTTCTAACTCACACCTTGAAATAGGGAAGGACATTGTATCTCTATCTGTGAAAGGTTTTCATTGCAATATGCTTGATAAAGTCTTTGCAACTGAAGTGTACGTCAAGGCAAAAGGAAAAAAAATGTAGTGCATCACTGAACTTTTACCATGTTTTAACCCTTAAAATATGCTGCAAGTACAGTAAAATAAATGTTGATGTGCTAGAAATACCAGTGTGCTCCAACCTTCCTGTTTGACAGTAGAACACAGCCCTTAATTCCTAAGCACATGGTGCCAGCGTGACCTACTTCATTTCTGATGGATTACAAAGAACAAAGCCCTCTCCTCATCTCCACCCCACTCCTCTTCTCTATAACCCCTCCTTATGTACAGGCAGAGAGCACAGGAAGTTATCAGCTCACAAGCAGTCTGGCAAGATCAACAGGTATTTTATGTACTCATCGAACAGATGTAACAAAACACTTACCATGGTGTATTTCAAAGACCAAAGGGGAGCAAATAAAACAAGTTCATTGCTAGGGTTTACATACACTTCAAATTCAAGGCTTTTGTGGTTACTAAGAAGCCATTATGGTACTGTTTACATATGTGCCAAGAGTTTAAAGGAAAACTACAATCAAAACTAAAATATAAAGCATTGAGATGCTTACAGGGCATGAAAAACCACTGTTCAGTTCTTTGGTTTTTGACTCAATAATGCCCAGTTCACCCCACTCTCTGTTGTTGGTGGTCTAGGAATGTGTATGCTGCCAGGGTAGGATCAACCTCCACATTCAAATGTTCCTATGAAATTTGAATGTTATTGGTGATAAAGGGAGAAGAGAGAGAAAGATACACAGCATAGGCTGCAGAAGATCTATTCCTTATGTTTCTTCAATTGAGTAATCTATCTGGATAAAAATATGGGAGCTGCCATTTACAGCTTATTGGTTCAGTGCTGTCATCCTTAGTGAGTCACTAATCTGAAAGAAGCGCATGGCTATCAGGTGCCCTGACAGCTAACATAGGCATGTTTGTTTCAGGTTTTTGACCTGTCAAATAGTGAAGGTAGAATAAGAATACATGGGCATCAGGGGATGGCTGCCAGCTAGAATATAGTCACTTTTGTATTCTGTACAAATTAATGGCTATAAGGGTTGTGTCCATTGCCTAAATCAGCGGTTCTCAACCTGTGGGTCGCAACTCACTGTTGAGGGGGTCTCAGCATCCACTTCTGCTGCGCTAGGTGAGAGGCTCCTCTACCTCCTCCTAGCGCAGCAGTGTCAGTCAGCAGGAGGACAGCAGAGGCTGTGAATATAAAAGTGCCGCTAAACACACTCCCTGGCCCCTGCAGCGACATCTAGTGGCCGGGAAGTGTGTACAGCAGAGCTTTTCTATTCACAGCTGCTGCTGTCCTCCTGCCTCCCATACAATGTGAGCTCTGCAGGAGGTGGGCATCTAAGCAGTGCTGGGGCTGAGAAGGCTGCATGGAGACAGAGCAGGCAAGCAGGTAGCAGGGGCTGGGGAGGGCTTGTATTCTTGTGAGTGTGCTTCTATTTTTAGTCCCAATTCCAGCACCTTACTAATTCTGGAGTCCAGCGCTCCGTTGGGGGTCACCACAACTTGGCAAATGTTACCAAGGGGTCCCGGCCCTAGAAAGGTTGAGAACCACTGGCCTAAATACATTAGGGGGAATTTATCCAAAGTGGAGCAGGCAAAATCTGGAGCAGATTTGCACTGCAGTCAATCAGCTTCTCTCTTTCATTTTCAAATCTTACCTGAGAAAGCTAAAGAGAGAAGCTGATTGGTTGCCATAGGCAACTGCTCCAGATTCAGTTTGCTCTAGTTTTGATAAATTCCCCCCATTGTTCTTGAAGGTGTCCCTCTTATTCATCTCAGAACGTTAGGAGGTAAGGAGGTGCTGCTGGAGATGGGGTTAGAATACTGAAAAATGGCCTGGCCAGGAAGGGGGTCTAAACACCTGGTCTTGAAGTGGTTAAAGTGAACCTGTTGTTTTGCCATCCATACCCCAAGCACAGGTTCACTCTAAGATATTGATACAGGACATTTCAGCACAGTTTCTGATTTTGTTTTGTTTGATTTGTAACAAGTAGAAGGTTCTGCTGTGCCATAAACAAAATTGCATCACCAGCATCCCTTTTTGATGTTCTCACCCAGTTAAGTATCTCATCAGGTCAGCTCACAGGGTAGTAAATCTTTGTAATAAACTATACCAGCCAAAGTAGGGTGGTTTGCTGGGAAAATCATTCCTGACAAATTCTTAACACTAAAGTGATGACTTCCTTTATACAGCAGTCTACTATATTATGAGCTCTGGCACTGTGCACAGTGCTAAAAGAGTGAAGGAAAGGTTACTATAGGAAGGATAATGATTAGGGGAATCTTGACGCAAAGGCCCATAGCCTGTGAGTCTACAAAGAACAGAAATCAGAATTCACCTTTTGACAGTTTCAGAAAACCATAAATCCCTGTGGTTTGCAAAGTAAAAGGAATTACAATGAATTACAAAATGGATGATATGACAATTAAATCCATTATATAAAATTTTAACAAAAGCACATATTTTAAAGGAAACCTGTCAGCACAGTATAATAGAATCTGTCAGTGGCAATTTGATTTTAAATCTCCATGCTCCAGGCCATCATTTTCATCCATGTTTCACTACTTCGTGAAAACTAATCTGGAACAAGAGTCTTAATGTGACTCTATTCACCTTACATCTACAATTATGCTCTTTTTTATCGACTGTGTCCTATTGGAGACATTTTCCTTAAAGTGTATGTCAAGGCAAAATAAAGCAAAATTAGTAACCTCTGCCCTGACGTGGCTGTGCGGCTTTCACATTTTCTGCAGATGACATGTATCTAAACCTCTAATTTTTTTAAAATCCTTGTTTATAAAAAAAAAGGGTAATCATACACTCGCATGTATCAAAAAAAAGGACTGCACGCAGGCAGTCAACGGATCTGTATTTGCAATGTATGAGCATACACGTCATTAAAGTTAGCAAAATCTCAAACGAGTCAAGCTGTACCGAGACTCAGCGGCACAACAATATAATTCGGTCCTGATGAAAAACATAATATTCGTCATATCAGAAACATTGCACAACATATTTCGGATGCACATCTGGATCACCTTATCGCGTAAAGTGTTGACGCTTTGGGCTGTGCCCACCTGTCTTAGCTCACATCCATTGAGTAAAGTAACAGGACCTCTTGTCACAAGGTAGGCACTAAGCCCCGAGCACCGTAGCATTTCAACTGTAAAGCAGTATGCATTCTGAGAATAAGGTGAGTAAGGCAAGTACCCCTAGGGGTAAAGCAGAAAGATGAAAAAGAGGGAAGGTTGAAAAGCAGCAAGCAGTTAAGGATTGGGGGGGGCAGTGAGAGGGGGATGGAACGTGGATGAGAGGGGCCTGCCAATTCCAGGACCCGCCTCATAACATAGGTCAGCTGTCAGTTTCCAAGGACAGGTCTGTAGACCCAACAGGAGTCCAGGGCACAGGTCTTCCGACTCAGGGGTACCACAGAGTTTAACTCTCCGGGGTCATGATCTGCAAGTAAGGGCCAGTGGTGATGTAATGTGTCCACGCTCTCCAAGTGGTGCGGAACCTCTTTTCCGTGTTATGGACAGTGGACATGAGATCCTCCATAAGATAGATCTCGTTGACCTTTGTGAGCCATAGGCACATTGATGGGGCCAGGGTCGATCTCCAGAGCGCTGGGACACAGGCTTTTGCGGCATTGAGTAAATGAACCGAAAGGGAAGCTTTGTATTGGCGACATGTTAGTTTGGTCATGTGCAGTAGAAACACCGCCGGGTTCTGCTCCAGCTCCGGCCTCACCAGGTTATTGATGGTGTCTCCCGCCTCCGCCCAGAACCTAGTCAACAAGGGGCAGCTCCAGACAATATGGAGCATAGTACCCCCAGGTGAGCCGCATCTCCAGCATACGTCAGGGATGGCTGGGTTAATTTTATGAAGAACGTGTGGGACCCTGTACCATCGGGATAAAACCTTATACCCCTGCTCTTGGAATCTGTTGGCGATGGAGCACCTAAGGGCGAAATGTAGCATGGTATCTTTCTGTTCGGGGGAGAATGTGATGCCCAGTTCCGCCTCCCAGCTCTGTAGAAAATGAGGGGTATACTCCTCCGGGGGTGCAACTAGTAGTTTATACAGCAGGGACAAAGCGTGACGCACTGGCTCCCCGCGTCCGCTTATGTCTTCAAATGGAGTCAGGGGTCTATCCAGTCGAAGGGAAGCAGGGATAGCTAGGAGGAAGCGCCTAATCTGGTAGGCGGTCCAGGCATCTAGGGGAGGGTCTAGCAGCGTCCGGATGTCAGGTGTCAGGTCAGGCATCCAAGAGCCCCCCGCTCGAAAGTCTTTGACGCGAAACTTGTTGAGGCCCACGAGGCTACGCAATCGTCTGTGTTTCAGACCCACCGGGAAGTCCCAATCTCCGATCACCGGGGTGAGAGCGGAAGGAAACGTGGAGAGTCGGAAGGACCGAAAGAGAGATTGCATGATCCTGAGCGTGGCCCCAATTGTGGGATGCTGGGAGCACTCTGCAGGTATAGCGCTGGATAGCCACGGGAGTCCCGTCAATGGCACCGGAGCAACCTGCACCTCCATGCGCACCCACTGTTTGTGGGCTGAATGACAGCACCAATCGATTACTCTATTGAGGTGCACAGCTCTATAGTAAAGGGCCACGTCAGGCAGTCCAATCCCTCCTGAGGCTTTAGGCATAGTTAGGAGACGTCTGCTAATTCTGGGTGCCCCATTCGCCCAAATGTATGACAGGAACAACCGGCGGAGGTGGGAAAAGAAAGATGGCGGTAGATAAATAGGCAGCGCTTGCATTATAAATAGAATCCTAGGTAGGATGGTCATTTTGAGTGCGGTACAGCGACCAAACCAGGTGACCGTGAGAGCCTGCCATTTCCTCAGATCCTGTTTAATCTGGAGCAAGAGAGAAGTAAAATTGGCGTCATAAAGTGATTCCAGATTGGGGGTGAGAAAAGTGCCCAAGTAGGGCAAAGAGCGTTCCTCCCATCGGAATGGAAACTGGGCCTGGATATAGCTCAATTCCGCCGGAGGTAGAGTAATGTTCAAAGCTGCCGACTTAGACCAATTGATGGCCAGGTTCGAGAGAGCGAGGGAAGAGCGAGGCTGGGAGATAAAAAACAGGAGGTCGTCAGCACACGCTCCGACCTTATGGTCCTCCGAATGGAGCCGGTGTCCGGCAATTCGACCATTAAGTCTAACATGACAGAGAAAAGGTTCTAGCGTCAGGATATACATCAATGGGGATAGAGGGCAGCCCTGTTGCGTACCATTTGTGAGACGAAAATACGGAGAGCTGGTCTCATTGACCCGTATCGCCGCCGTGGGACTAGAGTAGAGGGCGAGCAGCCGTGACAACATATTTGGGCCAAGTCCGATATGTTGAAGGGTGGACCGTAAAAACGCCCAATCCACCCTGTCAAACGCCTTTTCGGCATCTGTGGAGAGGATCATCAACGGGGAGGTATATATATATACCTATATATATATATACAACGGGGATGTATGATATTGAGGGCTCTAGCGGTGCTATCCCTGGCCTCCCGAGTCAAGACAAACCCCACTTGATCATCTTGCACTAAGTTACGGACGATAGGCGAGAGCCTGTTTGCCAGAATTTTCACAAACAATTTAATGTCAGCATTAAGCAGGGCTATTGGACGATAGCTCCCGCATTGCGCGGGGTCTTTCCCTTCCTTAGGGATCACCACGATGTGCGCCCTCAAGGAGTCTATCTGAACAGGGTGGTTCAGAAGTATGGAATTGTAGGCTTTCAAGAAATGAGGCGACAGCAGGTCTTGAAACCCACGGTAGTACGGGATCCTAAACCCATCCGGTCCCGGGGCTTTACCCGACTTGGACTGCTTTAACGCTCCCTGTAATTCCTCTGGGGTGATGGGGAGCTCCAACCCTTCCCTCTCCTCCACTGAGATGGCAGCAAGGCCCGATTGTCAAAGGTACAGATCCATCGCCGCCAGTCAGGCCGGCGGCTCCCGTATAAGGGGATCTGGCTGTAGGTTGTATAAACGGCGGTAAAAGTCACAAAACTCCTCCGCCATGTCCGTAGAGAGTCGGGAATCCTGTCTGGAGGTTAGGTGGGAAATGAAAGTTTTATGTTTCGGGCCACGTAATGCACCTGCTAAGTATTTGCTTGGTTTATTGGCGTGTTCATAGAAAGTCCTCCGTCCCCACATGTCGTGCCGCTTAACCCTCAGAAACAGTTGGGCATTGAGAGCCACACGGACCTGTACTAGTTCCTTGTAGGTCTCCACTGCGAGAGATCTCTTATGGACCACTTCCAGTTTGCGGAGGCGAACTAACAGGGCCTCGGTGTGGGCAATACCCTCCCGCTTCCGCCGTGCTCCGTGCATGATGAGGACGCCCCGTATGACACATTTGTGTGCCTCCCACACATTCAGAGGGTCAGCGCCGTCGTCGCCATTAGTACGGAAATAATCCGTCAGAGAAGATGACACATCTCCTCGAATGATGGGATCCTGCAAAAGAGATTGGGTTTGCTTGACTTATTTGGTGCAGTGATGCATGGGGTGTCTCAGCTGCCTTGTGATGTGCGGGATCCCTTGTGCGTCCCTGTGCCTTTAAGGGAGGTTGGGCTTCCTCCTGACAAACCTGCACCCAATTTAATCTTTTGCCCCATGTGCTCCAAGATGGAGACTCTCATAGTTTAGAGTTAGGTCCGCACTATATGGAGGTGCCTTGACGTCACATTTTCTGCAGAAGACGTGTATCTAAACCTCTGCTTTTAACCTTAGTGGTTAGACAGGTTTTTTTGCATGCTGGCTGGTGACTGTCCCGGAAACTTTTGCTGCTCTACAATACATACACATTTCTGCATGTTTTGTCCCTTTAACCACTTGCTGACCAGGTGTTTACTGGCCTTCCTGGCCAGGCCATTTTTCAGTATTTAGCGCTGCGGTACTTTGACTGACATTTATTCCGTCATGCAACGCTGTACTGAAATTAATTTTATACCATTTTGGGGGACAGATAGAGCTTGGTCTTTTGGTGGTATTTAATCACCACTGGGGTTTTTATTTTTTATTAAGGAGAAATATTTTCATTATGTTAGGAAACAATTATTATTACCCAATCGTTGGGTGAAATATAAAAGACGGGGTCACGTCGGGTAAATAGACACCTAACATGTCAAGCTTTAAAATTACATGCGCCCACGAAATCACAAAAAAATACCACACCCAAAATTGACCATAGGCGACGCTTTAAAAGCTTTTACCGCTCATAAGTTTAGTGTTATCAGTTACATAGTTACATAGTATTTTGGGTTGAATAAAGACATACGTCCATCAAGTCCAACCCATTCCATCAAGTCCAACCCATCAGTGATTGATGGCCCTAAAATTATTGCTCTTACTGCAATGTTTGCGGCAATATGTAACATGTGCAGTGTAATGGGCACAATCGTCGTTTTCGCACGTATGAGCACCCGACGCATGTTTGCATGCATGTATGGGTGGGGACTTAAAAAAAAAAGTTTTTTTTTAATTCTTTTTTATGTGTAACTTTACAATTTTTTTTATTTAGCCTATGGCGCCATTGCTGCTCCTATATAATTACAGTACAGTGAGTGTGCATTGTCCTCTAGGACAGCAAGTATGTTACAGACAGGATCACCAGATTAATTTACATATTTGCAGCTCTAAATCTGGTGTATACTTTGTATGGTATGCACTTGTGCTGATGTGTGGAAGTGAGCTCAGCTGCCCCTTAATATATACTAAAATACGATACCGAAAAGGAAAGGCTCCAAAAGTGCAAACTGTCTGTTATGAAGATAATCATACTTGGTTTTGATCTGGATATGTACATTATGCATGATACTAAGTAAGAAGAAAAAGGAATGCCATTCTCCTATTATTATGAAATCTATAGTTTTGATTCAAGGATCAATAATTAAATTCTAACCAACAGAAACTGTCACCACATTTTTATTATTTTTCATCGAGTAATGACCCAGAGGAAAAATCAACATCATGTCCTCCTTAACCATCGTTTATGTTTAATATGTTCATAGAAGCAAGGTTATATAACTCTTCTTTGCTGCATCTTTTTCAAGAGTTATTTCAGTAACTTTGCCTCCCCCTGCCACTTATAAATTCCACAAGTCATTAATAATCAAATAGATTTAATCAGCATTAGGGGAACTCTCACGCCAGGCTGATGAGCATTTTTCTCGCCCCTTTGCACACATGCCCTCCCTCCTTCTCCTCTTACTTTACCAATGCCACCCTTTCCCTGCTTGCAGTATTAGAGTTTTGTTTTTGTGAACTTTCTTCATTTAAAGGTATACTCAATTCAAACATATGCACTTCGAGTTTAAAGTGACCAAGGGGACACACTTTAGATTTACTGAATGACACAAACTTTTATACCAGGTATTAATCTCCTGAACCTGTAATTTTTCCTATAGTTGCTAGTATGGTTTTCTGTTGAATAGCCCTGTATTTGAGCCTGTTAAATGCATATCAAGTGTTCACTGGTTCCAAAACCGCACTCATTCACACACTTGTACTACACACAATCATTTGACAAGTAAGGAAAAATCTAATATATACTGTAAAACCAATATTAATGTATCTTTTCTGACATAAAATGTAACTCCACTTATGTTGAGAAATAAATATAACACAAAACTTTGAATAGTCCATGGCTGGCGGCCCTTTCGGTCGAGGGAGCCACTCAGCCCAGGCATATTTGAGGCTGCTCCACAGGTCATCCCTCTATCCCTGCAAGTGACTGACAGGCGGCAGAGTAAGGGAAGAAAGCATGACTGTGAATGGCCATATTGGCGGTCCAGAACTGGACCTTTTGGACCACACGTAGGATGACATAGGGTTAAACCAGAATGGGGGGATTTAAGCTAGCCTATAGGGGAGAGCAGATCAATGGACCACCGGGAAAGAGGGAGCAGACAGGTCAGTCCCCAGTCAGCCCTTTGTATTAGGGCAACAGCAGTGTAGCTCATGCTGGTTAGCCACTCAAGACCTTAGGGGAGGGACCAGGGACCCTGAGGGGGAAATCTGCAAGAAACAGTGCACCCTACTCCACCCTTATCCTTTAAGAAAGCCCTGCTACCAGTATCCATATCCTAGATATGTACAAGCAAAGTTTAACACAACAGTGGGTGGCCAAAGGCCACTCATCACTCCATCATCTGGAGAGTGTCCTCCTACCAATGGCGGAACTACCGCTGGTGCAGCCGGTGCCAGGGCACTGGGGCCTGAGGCTGTGGGGGGAGCCCAGTGGGGTCCGGTCCTGGGCACCCCCACAGCCTCAGTGGGGTCCGGTCCTGTAATATGGGGCAGTGCACGGTCCCGGTGTTCGAACACCGGGGCCCCGCACACTGCCGACGGGCTTCTTAGTGAGGGGGCGGGTCCTGTGACTCACCTCCCCTCCCGGCTTCACCTATTGGTGGTGACACATTCCACCGCCGAAAAACTGGATGGGATTACGTTAAAACATGTGACCACGTCACCGGTCACATATTCTAACGTAGTCACAACTTTTGATAGAACACCGCCATCAGAGTGGTATGGCCGGTACCCATGTGAGGGGTCTGCGGGGCCTCTTACATGGGTATCAACTGTACCGGGGCGGCATGGCAGAGGTGACAGGGGAGGGGGTGGAGGAGGCCGGGCCCCAGCAGCAGCAGGTAAGAAGTGTTGGGAGGAGGTACAGAACACCAGGGCCCTTTGGTTATTAGGTCCGCCACTGCCTCCTACAATCTATCCCCTAATGGTTTTATCCACAGACTTGGTTTCTGGCAAACAGGCATTGATTGGGGTGTGAGAATTAGGTCACCCTGTCTCTTGCAGGATAAAGCAACAACCAAAGCTAAGTGACTTTTTAGCATATCCTCTTATAGAAACCATTGCATGTGCCAGAGGAGTGTATAGTGGATGCATGTGTATGTACTGTATGTATTAGCAGCCTGTATGTTTATGTATTGTTATACCTGTAACTAAGTAGTTTATACACGTAGCATTTATGTATAGTAAAAGTACGTTAAATATTACTGGGTCAGTTTCCTTGGCTTGGCTACAAGAATCAGATCAACAAATAGCATTTAAAGTTTGCAAAGCAAAACACAACATGACTGCAGATCATGAACCTCCACCACAACAGCTAAGTACATGAAATCCTTTTGTGTATAGTTAGCTTTGTGCCATATCACACAATCCGCCGAAGGTTGCCGTTAAAGTGCAGCCAGTAGCAGACTCTGAAAGCCCATTGGCTTTTGGTACTTCACCTGATAGACCCCTCAAAGTCATGCAAGTGCTTCATGAAGCATCTTTGCGACCAAACACCTAGTAGAAGAGAACAATTATATTGCCTTACTGTTTGGAGAAATAAAACTCAGACATCAGTTAGATTTCTGTGTGAGAGATAGGCATTTTGGAAAGCTTACATTGTTCATTTTTCAGATATCAAAAAATCTGAACTGCACTGGAACCTAAAACTGAAATCTGTTATCATTAGTACATCAGAGTATTGCTTCTCTCTTACTTTGTAACAGAGAACCTGCAAAGAGGGCCAGCCCTTTTAAATCAGTGGTCATGTCTAACCCCTACTTAGCACAGGTGCTCCTTTTCCTGACACCTACAAGATTAAATTGAGAAGGAGGGGATGGCTATCTTGTTTAAGAAATCACAATATTAACAGGTAATTCTAGTCCCAGCAAATTCAAAGGACCAATGTGCTGTTATGGAACAAGGGCAGTAAGGTAAGACTTGGACATGTAACATATAGTATTAAATGTCTCCCTTAAAACAAACTTAAATACTGCTTTCAGATAGAGTCATGTATTTTATAACATAGTCAAAACAATACAGGAGCTGTTTTTCTATCCAAAAGATTTGTAAGGTAATGAAAATATACTTTGAGACACAGCTGTGCTATGCTATACAGTATGCTAGGCATGCACCGATAAATGGGCAGCTGAAACATATCGGCCGAAAATGGCACTTTTGGCTAAATGCAGAAAGTGCTATTTTTCTGCCGAAATAGTGGCACATCCCTGTTTTCTCTCCTCCCCGCTGGGCGCTGCTATGTGTCCCAGCGGGGAGGAAAGAAATGGTTACAGGCGGCCGAGCGCTGCTGGAGGAGAGCGCTGTGAATGGCCGACGTCTCTCCTCCCCGCACCGCTCATCCTCCTGTCACAGATCGGCAGAGCGGTGTGTGGGCGGAGACAGGCAGCGCTGTCACCTGAGGCCATGCCGGTGCTGCAGGAGAGGAGTCAGCTGTCAGATCGAGCTCTCCCGGCACGGCTCACTCAGCCTCCTGTGACAGCGTGTCAGGAAGGAGAGCATGGTACAAACACTCAGTGATCAGTGATCACTGAGTGTTTGTAAATAATTGAGGACAGAGTATGTTTACTATATCCTCAATTATGAATGACTGGAAAGTGATCTACATCACCTCCTGTTCATTCATGATTGTGTATATATTAAACACACTCAGTATAGGGGCTTCCTGTTCATTTATAACAGGGGCTGCAGAAAAAGAGATTGAGAACTCTGTTCTCAATCTCTTTTTCTATTTTAAAAATGAAATATGAGGGGTCTGTTTAGATCCCGAATATTTCCCCAAAGCACCTAAAAGTAAAGTAAAAAATAAAAATATTTAATAAAAATAAATAAATAAAAATTAAATATAAAACATTTAAAAAGTTTATAAAAATGAAATATTTTTAAAATAAAATTTTTCATTTTGGTTTAGTTTCAGTTTTAACATTTTCATTTCGGTGCACCTCTACTATGTATGGTATAGAATAAAAGCTCAGACCACCCAAAAGGGAGATTACAGTTTCTGCTGAATGATGGGAAATGAAACCACCTACCTATTTGTATATTTCTCTCCAGTGGTGGTGGGGTTTTAATTTATTTTTTTCAATTGATAATGCAAGTTTGGCAGGAACACCCAAGGATTCAAGGGAAATAGGAACCAAACCAGAAAGTATAACAGGGAGAACTCACCGTTGGAGATCCTCATATATTAGGCCAGTGGGTAATTCAGCCCACCACACACAACTTCAACTTTAGGTGGACTGACCTGTAAGGATGATGGTAACATTTTACAAAGTTAGCAGCTTTACAGAATTTGTGTCTCTGCCCCACCACCTCCCTGTTCTATCGAATACTAGGAAACACAATAATACAGGTGACGCCAACCCAAACGGGCTTCTTCTTGTAGGTCCACATAAGTATGTCTGTTACAGTATAGCTAGTAGAAGTTAGCTAAATTCGACTAGACTTCTTCTGTAATGTTGATGCTTATCTAAGCAGCGTCTTCAGTTCTAATGAGTGTGAGAAACAAAGCTGGACAAACTCTTCAGGTCAACATTTAGCAGTCTTCATACACCTTAAAGAAAAGGGATATTCTTTCAGTGACAATGAGGTGCACATTTTGGACAGAGAAGTCAACTGGTTGGCAAGAGGTTTGAAGGAATCCATCTGCATCAAACTGCATCAACCATGCTAAAAAGTCAACTCAATCTGTCACCTCTTACCATGGGTTTGAGGCAAATTCTGCAGGTTCAACATTCAAGGTCCTGGTAAATTTATGGGCAGATTTGCTCATGAGATGTTTAAAATCATAATACACTGAACTTTGGCCAGCAGTCTCAGAATAACCAATATGGGGGCTTTTGGATAAGCCAGGTCCCTCACCAAAAAAGAAGGGGCACAGATGTAGGTAAAGAATAGGAAAAGCTGTCAAACTGCATAAGAATAGATTAGGGTCAGTTAAAAACTGTACTTTGAATCTGATTGTTAGCTCTTTGGCTCATTTTTACCTGCTGTCCTGCTATTTTTGGGGGGCTGCAAGGCTTCCTTTAAACATGGTGCTTTTGTTTTAGGTTCTTTTTTGTTTCATTTATTTGACGGGTATATGTTTTTTTAAAAATGTTATGTTGATATGGCTCTATTTTAGGTTAAACTGTTTTTGTTGTTTTTTGTAATTATTGAGTAGAAACAGAAAGCTCTCTGTTGCTTGGAAAGGAAATATATATTAGTTGTATTGGTTAGGTCAGTGTATTTAATAGGTGATTTTCTGAAGAGATATACATTATTGCAGCTTGTAAAATGTCAGTATTATTACGCTGGGTAAACATTTTCAAAAAACCAACTGCAAACAATGTCCAAGAAAAAGTGGAATCCAGCCAACCAATCTGCCTTTCTATGATACCAATATACTAAATCTAATGGATTATCTGCTCTAGTCCCTAACTTCTGGATCAAGTGGTGTCATAAAATGGTGATATGATGACTGCATACAATGACAGGTGTGAACATCGTTTAAGAGTTTAAACCCTGCTCATGATATATCCAACGGATAGGTACAGGCATTGGTTGGTATGCAAACCTTTAAATGAATAAGTGATTAGTCATTTTAACAGCTGTTCCTGGTAAATGCTCTGCATCATTTCCCCTTCTGTTTCATGTTCAATCAGGAACAGTTAATCTCTCTTCTCTATCTTGTCGCTGTCACACTGATATAATACTTAAACAGGAAATTGAGATGGTGTGGGGGACAAGTGTGACAGGTCACAGCACATTGACAACATGGCTCTGTCCTTTCTTGGGAGTTTATTAATCTGGACAGCACAGGTATATTATACAAGAATGATGTGACAGAAGCAAGTGTGGAATCAGACTTGGATTAGAGAGTCGAGAAAAAGAAAGATTGAAGGGATAAAACAATAGAGTATGTGTCAATACCAAAGGGTTTGAGTAAGCTAAGATAAGCCTAAATAACAATACTTAGCAAGGAGCAGTATGAAAGTAAAAACAGTTATGAGAGCCACAGATCGGCAGATGTCCTGCTGGGAATAACATAAGGGGAATATAGCCTACTGTTTTAGTGTGACTCACCTGACTCACAGAAGCTGGTTGCCTACAGATCAGTATTCCCTCAATGGGAAGATGGAAACATCAGCAAGGTTGCAAAGATTCTTCAACTACTTGAGAACCCTGTGTGCATGAGAACTATTAAAAAATGGAAGAGTTTATTATTGCCCCTTGTGTAGTCCTGAAGAGACTGATGTTCATCTGGCATCTTATCAGACATCAAATATGGGTTGGGAGAAGAGTTTTTTGTATGCACTAAAAATTAGAACTGTAAACAAAAATTTTTTTAAAAAAGAAAAGATAATAAGCAGAATGAGAAAAATTCAGCTACATTTTAGCTACCACATTGAAAGGTTACTACACAACCAAAATAATGCTGCAATTGTTTGTTTTTTTTTAAATAGTGTGCTTACACATACAGTCCACAAAAATAGGCAACACCCACATGTGATTATTTAGATTCCTACTGTCCTGTTTGTAAATTGAACAAAGAAGATGTATGTGTGTGTGTCATAGTGTTGCTCCAAGTCAGTCTAGTTTGCCCGCCTCATACATTCACAAAATATCTTCTACTATGGGGAAAAGATAGAAGAAGCAGTAGGAGAGGTGTGAGAAACACAGATCTGCAGAATGAATGAAGTAGCAGCAGGGAGATTCATGCACTGCAGGTCCTCAGGTACAGCATTCTCTCGAGCAAGCAACACAATAATGACATCACCAAGTGATTTATATCATAGAGTGAAATAAAGAATTAAATATATATTAAATAAACAGGGTGGATAGATAGAATATATATTAAAATTAGGGTGGATAGATAGCGGTCTTTTCATTTGGCCGTTATATACCGTATATACTCGAGTATAAGCCGAGATTTTCAGCCCATTTTTTTGGGTGAAAAGTGCCCCCCTCGGCTTATACTCGAGTCAGCGCCAGCGCGTCTTCTTACTTACCTCGCCGAGCGTCGCGTCACTGCTGATGACACCACCAAGTCTCACTCCAATTTTCATAAGTCTAGCAGACACAAACAGCAATGTCTTTCCAACAACAAATAAACAACTATAACACACTGAAGGCACAAGAGTAACCTTTTCAGGATACATTTAACAAACAAGAAAAATCTTCCAGGGTTCTGCTTAGGCACAGTTAACATTTCTAGATGTTGTTAAAGGAGAACTATGAGATGAGTGATTTCCACTCACCTCATAGTTCTAGCCGACCTGTGACAATGAGACTGTCACAGGTCGGCTCAGTAGATCGGGAGGTGAGCAAACACATACCGGGTTCGCTCACCTCTCGATCCTGTCACGGCTCTCTGCCGTGACGGGGGGAGGAGCTGGATTCCCCTCTCCCCGCTCCGATCTGCCAGCGCTGACTGGCAGAACGGATGGGGGAGGGGGCGGGTACAGCTGGCTCTGCCTCTAGATAGGCAGAGCCAGCTGTCACTCACGCAGCTGAGCGGATCCCGACGTCCAGGTCGGGATCCGCTCCGGCTGCGGCGTCTCAGTATACCGCGAGCTGTAGCTTGCGGTATACTGAGCTTAGGGTAACGGGAGGACGCTAGTTTGTGTCCTCCCGTTACCCTAAGGAGAACTATGGGGAAAAACACTGACCCCATAGTTCTCCTTTAACAAAGCAATTTTTTACTTTTTAAGTTCAATTCCATTTCAGGTAACACTACTAGCAATGTCGAAATGCAAGGTGCATTGACCTATAGTAACCAATCATAAAACAATTTTTTATGGGTGTCTGCTTTTTTTGATAATCACATTTTTGGCCTACCTTATTAAAAAGACCTGCCGGATTATTCAGCTTTTCTTTTCACCTTGTTGATGTGTCTCATTAATGACAACATTTTGACAGTCTCAAACCCCTCAAATACTCTTCTACGCTTCTACATTATCCGGCCTTGTCTCCTATTTGATTAGTATCAATCCATTCATTACCTGTTGGCTGACATTCTTAACTTCCCCATCTTTTATTTATAAGACGGGCATCACTGACTGTTTGCATGTCAGGTAAAACTCTTTAACTAAATCTAAGCAAATGCAAATGTTATATATACTTCAAAGGGCAGCAAGATTAGTGTTTATAGCTGCCCACTGGTACTGAAGGCATTTTGCAAAGAATCATTAAATAAAACCAAACTATGCTATTGTTCCAATGTACATTTCCATGCTCTAGGGGTTAGAAGGAATTACCTAAATTACCAGTGGGGCCGTATTAAAAAGGAAAACGGGCCGCAATTGGCCCGCGGGCCGGACTTTGGACATGACTGCTCTAGAGGATTTACAGGCACATGTCTAAATGCAGGTCTTATTGCACAGGATAGTTTTATGCTGAAACTCTACTATTTTTCTATTATAGGCCTACAGTGGCATTTGCTTCCCCTACACGTAAAGATTATTGCTTGACCCATCCAAAAAAGGTGATCGAGATCAGAATATGATTATTGTCTAAAGGTATTAACTGTTTGTGTTTTAAAGGGAGCTTTCATGTCAGGATGTCTGTTACTTGTCACAGCCAAATTTTTCAAATATCGTTGGAGGTTGACATTATTTGGCTTTGATAAACAGTGCAAGTTTTGAGGTAAAATGCTGCAGAGACATCAGAAAAAAAGGCAGTGTAAGACACCAGGTCAAACAAGGAGACAGGGTAAGACAAAGAGACAAGATCGGAAATTACTGTTACAATTAAAAAAAAGTCATAACTACATTTGGTCAATGACATCACTCAGGATTCCCACCGCAGTGTTTACATTATCACTGCACGTAGGATCTGTCATTTAGCAGCGGGAGTGCATTAGATTAACATCGTCGGGTGGCAGGTCACCATGATGGACTAGGATTTACATTGCTGGATGTTGTGGTTGACAAAAGATTTACATCACTGAAAGATGTGATTGACAATTCAAGAAGGGTGTATCAGACCTCTGCACAGAGATTGCTGCTTCCAATGGAGAGCAAAGGTCCTTCTCTGCAGCATGCTGGCATGAAACAGGCTTTTCTGCTCAGGCTGTGGCTGCTTTTTAAAGAAAGCAAACTGTAAAGCTGGCCGTACACCTTACAACCTTTCGTTGTGCGATGGTTGTAAGGTAATTAAAATCTTGTATGATCTGCCCATCTTGGACAGGCAGAACGTACTTTCGATCATCGCAAACCCGCCCTACTGAGGGGAGGGCTTACGATGATTCCAATGCTGAGCTTGCAGTGTGTGCTTTGTTTTCCGAGCACGCCACTAACCTGCCGAAAATCGTACGACTTTCGGCGGGTTTTCAAGCATGCTCGGAGGACAAAAGACATGCGACCGTACAGTAGAAACGGTCACACTCCTTCCATAACCTGCCGATTATCGTACTATTGTGGGATCACCCGTGATTATCGTACGATAATCGGCAGGTGTATGGGCACCTTGTGACTTTACACACCTTTTGTATTGATACACCTGAAATGTATTTAGCTGATTTAAACTGCAAGTTTCATTGGGCTTTAAATTCAGTTGTGCGCCATTGTTTACTCTCACTATGTCCAGCCTTTGCATTTATTGCAGGCATGTAAAGCTTCTCTTTGCTGCCTATCTGGAAATATTAGGCCCTGGAGTTAGAAAGCTGCTGTCTAATCCCTCTTTACACGGCAGCACTTTTATGCCATGTTAATAGGATAAACTATATCTGTGGCATAATAAGCATTCAGGAGATGATGAATTCCAGTCACTTAAGTCCAGACCGATGCTTCTATTTATTTGTAATAGATACACAGTGTCACCCATAATTTGCCAGTTAATTTTTTGCCTCGTCCCTGTCATTTAGAAGGAAATATCTTGGGAACCGGGACAGCTGGGATGAAATTAGCAAAGATTATTGTAATAAATCTGAATAAAGGGACAGTCGTATCTAGGCCTATTAATTTCTCTCTCTCTCTCTGGTCTTTTGCTACGCAGGAATGCAGTAAGATGCAATAGATTCTCAGTGTAAATTTTGCCATTTTGATATATGCTGGAAGAAGTAACAGATAAAAATAAACATATGTGATATAGCAGAAAAATAATTACACCATTTTCTCAAATGGCTTGAGGGATTTAATTGTGCACCTGTTTTACAGTATGCCATTTTGCCTTTGCAAAAATGGCATACTGTGGTTGTATAGTTCAGACAGTGTAATATATCCACTGAAAAATGGCAATACACTTCCAGTGCTAAAACTTAGCAGTGATATCGTAGAATACATAAACACAGTGTATAGAGAGCAGGAGGCAACTAGGGGCCAATAGGTACAGAAAACATAATATACAAAGCACAATCAACTTGATGCATTTGTGTTCAATGCTGGGAGATTAATACTAATAGTTTTTGTCACTAAAACACCCCTGAACACCTAACCATCCCCCCAAACAGCCCCTGACATTTAATATCCCCATCAACAAACTCCTAAATTAAAGTCACATTAAACCCTCAGATTTTTTTACATAAACCAATACTGTAATGTGTGCCTTACTGTAATCCATGGTTGTTTCCCTTCTCTTTGCTGCTCTTCCTTTTAAATCCTCATATCTTCTCATGCTTGGGAAGAACTACCCTTTTCAGCTCAGGGCCTCTTCCTGTAGTGCTGGCTCAGGTTTCAAGCTATACAAACCTATACACAGACACCGTGTATCCATTCCTGAGACAAGGCAGTCTGCTGCAAAACAGAAGTTCTGCAGAGCATGAGAACAGATACAGATTTAAAAGGAAGAGCAGCAAAGAGAAGGGACACAACCATGGATTACAGTAAGGCACACATTACAGTATTGTTTTATGTTAAAAAATCTGAGGGTTTAATGTCACTTTAAGCCCTTAAACAAGTCAATTCTGTATTGGTTTTTAAGTTAATATATTTCTACAAAATGAAATGACAAAGCACAAACAAAAAACAAACATTTAATCCATGACAAAGGATTCCTAGAACACTAAGTGTTAGCTAAAGAGACAGGAGAGAAGATGGAGCTTGCTTTGAGGCTGTGTTTGTCTGAATGAAACCTCAGACCTAAGGGATGAGTCACTGGTGTGAAGATTGATTGAAGTTCTGTAAACAACGGGCTTCTTTTAGCACAGCTGGGAATTATATCATGCGACACATGTTAAAGCAAGAGTAGAGTTCCATCTGCCAGCTGGGTAAAGCACTATATAATAGATAAGTGCAATATATTATATTTACCTGACCAAAAATATGTTGTAAACATTTTTTTATATTCTTTTGTCCTGACCATAAAAGTAAAGTAACAATAAATCTACAAAACCACTATACATTCTCTTTAACACTTATCCACTCATCCAACCCTAACCCCCAAAAGCTTAACATGAAATTAACAAAGTGTGACCCCAGTTGAGAGATTTTCCCCATATTTCTTGTTGGGATGTAAAGTAATAGAAAATATCTTCAACTGGGACAACTGAGACTGAAGCAAAACATGTCTGCTCTAAAAATGGGGAATAGTTAAAACCTCCTATCAGGTTGTCATTATTACTGTCTGTATTTTCCTGTCCTGGTGACAACTGCTTCCCTCATTTCTTGACCTGTTGTTACAAGGACTGCAATAAAAGCTATTCTCTATCCATAGCTAAAAAAAAGTTTGGCTGGGGTTGCGATTTAACCCCTAAGCTAAGCCCACCTTGTTCTGCATAATCACCTCTTCCTGTACTGAGAACCATGTTGAATCATGTGACAGTTATGGTTCAACATAGTTCTGGTGTCATCTTTCTGGGGAGAAAGGTGCAACAGCCCTAGCTTCTTAAGTATGTAGTATTTTCTCATCAGTGCTGCAGATCATATACATGCTATATATACACAACACAACATCTAGTGGCTAAAGGGGAGATCATTGTCAGTGAAGAACCAAGGGATGCAAGGTTTCAGCTATGTTTGTATGACTCAGACCTGCCTTTAGTGATGTGCAGAGGGGAAGGGGAAACCACACATGAATGCTAGCCGTCACAATGTGAACATGCTAACAAAAGGAGAGAGCAAAGTGTTGTTCTTGTTAGGTCCAGGGCCAGACTGCATTGCTCAACTGAAACATAATGTTCAGGGAGATCCAGGGCATGTGCTATCTGCAGGGGTAAATGGAGCAATAGACAGTTCCATCAATCCTCCATAACTTCCTGTCCTGGTGGCAGACCTGAGCAAAATTAATCACGGTTATGTATTGGTGAGTTATTTATAAGCTATAGTTATATTTAGAGTTTATTTAAACAATAGCAAAAGAACAGGAAAGGTGGCTTTAAATATTTATAAGCTACGTATACCCTAGTTACGTATCCATGTGTTGTAACATCCAGTATAGTTATACTTCAAACAACAGTTCCACTGAAACCTATGTCTCAATGTAATTATAGGAAGTAATAATACATTCCTTTATTACATTTTAAATTCCCTAAGGACCTCTATGATGACAAGAGGAACATAAGACAGCAGATTTATATGGAAGAACTCAGAGATATCTTCAAAAACGTTTTAAAAATACACTACAGGGCATGCTACTTTTTATTATAATTTGTAGCAATATTCATGATAATTAATGTACAACAATATTCCACATCATTAATTCCTGATATGAACTTTTTGTAGGAGTGTGGCTGCATAGTAATTTACCAAGCTACATTGACATCTTTTTAGGCAAAGCTGAAGACTCATTACTCATTAAATTTTGACATGTGATTTTTAACAAACCTAAGCTACACGCTTAGATTTACAGGTCAGAGAATAAGGCATAATCAAGTGAGCTAAGTCCAATTATGAAGCTGGCAGCAGCTCCCTTTGGGCATCTATTCCTTTAACTTCTGTACCATAGAGAGCTCACTGGATGCTACACTGAGTTTTCCAGGAGCGCGGAGTGCTCCTGTTAACAGACGTAATGTTTTTCTTATAAAAAGTCTTATTAAAGGAAACTAGTACTGAGAGAAATACATTGACTGTAATTGCTGACTTCCATCTAGAGTTGCTGGTTGCCTGGCTGGCTTTGATGCTTTGTGACTTACTAAACTGGAACATGCATGCCGAATATGCATTTAAAGTGAAGTCAGAATTTCGTATCCATATGCTTGCTCCAAGAAAATAAAAAATGACCAAAGCCCAGCAACTAGAATTTTTAGAAGAGGTCAGAAATAGCAGTCTACATAGTTATCTCAGTACAGGCTTCAGAGAAGGCTAGTTGTGTGGCCATGATGCTAATATAATATTTTCTCAGTCACTAACTTGGAATAAATATGTACTGCTATTCCCATTGTAAGAATTCCTCAAATGTACAGCTCATATGCTCTTTAGCACCTTACAGAGTTTGCAATAGAAAAGCAAGGCAATAAATGGACAGGAAATCAGGTTCTCCAGGACCAGTTGGGTTCCAAAATGACTGTTTAAGTGAGTCTGGGATGGAGGAGTGTGTGTACGATATAGCTGCCTTCAGTGGAGGCATGTACAGTATGTTGTTATACCATGACACTAGGTTTTCACCCTCTGTGACCACTGGGCGATAGGTAAATTGTCACTTTCAGCCTCCAGGTAAGGACAGATAAGTTGATAATTTCTGCCACCAAGTGGGGACATGTAAGTTGTTACCATCTGTCCCCAGGAAGGAACAGATATGTTAATGCCATTTAACCCCCAGATGGGGACAGCTAAGTTGTTACCCTCTGCCCCTGGTTGAGAGTGATACGTTGTTATCCTCTGCCCCCAGATTAGGATTCGTACATTGTTACCCTCTGCCCCAGATGGAGAATGGTAAATTGTTACTCTCTGCCCCATGGGGGAACAGGTAAGTTGTTACCCTTTGCCCCTAGTTGGGGACAGATAAGTTGTTGCTTTTTGCCCAAGTGAACAGGTGAAAGGGGTCCCTACTTGCATATAAACCCTTCCTGGGGCACCAGTGGTGAAGTACAAACCGGCACACATAAACAATAGGCTGGAATTTTGAAATGGACCAACATTTATACACTCACCGGTCACTTTATTAGGTACACCTGTTCAATTGCTTGGTAACACAAATTGCTAATCAGCCAATCACATGGCAGCAACTCAATGCATTTAGGCATCTAGACGTGATGAAGACGACTTGCTGAAGTTCAAACCGAGCATCAGAATGGGGAAGAAAGGGGATTTAAGTGACTTTGAACGTGGCATGGTTGTTGGTGCCAGATGTGCTGGCCTGAGTATTTCAAAAACTGCTGATCTACTGGGATTTTCACACACAATAATCTCTTGGATTTACAGAGAATGGTTAGAAAAAAAAGAAAATATCCAGTGAGCAGCAGTTGTGTGGACGAAAATGCCTTGTTGATGTCAGAGGTCAGAGGAGAATGGGCAGACTGATTTGAGATGATAGAAAGACAAAAGTAACTCAAATAACCACTCATGACAACCAAGGTAGGCAGAATACCATCTCCGAATGCACAACACGTCGAACCTTGAAGCAGATGGGCTGCGGCAGCAGAAGAACACACCGAGTGCCACTCCTGTCAGCTAAGAGCAGGAAACAGAGGCTACAATTCGCACAGGCTCACCAAAACAAGGACAATAGAACATTGGAAAAACGTTGCCTGGTCTGATGAGTCTCAATTTCAGCTGCAACATTCAGATGGCAGGGTAAGAATTTGGTGTAAACAACATGAAAGCATGGATCCATCCTGCCTTGTATCAATAGTTCAGGCTGGTGGTGGTGATGTTATGGTGTGGGGGATATTTTCTTGGCACACTTTGGGCCCGTGATGCTATCATGCCAATATGGACCAAAATCTGTGAGGAATGTTTCCAACACCATGTTGAATCTATGCCACGAAGAATTAAGGCAGTTCTGAAGGCAAAAGGTGGTTTAACTGGGCAAGGCGTTTACCTTGGGCGGCACTTTAGAGGGGGGTGGCAAAAATGCCACCCCCAAAACAGTCAGGCAAGCCGGGCTGCACAGAATTCGGCAGCCTCGACTGCCTAATCTACCGGGACAAGGAGGCAGAGGTGAAGGCGAGGAGAGAAGGAGGGGCGGAGGAGGAGCAGCAGCAGCAGGAGGGGGCGGGTCTGGATCCCCATCAAGGGGCGGGTCCAGATCTCCATTGGGTGATGGAGAATGCCAGTGTTCTATTGAAAGCTCCGACTTGTCGAGCTCTCCGACTGGACACGTGACATACGGTGACTGCCAGTAGGAGATGCACAGCAGATGGAGCTACTGCACATTGGCAGAAAATCCTTGTCGAACTGTGTAACTATTGCCACTGCACCTGCGCGGTTAGCGGCTTATTGGATTCTATAACCTAGGAAAACTTATATTTGTCCTAGGTTATAGAAGCCGATAGCCGCGTTGTAGAAAGAATCATCATCAGGCGCTATAACATACCGGTAATATAACCTTTGACTAGGTTATAGAATCCAATGAGGCAATAGCCACTGCGTCTGCGCAGCTATTGGCTCATCGGCTTCTATAACCTAGGACAAATATAACTGTAGTAAGTTATAGAAGTGGATAGTCACGCAGGCGCTGTGGCAATAGTTAGACAGTTTGACAAGGATGCCCTGGGCATGCGCACTGGCACCATCTGCTGTATATCTCCTACTGGCAGTCACTGGATGTGACGTCATCAGTTGGAGAGGTCGACAAGTTGGAACTTTCGATAGAACACCAGTCCCGAAGCGCCAGTCGAGGGCGGATGGGGGCTGGACCTGCAAGTGCAAGATGGGCGGTGGAGGAGGCTGAGTGGTCCGGCAGTGAAGGAGGCCAGATCCTGCAAAGCCCCCTGAGACCCCTCAGAGCCCCCCTGAGACCCCAGCTTTCCTGATATGCTAATAGCGGAACATGTCAAAAGTTGAATACAATGTGTGCACTGTATCCAGCGACTGACAGGTTAAGCAAAAGTCAAAAACAGGAAGGGGTGGGGCAAATTTAGTAGGGGAGGCGTCTGAGTTTCGTCTTGTCTAGGGCAGCCCCAAACCAGAATACACCACTGCAACCCGGTACTAGCAAGGTGTGCCTAATAAAGTGGCCCGTGAGTGTAGAGCCCCTTTTTGAAGCACCTACTCTGTAAACTATTGTTGAAATACATAGAGGCCAGTATTAAGATGTTAACACATATTCCTAGTGCCATCCCGCCATAAGGATCTCAAGAATGTTCTTTTTTCTATTATAGGTTTATTATAGGCCTTGATCACTCCAGCCCTCTCTCACATGGCTAAGTCAGAGAATGGTCTTGTGTTTTCTGCATAATTAAAGAGCATTTTGGGAAAATCACTTGATCATAATGTTCAACGGTAGCCATTGAGTGACCCGTTCTAGTTTAATGTCAGATCCCACAATATCACCTAGTAGAGACTATGGGGTCTATTCACGAAGCTGCCGAGGGATCTGGCCGTAGCTTCGGCCGATCCTTCGGCTAGCTTCGGCCCCATGACATAACATTGGGGTCTTTCATAAACTCATAAATACTGCACAAAGAAGTGTATTTGGAAAATGGGATTCTGTATTACACTTTTTAATCTCAATTTCCTAAATCAGCCCAAGCAAACAATAAAGCAAAGCCCAACTCCAGGAATCAGTTGGAGTGAGTTTTATCAGTTTATGTTTGAAATGGCACCTCTTGTTGCTATGGGGTAAAGACATTTGCACATCCTTATTGTTCTTTGCACTACCTTATTGAGTAAGTCGAATAGCTGGTAAAAGTTAGATTGACCATTATATAAAGAATGAAAGTATTAAGGAGAGAGGCACGATGACTCTTGATTTCAGACCTTTCATATGATATCTTTATGAGTGATTATTTCACACCTTTAGGTACTGTTAGTTCAGAGTGGACATGATGATGACTAGGGTTATTGTAAAGAACAAGGTGTATTTGCTTCTAGCACTATGATCTTATATGTGTTTAATTGTGTATGATTGTGTTCCCATGATCTGCAAAATGTCAACATTATGCTTTTATCATTTTAATCATCTTATTTTGAGAACTCACTGGAATGAACATATTGCACGAAATAATGACTCTCTCCAAACAACTTAAAATATATATGTACGCTAAGTACTAAAATGTAAAGCCCCCTGTCTTTGCAGTTTTACAAAAATAATGCTGCAATATGCAACAACCATTATGTACTTTTATAAGCTGTTAGAGATGCTACAATAGGCTGTCATAGCAACCAGGGTTTGCAGCGGATGGGTCACTGAAGTTTCTCTTTATCCACAAACAAGCCCTTGTTGTGGTGGACAAAATTAAAACAATGCATCACAAGCAGAATGTAATTATCAGTTAAGTACACAGAACACAAGCTGGGGGAAAGTTTATGACATACTGATGACTAGAGAGGAAGGACATTTCAAATATCTGGTCCACAAGCAGTTGGCCTGTTCTGCTGCCATTATCCTGCTCATTAAATGAAAAACAATTCTGGAAATAAACCCTTCACGGAAAGTTTGCAGGCTGATTTCTCCATAGCAAGATGTTTCCATAGCAAGAGAACTGCATAAAGGGAAAAGGACCCCAAAAAAATAATTTTCCTCTAGAAAACAAGGTCCCAGTGTTCAGGAGTACCTGGCTCTACCACATCTCCCGGTGCTTAAGTCAAGGTACTGGAATGTGCAAGTGTGTGTATGTAAGGGAGTTTTTGGGAATCTGATGTGGCTATCCTCAGTCTTCAGCCCCAGAGTTAGTAAAAGAGGTTCATTGAACCCATTAATTGTTTTATTTATTGCAGGTATATAGCGCTAACAATTTATACAGCGCTTTACATACTGCACGTTCACATCAGCCCCTGCCCTCAATGACCTTACCATCTAAGGTCTCTATTGTACATGCATACATTTAGAAATGAGCCAATAAACCTTCCAGCATGTATTTGGAGTGTGGGAGAAAATTGAAGTACATGTCTGAACTTCCCACAATGTAACATTATCATTGCTGGAATCAATGCATGATGGGATATGCAGCCTTGAGAAATTGAGATTGCGTTGCATCAAGCAGTAGGGAAAAAGAAGCAAAGCACACAGGGAATCTAGGAAGTTGTTGAAAGTGATGGACAGACAGAAGTTAGTCCATCACTTAGTTTTTCAAGTAAGCTTTGATAGCATTATCAAAGTATGTATTCTTATTACAATGCTAATGTTTTAACAGGATAGTATAGTGTATGCTAGGACTTTAGAACTCCCTTGTTTAGTACTATATTATGACCTATAAGTCTAATTAAAGATAACTGTCTCACGAGAAATATGGGGACTGCCATTGCAGACCTGTTTATCTTAATGCTAGTTGACTGCTGAACCACTAGTTTCAATCATTTCTAAGTCACTGACCTGCAACATGTATGCAGATGAGTCACTACATGTATGCATCTCATTGCCAGAGCCTGACAGCCAACTCCAGAAAGATTTTTTTTTTCGTGCATTTTTAATAGAGTTATTATAACCTGTGTTAGGTTTTTTGATGTCTGTGTCATTGACATCCACAACAAAAAATAAGGAGGATGGGGGTCACTTGGACAGCAAGGCACATGTAGCAATACAAATCTGAACAAGGTTCTAACATTTTCTCAGTGTACTAGAAAATGTATTATTGTTGCTGTCTCCACCAAAATTAAAGAGATTTTCTATCACTTGCTGTCCTTTCACTAGGACAAGAAATGAGAGGAAATCTCGCCCATGGCAGCAGGGACTGCAATAAAAACCTTAGACAGTTTCTATCTCTTCCCTACTAAATCCAAAACAAATTAAGTTTAGGCTGGAGTTGCATTTGTTGACCCATAGCATAGACTGTGCACACTCCTTTTCCAACCCAGCCTCAATGCACAGACAAAGCAATTTTCCTTGGTTTAAATAGACAGATAACGCAGTTTTGCCAAAGTAGTCTCCAGCCTGGACTGCTAACACGCTCCAGTGTTCATAAAATGATTCTGGGAAGCTGATAATTAAGCTAACACAGTACTTTGGTGGAAAATCTAAACGGGGAAGTCTTCCATTGTCTTCTTTTGCAAATGGGATGTTAGTGGCTGATCCAATAGCAATCGCTATGTCTGTGTAATGACAAGAAGCACTTTATTAAGAATTGATGGATTTTCATTCACTAGTTTATTAAGAATAAATTGAATTTTGTTCCGTAAGTCTGCTTTTTCATCTAAAAAATCCATCAATTCTTAATAAACGTCCTTTTTGTGATCATCATTAGAGGGGGCTAGGAACAGGCTTTGCTTCAAAGACATCAGGTGCAGAGTGCTAACAGCACTGAGTAAGACAGTGGAATACTTGTTCTTCCTCATATAAATAGCCAGTTGAAGGAATGTTCAAACAATACAGCACGCCACTGTTATATGTAAACAGACAGTCACCTGAACTGACCTGATGGTATTGGCACTGCTACTTGAGCACAACACAGTGACTTTAAATTAGTTAAAAAGAGAACTTCAAACAGATGAGGACTTCAAAGATTCTCCAATAAGACTCCATTAAAAAGCTTCTAAGTTGTTGTCCTGTATTCTGAAACTCCAAACTTTCAGGGCTGGTACCCGTGAACTTCAAAAGAAAGCATCAGGTCCCTGTTAGTAATGTGCCCAAGCAATCCCTAACCCTGGTTTACGACTGCTCAGCAATGTTTATTTTGCTATGTATGGCATTGTGTTGAAGCCCATTTCTAGGCATAATAATTTTACTAGGCTTAGTGCTGCTATTATGTCTTTGCAATGGCTGTAAAGTAATTATATTCATCTGATGTAAAATAGTTATTTTGGCTCTCTTATCTAGCACAGCTCCCACTCCACTTCTGGACCACTTGGACATGAGTGCCAGGCCTCCTGAGCACCAGCAGCGGTGTTGTGTCTCTGCCACCCTCTTCAATTGCCCAATTACAAAATGCAGCCTGTGTTCATGAATTTTGCAAATTGCCAAGTGCACAAAGAAGGGCGGGTGGGGATACACCACACCAGGGCTGATGTCTATAAGATAAATATATGGCTAGCAGCTTCATTCCACAATGGTGAAGCAGTACCCATTTAGTGTTAAGAAAACCTCTTCTAAGTACTGCATCTAAACTGACTTCATAACAAACCACCAATGCTATTTCAGAAAAACCTAGTAGGGAGAAGATATTGTGGAACTGATGTGACTGTGTGTGTATGTCACATTTGATCAGGGGTCATGGGACCAGTACTAGCTTATAAATATTGTTATCCTTCTCTCTCAACACAAAAGACAAGAGGAGGTTAATTTGCATTTAATAGAAAATAGGTTTAGTTTCCAGGTGCAAAAAAGTTGTTTACTGTATAAAATTTTACTACTGAGAGGTTTAACTGCTTGTTGGCAACCATCTTAGTTGCAGCACCCTGAAAAGATCTTCCAATCTCTAATAACACACTTTAATATTTTTAGGTCATCTGATCTACAGCTGTTTGAATCGTAGGCTGGCTAGTCAATATATGCATAGGCATGTCTTTTTTTTTTACCTGTATGACTATTCGGGGGAAAAAAATTATCTCATCTGAAAGAATTGCATACATTAAATCCACTGACTGAAAGTTCTCATGTAAGATAACACCTATTCTCTGAACAAGTTGCTTTATGAATGATTAGAAGGAAATAAATATTGTAACTTAGCTCAAAAAGCGCCTGTTTACCCACCTACGCACGAAGCAAAAGGGAAAGGGAAGCTTCCAAGCTTGTGCCATAAGTTTGGGAAAACCCCCACAATGCACAAAGTCAGGTCCATAAGGACACAGTTTGATGAGTTTTGTG
Organism: Nanorana parkeri; assembly: GCF_000935625.1. NCBI lineage: Eukaryota > Metazoa > Chordata > Amphibia > Anura > Dicroglossidae > Nanorana > Nanorana parkeri. Next base: position 197,315 of record NW_017306426.1, read on the forward strand.
TGGAAAAGCTCAAGTGGCCTGCACAGATCGCTGACCTCAGCCTTAGGCTGGGCACACACCTTACAACTATCGCAAGACTTGTCTTGCGATGGTTGTAAGGTCATTAAAAAATGTACGATCTGCCTATCTTGGACAGGCAGATCGTACTTGCGATGATCGCAAGACGCGGCCCCCTGAGGGGCGGGCTTCCGATGACCGCAATGCCGAACGGGCAGTGTGTGCTTGCGCACACCGGCCCGTCCGGCTTTTATCTTATGAACATGCTACACATCCGCCGAACATCGTACGATTCTCGACGGGTTTTGGAACATGATCCTAAGATAAAAGTCATGCGACCTTACAGTAGTAGAGATCGCATGGCTTCCACACACCTTACGATAATCGTACGATTGCGGGATTTCCCGCAATTATCGTACGATTATCGCAAGGTGTGTGGGCACCTTTACTGAGCCCTTTAGGATGAATTAGAACAACACCAGTACCTGATCTTAGAAATCTTTTGACTCATCTCACACAAATAGTGGAAAAGCCTCTCTAGAAGATTGGAAGGGGGACTCCATATTCATGCCCATGGCTTTTTAATAGGATGTCCAACAAGCTCATAGGTGTTTTGTGCAAGTGTCAACAAACTTTTTGGCATATAGTGCATCCACCTGTGCATATTTTATACAAGTCAGTGTCAAATACACATGGCATATACACAATAAAAGCATGGCAAATGTATCCTGAGTGCATGTATCCTGAGGAAATGCACATGTATACTAGCTCTATTAAAGTGACATCCTCACATTTTTAGCAACTGGAACCAGTGGCATAACTATCGCCATAGCGACCCATGTGGTCGCTATGGGGCCCGGGGCAGAGGGGGGCCTGGTCAGGAGACCGAGGCCCAGCAGCATAGGTGGAGTAGGAGAAGACCAGGGCTCTGCAGTGCCAGACTGGCAGCACAGGAGGAGGAGGCCAGGGCCCTGAAGTGCAGATCTGGCAGCGGAGGAGGCCGGGGCCTTGCAGTGCCGGTCCACTGGAGGAGGAGGCCGGGGCCCTGCAGCGCCAGTCTGGTGCCAGTGGTGAAAGCTGGGGGCCCAGCAGCGCCGGTCTGGCGATGGCAAAGGAGGAGACAACTGACAGGTAAGAGGAGCTGTGTGTGGAAGGAAAGGGACCCCTTCTAGCCCACCTGAGACCCTGCAGAGCGCACCACAGAGAGTCTCAAGTGGGCTGTGCAGGATCTATGGTTGGATATGCAAGGTCTCTTGTATGTACAGGGTCTCTGGCATGTGCAGGGTCTCAAGTGGGCTCTGTGGGGTCTCAGGTGGGTTCTGCGGGATCTCAGGTGGGTTCTGCAGGATCTCAGGTGAGCTCTGTGGGGTCTGTGGTGGGCTCTGCAGGGTCACTCTCAGGTGGGCTATAGGGGGTCTACGGTAAGTGTAGGGTCTCTGGTGGGCTCTGCAGGATCTCAGGGTGGGGTCTCAGGTGAGCTCTGCAGAGTCTCTGGTGGGCTCTGCGGGTTTCCCTGGTATGTGCGGGGTCTCAGGTGGGCTCTGCAGGATCTCAAGTGGGCTCTGTGGAGTCTCTGGTGGGCTGTGCGGGGTCTCAGGTGGGTTCTGCACCGTAACTCTCTGGTTAGCTGTGTGGGGTTTCTGGTGTGCTCTGCAGCGTCTCAGGCATGTGCTGGGTGTCAGGTGGGCTGTACGGGGTCTCAGGTTGGCTCTATGGGGTCTACAGGGTCACTCTCAGTTGGGCTGTGTGGGGTCTCTGGTATGTTTGGGGTCTCAGGTGGGCTCTGCAGCGTCACTCTCTGGTAAGCTGTGTGGGGTTTCAGGTGGGCTCTGCAGGGTCTCTGGTATGTGCTGGGTCTTAGGTGGGCTGTGCAAGGTCTCAGGTGGGCTCTGCTGGGTCTCAGTTGGGCTCTGCGGGGTCAATGGTGGGCTGTGCAGGGTCACTCTCAGGGGGGCTGTGTGCGGTTTCAGGTGGACTCTGCAGGGTCTCTGGTATTGTCTGGGTCTCAGGTGGGCTCTGTGGGGTCTATGGTGTGCTGTACAGGGTCTCAGTTGGGCTCTGCAGGGTCTCAAGTGGCTCTGCGGGGTCACTCTCAGGTTGGCTGAGTGGGGTTTCAGGTGGGCTCTGTAGGGTCTTTGGTATGTGCTGGGTCTCTGGTGGGCTGTGCAGGGGTCTCAGGTGGGCTTGGCAGGGTCTATAGTGGGCTGCGTGGGGGCTTCAGAGCTGAAGAGAAGGCGACAGATACTATGCAGTCACAGGAGCATGTCTGGAGGTAGGTACTTTTTTTGGTGGGCGTAAAATTTCTAATTTTGCACATGACTGAAACACATTTTTTCATGAGAGAAGATCAGAAAAGTCAATTGTTGAAGGCAGGTTAATGAAACAGTGTTCTACTCTGTCGATCTTAATTTTGACACCCAAATAGTTAATGTTCTCTAGTCTGTGGAAACAGGTTGTCATTATCAGCTAATATCAGAGGAGTAATCAAACCCAATTGCCTTGTGCTCGGCTAATAATACAATGCATCTAATTAAAACATAGCATTCATTTAATTAAAGATAACATTTGTGATTGCCCCATTCGTTTCCATTAATACAAATGTTACTCTGTGAAAGAATATATAGATCCATATGCATATGCCATTTGTGTATCACCCCAGGGAAAAGATATACTGTATACTATAAATCTGCTTGGTATTAGTTATTAAATATGTATAAATGCCTTATGTCAGACTTTACACAGCAAATAGCCTAGAAGAACTGTTTTACAAGCAGTGCCTCAGCACACACTAAATAAAACGTCCGCCTCGTAAAATGGGATGGTTTATAAGTGTATCGAAAATGTTATACCCATTGCAGTAAGTCTACACTGCAACACTAAAGCCCTAGTGATCTGTAGTACGGTAAATGGTCCTATTGCTAAGAAACCCTAAAGACTTCCTGGCTTTCTTTTATTAAACCATTATAGCAGAGTACAAGTACAAAATAATTTAAAAAAAATATTAGCAGCCAATTAAAAGAGAAAATATAAAAGCTTTTGGTGTCATACTCACTTTCAATCCAGAGATGCCCCCACAGTACTCCCTATTCTCCACAAGATGTCTTCAGTCTTTCAGCTTTAATGATGGCCAGCATCATTCAAATCACTTTTTCTGAGCACAGGCCATCATGTACATGTCCCCAGCATGTTAATGGATAGTATAGCAGAAGCAGCACTCTCTGCCAAAAAAAAAAACATTTACAGAACTAGATTAAATAGTGTATTTTATATCTGTCTAGTGTTTAGCTTTGCTTTAATGCATAACTGATAATAATTATCTCTCTGCCACTCTAATTTGTCCTCCTTTCAGTATGCTCTTTGTCAGCATATGAACTGATTGGCTCCCTGTGCTGTATCTCCCTCCTAAGGTCTGAGCTCTGCTGTACAGGGACTGCAAGAGACTGACACCAAGCCACATTCACTTACTGCCTGCGTTAACAAAAAAATGTTTTACTGATGTATTAATGATTACAGAACTGCATACATTTGTGTCTTTTATAACTGCCTGGAGTTTTTATTGCATGCTTGCTAATTATTTTTTGATAAAAAATGTAACCTGTTTCCTTTATTTACCTCTCAGTGCAGCTGATCTCCTATAGCCACTTCTTGTCTATATGCAGCCCAGTAATGGCTGAATGGAATTTGTCATGACGAGTTTACTGATAGATGCAAAAACTGGACCAGCTACTTGTATTCTGCATCAGAGAAGGTGACAAAGCAGTAGCACATATGGGAGACAGGTAGATAGTGTTATCACCACATAACAGGACGTGCCTGAACAAGGACCTTCATGGCAGAATAGCCAGGTATTATTTTAATGAAGGAATTTAAATAAAAAAAACGACTTTTGAAATTACACTGACAAAATTAAAGTGATTTTAAAGTCAAACGGTTTTAAAAGCTGAATAAATCCTATACAATGGATGCACGCCTTTGTGTTTAAAAGTTATAGTTTTCTGCAGAACCAGCTGGTCCCCTGGGCACTGTCCCTGATTTCCTGTTTTAGGTTGGCTCCTTTCCCTTGCAGCGTCCTATGGAGCCACCCATGTGTGTGCTAGTAAGCTGTGCGTGTCTCCACAAACACATAGATACAGCAAGGCAAGGCACTTTCCTGCTCCCTTCTTCCCACTCCTCCCTTCTTCAAACTAGTAGATGGACAGTTGCTGGAGACTGTGATGTCCCTTGTGATCTTGTACTGGATAGAAAGTTCAGGGAAGCCGAACTGAAACAGTTGGAGCCAGGTGTTTGGAAACATGATGACTGTAAGTTCTTGGGTAAAAATTTAAAGAAATATTTTGATGGGCAATGTATATTTGTTTGATCTGGATACATTATTGAAAAAAAAAATTGGAGAGTGTAATACTACTTTAAGGCATCCCCCAAGCATGCTTTTTTAGAAGAATTGTGTTGCCCATTAAGCCCTATTAAAGTGACACTAAACTCAGGAGTTAAAGTGACATTAAACCCTCAGATATTTTAAAATAAAACAATGCTTGGGGAGAACTTCCCTTTGCAGCTGACTGCCTCTTCCTGTAGTGCTGGCTCAGGTTGCAAACCTATACACAGACACCATGTAGCCATTCCAGAGACAAGGCAGTCTGCTGCAAAACAGAAGTTCTGCCCACCATGAGAACAGAATTAAAAGGAAGAGAAGCAAAGAGAAGGGAAACAACCATGGATTACAGTAAGGCACACATTACAGTATTGTTTTATGTTAAAAAATCTGAGGGTTTAATGTCACTTTAAACCTTAAAAATGCATTCAAGTACTTTCACTATTAACACAAATGTAATTTATTTGTCTGTCGCTCAGCTGTAGTTCCTCAAATTATCCCTGAATGACACTGTCCTTCCTTCTGGAGGGTGGCTACTTTTCTTCCCGATGTTCCCTGTGTGTGTAAAGTAGCCACCGTTCCAAGCTCACTCTTGTGATTTACTACAATTTCAATACAAATTAGTAAACTAAATGTGAGATTGTATTCCATGAATTCAGAGATGGTTTGAGGATCTACAGCCAAATGAGGCACAAATAAACTAATGTTTGTTAATAGGCAAGATTTTTAAGATTGAATTCCTGAGTTTAGTGTCACTTTAAAAAAGCTGCTTCCTGCTGAACAGTATTTTTTTTTAAAACAATCATTTGCACTAGTACATGTCCCCTTTGGCACGGCCGAGCCCTCTTTTAACAAAAGCTAGCAAACTGGCCTTCAAAAGGCCAGAAAAAAAAAATAATTCAGCTTACAGAAATTTCAATAGAGGTTTGCAGTTTTTTTTACAAATGTTCAGTGAACATCCAGCTAACTGAACTTTGGTCAGTTCACTTATCACTATTGTCTGGGAAGGTTCTCATTCATCCATGTCATGGTATATCTGTAAAAAATAAGTCAAGGCAACTGGACTCGCTGTATTTTTCTTGAAGACGTTTCAGTGGACAGCCGACCAGCTTTCTCAATTCAGAATGACTTGTACAAAAATTGTCTGGGAATAAATATGGTCAATGTTGCTCCAATCCACATCATCTGTTAGTCAATATTGTGTATATTTGACCTAAACTGCTACATGCATTGTGTCATTTTTAAAATGCAGCATACTCCAGCTACTGCAATGCTGTCTATGAACTCTGTACAATATTTTTTCAATTTTTTGTGACATATACACACTTAAATGTGGGTTTTTTGGGGTGAAAAGCTGTATGATGTGTGTCCTTTTCAAAATCATGCCTTCTCCAACTGCTTCAATGCGGACTATGGACCCTGTACAATATTGTCAGCTGAAATAATACACTCTAGTTTCTATTTTATGACAAAACCTAGAGTGTCTCTGCTTCTGGAATGTGGGGCTATGGTTTTGAAGTGTTTTTGTGCATTCTGTGTTGGCATGTTCTTAAACTTTTCAGGCAATACAGTGTGGCACTGCACAAAAAGATCACAAGCTATACTATGAAACAATGTTGCCATTTGGCCAGTTTTGCTAACTGATACGCAGTTTATTTTTTGGAAGCAAAAACCTTCTGAGAGCTTTTAGAACTGTTGTGGCTGATACTTCCACCACTTAATTCTGGCCTATTACTACTAGATAATAATCATCATCATCATCATTGCAGGAAAAAATAACTTGAAAAATACTTTTTTTTCCATGTTGTTCTTAAAGTGGCAAAAAATTGAGGTTTCTCTTACGGTACTCGGTAACAGAATGAAAATTTTTTTTCATTGGCATTGCAGTGGCATAGCATTGGTTCTCAGCACCAGGGGCAGGGCCCCCTACCCCGTGGACCATTAGCACTCCAGACTGCTAGCACAGCAGACAGCTGTGTGGACCACAGTACAGAGGAGGAGGGGGAGGGGCATCTCAAGCTAAGCCCTGTTGCATGCTGGGGGCTGAGAATGCAAGGTTGACGCTTCCGCGGTCACTGGGGTAGGCCCTCTTATTCCTTCCCAGGCCCCCCCCAAGTGGTGGAACACCAGGGCCCGGTCGCACATGCGACCACTGTGACTCTGGTAGTACTGCCAGTGGTACAGATGAGCGGGGCATACACTGCTCATATGTATGAATGCAGGGGGTGGCATGCAGATACATAACACTGAAAGGCCCTGCCTGCTAGGGCCGCTGTTGGGAATCATGGGGCCCCATACAGCCCATCTGACAGGGCCCCCCCATGCGTTATTGTGCACTTTACTGCAATACTTAACAATGAACAATACATTCATTGTTCGTTAATAAATAACAAATGTGTACATTTTATATTGCGCCTTTTGTGAAATGGTAATAAAAGCAACTTATGCTAAAGATCTGGGTTGTGGTGACACCTGATCTGCGGTATCGTAAAATGATGCAAGCATACGTTTAATCACTTTGCCATGTGCTGCCACGCAGTTGAATTAATGTTTTTTTTTTTTTTTAAAGGAAAAAGTAGGAAAAATCAAGCACTACGATGTGTTTCAACAATGCTCCGCAGCACACGTGCATAACGTACACCACAATATTATGCACACAGTTGCATGTGTATGTTGTGTGTGTGTATGTGTGTGGTACTATTTATTATTTTATTATTATTAATATTGTTTTTTTTCTTCTTTATTTATTTTTTTACCTTACCGTCGGGGGATTTTGGAGAAATATTAGACCCCTGATATCTCCCTTTTGAAATAAAAAACCAAAACAGAGAGTCCTCATTCTCTTTTCTACAGCCCCAGCACTAAATGAACTAGAAGCACTCAGTACAGAGGCTTCCCTTTTATTCACAAACTGAGGAGGCATAGTACTATGCCCAGTTATGAATGGAAAAGAAGCTTCTGTACTGAGCTGCTCCTGTCCATTCATAAACTGAGGAGGTAGTAACTATTTATTATGTCCCTAGTCATAAATGAAAAGGAAGTGATGTGTAGCACTTCATGTTCATTCAAAACTGGGGACATAGTAAGCAGTTACTCTCTCCTCAGTTATTTACAAACACAGAGTGATCAGTTCTGATCACTCGGTGTCTGCTCAGTACACGGAAGGAACAGCAAATATTACACATATTACTGATCCTCATCTCGGCATCCTGAAGCTCTGCTGGGCACCACCCTGCTCTCCATCCTGCTCAGCATCCTGACTCCTCCTGCCACTGAGTTCTGGTGGGTGGATCAGCTTTGTGTCCCCTACCGATACAGGCGGGGGTGGGAGGGGGCATAGACCGCAGCGTGCACCGTGCTCCCAGCAGGAAGGAGAGAGCTCCAGAGTATTGATGGGTGACAACTTCCAACCTGAACCCAGGCCACCCCTAACTTTACGCCCCTGTGCATTTGCACTTGTGCTCCATGGCAGTGTCTAGCTCCAAATGTCCTTTGTTTGACAATCCCTTCCCTATTAGGATTGAAAATGTTCAGAATTTCAGTAACACAATATCAGGAATTTATGGTAAGTTCCTTAGTATGCCCCGTGAAGAATCCATCCCAGGCACATTTCCTCATCCCTAGTGATGGTCACATTTCTCATGTCTCATGCATTAGATGGGCAGCTGTTCAATAATTAGCATACAAATAGTCAGGCAGAATTCAGGCTCTATTATTAACCAAAAATAGAAGCTTCCTTCTTCAAGACAAAGTATCAAATTCGCTTGTTCAGATTAGAAAGCTCAAGCAACAAACTAATTGCCCAAATATAGGCTTTGGTTGTTACAGTATCTTAAAAGACAAGTATTTTTTAATGTAAATGTCTCTTTAACTGTAGTGAGAATATAGTGGTGGCCTATTGCAGGTTATGGAAGGGTTAACTCACGACAACTATCGAGTCAGCAGCACTGACAATCACTTACTGCACTCTATTATTTCAGCAGGTTGTCACGATCAGATGAGCACCAGGTGTCTGGGTAATATAATAAAGTTGACCACACACTGTGAGATCTTTGATCATTTCAAAACCCAACTAGAGTTTTACCTCCACAGCCTTGTTTCGCTGAATGGATTGTAGAAAGATTCTCAAGGATACTTGAAATTCTTTGCTACTGAATCAAAAAAACAATTATTGTTTCTTTGCTGAAAACTCCTGAATGCCATCCAGAAGTGAAAATGTAAGGAGCTTAAACTTTGGTATATTCTTCCATTTTATTTGAAGGCCCACAGTTCATACAGTGATACAAAGGCACATTTGGAGTCTATATCAATCTGCTTCATTGAGTACTTATCTGGCGTAAGCATTAAAGTGGTCCTGTCACAGAAGGGAGTGATCCAGTGGCGTAACAATCACCATAGCGACCCAGGCGGCCGCTATGAGGCATGGCGGGGCCCGGCCAGGACATCTCCCTGATGCCTCCGTTCCTTTTCACAGCCGCTGCTGAGTTGGTGACAACCAGCAGCTTCGCAGGAGGTGGCTGGGCCCGTCATCGGCAGTGATCGAGGAGGCGGGCCCCGGCGATCGAGGGGGGCGGGGCACGGCGATCGAGGAGGCGGAGCCCAATGACGGAGGAGTCGATCCTGGAGGAGAAGGAGGCGGACAGAGGATCAGGGCTGACAGGTAAGAGGGCTTGACCGCCCGCCTGAGACCCTGCAGAGCCTACCATAGACAGTCTATGGTGGGCTCTGCAGGGTCACCCTTAGGTGGACTGTTTGGGTTATCAGGTGGGCGTAACTAGAAATCACAGGGCCCCATACAAAATTTTGCTATGGGCCCCTGTGATTTCTAGTTACGCCCCTGGCGTGATCTCACATGTGAACAAGTGGTGTGGGATCCTCTTAGGTGTGGTCTAACATGTGGAGACTAACCTGCACAAACTAGAGGTGAACAGCGCAGAAACATACAGGTAGTACTGGTGAGGCAGGTGCTACAAATATGAAGCAAATCCAGAAAACCTGCCAAGGATAGGTGGCCGAAAAGAGTAAGAGCCTAGGTTTGTACACTAGAAATCAGTTAAACAAGCAGGAAACAAAGACAGTGGAGAGAAGCTGGGAAGCAAGTGGGAACGTTGCTTGGGCACCCGACACTGGAAGGGATATTCTTTATGTAGGTGTGTGCTCACGACATCATTGGCTGCAACATCAACCAAGAATCCCGAAAGCACCGCAGGCCGAAGGTAGGGGGGCCCTTTCAGTAACTTCACAAGTTAGCATGAATAAAGTCCTGGCATGTCACAATATACAGCAACAGTATTCTTTAAAAAAATAAATAAATTACCCTTTATATTAAAAAGTTTCATTAGACTTTATTCCAGTGACTTTGTCTAGCATGAGCTGATGCCATCAGTCCTCTGCAGGAATTGGGAAGTATTTATTACTCTTCCTCAGTAATCAAGCTGTAACACTGTAACTATGCAGCAAATCAAAAAGGCCAGAGGCTGAAGCTGAAGGCTGATCAGTGTCAAAATACTTTAACACAGCCATGAACTACACAGGCAGCAAAACTGACATGCCTGTGTCACCTCTAAGCCAACATCTCAGTCTGAAAGTAGATGCTGACCCTGGAAATTGCCTAAACAATGATGGAAGTATCCTTCTGGGTACAATAGCATTGTCGAAGGGAGTATTATGATCTTCGTGAGAGGTACTAAATTCTTAGAATAGTTACATTTACATATTACTTGACCTGCATGCAAAAGTTACATTTGCATATTACTTGACCTGCATGCAAAAGATACCCGATGCCAGGTCCTCTTTAACACACTGTGGCAGCGGTATTGTCCTTTCCACTGCTTGAGGTCATTGCAGTGATTGTACGGGATTGTGCGACCTGCTGCTCTATTGACAATTCCATCGGTATAAAGAATATTTCTGGATCCACTGGTCTTTTCATACTATTATTTAATAAATGCAAACTGCTGAGCTCTACAGCCCACCACTAGTGCAGAAATAGCAGAAATACATTCTTTCGACATTATAAGTATTATTATGATTATGATTATTATTATTTCTGCAATATCTATTAAATGGCTTAAAAACATTTATGGGTTCTGTTTATTTACAAATAATTGTAAAGAATAATATAAATTAGCCATGTCTATGATGTCCTAATTTTTATGAAAACAGTATAATTGGAGTGTTGTTGGAGATAGGTTGCCTTGAATTGTTTGATGTTTTTGGAATCAGAAGTTGGATAAACATACTTAAAGCCCAATTTTTACTATAAATAAAAATGAGTATCCCCTTCCCCTCCCACTCCCTGAACATAAAGCGATGTTTTAGTTTTCTTTTAAGTATCCTTCTATTTACATGAAAACCAGAGTTGGAACCTCTGCCAGGTATTTATTTATGTCAATGTCTCCAATATGGAGATTTCTAAATTACAGCCTGCCCTTATGCCACAGGTCATCGTTTTAAATACTGTGGGCTTTTCATTGGGGAAATCTCCCTCAGTTCCTGTCACAGTAACAGTGACAATCACTGGGTCAGTAACTTAATTGAAAAACTTCCTAATGGAAAACCCAGACAGCAATAATTAAAAACCTCAGCCTATTTAAAACTAAAAAATGTTTTAGCTGGAGCTACACATTAGACATTAGGAATCTTATCTGAGCTTCTTGGACATCCCATTCCTAAACTTTGGGCAATAATATGGAGTAGACCCCCCTACCCCTGTACAGCAGCTTCTACTCTTCTGGGAAGGATCCCGAAAATTATTGGAGTGTGTATGTGGGAATTTGTGACCCTTTACAGCCAAAAGGGCATTTGTGAGGTCAGGTTCTAATGTTGGACGAGAAGACCTGGCTCGCAATTGGAGTCCCAATTCACCCCACAGGCTCCACACCAGACTCATCAAACACTCATCATGTCTTTATGAACCTGGCTTTGGGCACAAGGGCACAGTCATGCTGATACAGAAAATGGCTTTTTCCAAACCATTGCCACATAGTAGAAAGCACACGATTGTCTAAAATGCCTTTTTTATGCTGGAGTATTACCAGTACCATTCACCGGAAACGCCTAAAAATTATAATTTGGGGGGCTGCCCATAAACGTTTGTACATGTGTTATTGAGGTTATTATAGTTGTAATCGAATGTGCAAATGTGGTTCATTGTATTTCTATTGTATTGGGAAGGAAAATGTTATGTCTTTTCAGCTTGATACCAGAGGTATGTCTGTGAAATATACTTCCAAAATGACAAAAAAAACCTCAAACAAATAGAAGTATGGAGAAATAAGAAGAAAGTAAAACTTTCTCAACCTTATTAACTCTTGTTCTTCATTAGACGTAAACATTCTGCTGTATAGCGAATCAATGCAAAGTGGTAATTGAAGTACATATATTCATGTTTTCAAATGCAAATGTGATTCTAATTTAGCATTTTGCAGGCTGGTTTAAATGCTGTTTTTTTCCATGATTACACAACACATTACATCTGTCTTATCTCTCTCGTCATTTTCCCATCTTCCCCTTAGTCACAGCATTAATCCTTGTGTTTTCAACTCTCATAATATCCTGTAGATTTATTATACACTCTGTCAGTGTTACATATTAATAGAGTTATAAGGATTGTATGGGAGTAAATTGCACCCAAGCTCACTGCCGGGCTCTCTCTATTAAAAGTGTATTTCCACTTTTGCCAGCAGATTGCTATAACCCTTTTTTTAAATTTGTTACATGTTCTCAGTCACATAGCATAATTTAAAAACAAAATACTGCTTACATATTGATTGTTTTGTCATATTACTAGTTTTCTCTAACTTAATTTTCTTCTGGAATACATGGGAGGGGGTGGTTGGCTGGGAAACTAATATTTACCATAATCAACCCTGTCTGTACTGTGGTGGCAGATCTCATTATTAGTTGTAAACTAGATTTGAACACTGGCTGTCCTAAAAAAAATGTTAAAGATCTAGAAACTCAGCAGGTCTCTAGTCTTTCTATAGGGATAGCCAGAGTTTCCTGTCACTTTCAAACTGTCCAGAGTGTTGGTTATGTGTTTAGATGAAGCACTGAGATCTTGAAGGAATGCTGAATTAAGTTTCACTTGCTTAGCAGGACTTTACATGTAGGAATACAGCATCAACATGAAACACACACATCATAGAAAAACATGCATTACAGAAACTAGCATAGACTAACATTGCACTACAGCGCCATCTAGTGCTCAAAAGGCAGTTACAGTCAGCAACACAATCAGTTTGCTGTTGCAACATAGAGAACCTGCAAAGGCCAACTACAAAACTAAATTTAAAAGATAAGAAATAATTTGTACAAATTAGAGTTGTGTTTGGGGTGATCACTGTAGTACTAGAGAGACATCTTTGAAGGGAACCAACCCTCCAAGGAATAAACACAACAGCCCAACTGACACATGTCTTACAGCTTACTGGCACTGATGGCCTGCAGACATTTGGCTGTGCTGGCAGCCTAGGGAGGGGAAGTGACATTACCCAGTATCCAGATCTTCTGCTTCACTCATCTGACAAGTAACCCCCTCCCTAGTGATTCCATCCAAGCCTAATGTCAGCTGCACCCCAATGGATGTCACCTTTCCCATTCATGTTTTGGACACTGATGTGTACATTTTGTTCCATTCACAATATTTATTATTGAAGTGCTGTACATCTACTGGTGGCAGTTACAGAGGTCAAGATCAATCCCCTGACACCATCCACAAACCCCACACACAGAGACCTGTCCAATTAACACCCACAGATGAAGCTAATATCCAAAAGTATAAATGGGATGTGTATTTCAATGTGGGCTGGAGAGAGATGAGGAAAATGATGGCGGCTCCACTATTTACCCTCCAACTTAGCTCAGCCAGATCAGGTAGAAAAATGTAAAGGAATAAAATCACAGGTAGTTTTATTATTATTTCTGCTGCCATTTCAAGTTTTTAAAGCATAAAAGGGTCATCTGTGGTATGAGGGGAGGTATCATGAACGTTTGGGAATTAGTGTTTGGTATTTCGGAGATCAGCTGTAAATGCACTGTTAATGTAGAACTGAAACCAAAACTTTTTCTTAGATTTGGATATTGTAAGGGAGGATCATAACCCCTGCCTGCTTTTTTTTTTGTCATCTGTGCCCCATTGGGGAGATTTCCCTTCTCTTCCTGTTTAATAGCCACAACAGAAAGTAAGAGAAAATCTCTGGTGGTCAGCGGGGTCACCAGAACTAATGTGCCCATTGGAAAATTCCTGTTTTGATGACAACCAAAAATGTGGGATTTACTTTCACTGAAAATGGTCACCAGGACAAATAGAGTGGATAAATCTCCAAAAGAGGGACACAGACATCAATAAAATCTGACAGGTCTTCCAAACCAAATGTTTAGCTTTAGTAGCACTTTAAAATACATGTAAGATTTCTGTTTTACCTGCCAAAGGACTAGTAATGCTCTAGAGTCAATATTGCGATTTTGTAATTTTCCACATTGAACACTCAGAAAGGTGACCCACATACAGAAACTCCTGATTAGTTAAAACCTCTTCCTGGTCCAGCAATTCCTTCTTCTATATCACCTCTCTGCCCCCAGCCCTCTCATTGGACTGTGATTCAGTATCATCACCTATGTCCAGCCATGTATTGAGATGCATGAGCTTTATTCCACGCTTTGATGGAATTTAGCAGGGGATGGCTGGCTGGCTGGTTGGCTGCTTGTGGGCTGGGCTGTCACAGATGTGAGACCCACTGCATATTATTCCTGGCTAGATACATTTTCCAACAGATATTATGATAAAGACTGCAGTAATGGTTAGCTTTGATGGTTCAATGAACCTATCTTTCTAAAATACAGGCATTGTAATAACTGTTTTCCGTGCTGATAAATTGTAGGGAACTTCTAAAAAGTGGTTATCTACATGGGTCAACAGAGTCATTATGATCAGGCATTGTTTTATTTAGTGAGCATGGCACTGAAAGAGGCCCTGTCAACCTCCCAGCTCTTACTGGTAAAACAAAGTGGATAGAGAGGTACTTATGGCCGTGCCTGCTTTTCTGATCCTCTCCAGTCTACAAACAGCCAGACACAATTTTCCTCATCTGTAATTAAAATGTCATCGGACACCTTCTCAAACAAAGGCACATCTGTAGCTTTGATCATGTGTTCTGATGTCACTGCAGCTAGTGTAATGACGTTGTCACACTGTGATTATATCATTGGCTTTAATAGACAAGATTTAAAAAGCCAGCTATAAAGTTTTAGTAGCCTTGACCACTTGGCTCCTGGGATTAGTTCAGCCATACCAGCAACCATCACATTTCGCAGGGCAGAATGTTATACTGAATCAGCGATGGAGGGAACTGCGCACTTAGGCCATGTTCTCTGCTTTAGCTGTCATGTTTTTTAAAGTATATATAATACACATCTACCTACTATTACTGCTCTTATTTTATTCCTAGTGTAAAACTAAACCATCTATAAATACATTCAGTACAGCTGAGCTGAAAATCTTTTTTTTGCCATCAGAAGGGAATGCTGGCCGAAGACTTGGCTCTGTAAGTATTTTAAAGATGCCCATAAGGTAGATTTAAATCAGAGTCACCAAGGGGCTTAGAGGGAAAATGAATAAAATGCCCAGTTAGACTGAATAAGGCACTCTTCCCCTATCTCTCATATAATCTGCTGTACAAAGAGCAAATTTCCGACTATAGACTACTTTTGTTATACCGGGGACCCAGAGGGACACAGAGCTGGCAAAGGTTTGAAACAGCACTAGGGTCACTTCGCTGACTGGAGCAGATCACATATCCCGCATTCACGTAAAGCTCTCTGAGGCCTGAAAAGGTTTGGAGAATCAGGTGCTGCAGACGACCATCAAGCTCAATGAATTATGGATGTTATATATGTGAGCGGAGCCCTTACTGTCCTCAGAGACACTTCTCACTGTCACCTTATCTGGCTGCTTTGCAAGAGATATGCTGGAGGCACCTGCAACGCAATGTAAAAAAGCTCTCCTTCAGAAACCGAGTATAAAAATTATACATGTAATCCAGCATACAGAGAGCAAGACTCGAATCTTAACTCCTGCATGCTGGCTTCTTTCCAGCTTCACAGTGGTCATTTTACTTGATTAAATGCACACTAAAGCTTAATTTTGATTACTAAATTACTTTTAAAAAGGGCTACTAATAAGAAATGCATTACATTGGCTTTCTTCTGCCAGAGCGATGCCCTATTCTTAACTGCCCTCAGTAAACTCTCATTGTAACACTAACTCTCTCTGTGACCCCAACCCCACATTTCTCCTGGAGGGGGAAAAATCAAGGAACTATATACCTACAGTTAACATGTGTTACTGATATTGCTTTTGTTTTTCTTGCGCAGAAGGTCAACTAATAATTTATCAGTAAGATCCATTACATCTTTTAAGAAAATAGGAAAGGTTAAAAAATATAAAAAGTTAGTATACGCACACATATATCTTCAATGAGTTACTGCCAATCAAGTGCTATAAACTGATGACTGACAGAGTGAAGCACAGTAGAACATGAAGATTTAGAGACTTCTCTACTCAAGGCTTCTACACTTCTATCTATTAGTTGGTTATAGAATAGCACATCCATAGCATTATAAGGTAGAAGGTACACTGATGATTTCTTGAAGCCTCTTCTCTACTCTAATAATGTTTGTTACCAACATCTGGTATGAACAATATTAAAACTTCATGTACACCACCTTCTACTTTAGAATTCGATCAACGTGTTAAAGACGTACAAGTACTGGAATACCTAACTGCTAGTTTAAACAACAAGGTATCCACTTACTCTACTATTTGAGAAAGTTGGTACTTGCTGGAAAACTTGAAGAAAGTGAGGAGCCTGGGGTGGAACAACCAAATTTAGACATCATTTAGATTCTTCCGCTGTCTTTAATCTTCACTTTCTCTTTTCCTCTTTTTGTTTTCTCTTTGATATCTAATTTTAGACCATCATTTTATATGCATGATCAGTTGTTTATTTTTCCTCTATGTGATTGATATATACAAACCCTCATGTTTTTTTTTTCTTTTTTTCACTTCATTGTACTATTCATGCTGGTCTTTTTGTTTTCACTTCTTTATTGTACTTTTGTTAAAATGTGTAAACGTTAAAAAAACAAAGAGGGGAAACTAAATTAATAGGGCACATGAAGAACCTCAGCTATAAGGAAAGATTAGTTGAACTGAATTTTTTCTCCCTTGTGAAGAGGCTATTGAAGTTTATGTACACCCAAAAACAAAAATGTTATATATTGCAGCTTACCAGTCCTTATGTGTGGTGGGTTAATATTTGTTTAAATTGTTTAGGTGTTTATTCCATTATTTTCACCTGCTAATGCTGCAAAAAAACATACGTCCTAACCCTGGGTGGCTATGCTTACTCACTCTACTGTATCTATGGGGGAAGCCATGGTTATTACCCTATGCTACTTTTCACCAAAGGACCAGTAAACTGCAATATATTAAATGTTTTATTTCCTGTAAATACATAAATGGAGACAAAATCAGCTTCATATGTTGCCAAATGAGTAATTCAGCTATGAAAATCTATTTTATTGAGTTAAGTTCTGCTTTGAAAAACACTTTATAGCAAGCAGCAAAGATTGGGTGTGCACCTCATTTACAAAATGTGTTGTGCTTACATGCAGTGTACAGAGCTATTAAAACGTCCTGTATATTGTATTTTAATGTGTATATTTGATGTTTTGGAGGGGGAATTCATATTTAGGTATTTCCTTTAGCACTGCCACCTATTAACAGGTGATATTTGTATTATATACAGCTAGTGTGGCATATGGAGTTTTACACGTCTTTCTCTTCTAGGACTTTTTGTGTGCGTCTGTAACAACTTCAGTTGCTGCTGAACACAACTTCCCCTGGCAGTTTCTTAGAGCCTGGTGCTTAGTGTTTTAAGTGCGAGAAAGAAAAAATATATTTCCACAGTGGGGTGTGCGAAGACCCAGAGGGAAAAAAAGAGGGGCTTTTAAGAAAAAGGTCTGGACCTGTTTCTTAAAAGCCCCTTTTTTTTCCCTCTGGGTCTTCGCACACCCCACTGTGGAAATATATTTTTTTCTTTTTCGCAATTGAAACCCGGGGTGTGAAACTTCCAGTTCCTCTATATATTCTCTGCAACACATGTCTACTAATGTTATCCTCTTAGTGTTTTAAGGTTGAGGTTTAGTGTTTTAGGTTTTAATTTTTTGAAGGAGGGACAGACCTGCACAAATGTTTTCTTACCCTTCCACGAAAAAAAAACAACCCACAAGACTTTGATTTTTGATTCAACAGAATATTTTTAAATAATTAAAAAAACAGCATGGACAAAAATAATGGGCCCTTAAGCATGTTTTTCTTTGCACAAACTTTAGAGTCAAGCACTGCAAACAAGAAATTTCTGTAGTACACAATTACATTTCTTCACCTGACAACAAGTAGTATGGCCCACACAAGCTGTCTTAGGTTTGAAGGAAGCCTTCTGCAGACTGCATTTTTCAGCTCTCTCCATCAATGCTCAATTGGATTCAGATTAGGACTTTTTAACACTGGGCAGTATGTTTTACTCTACAACTGCACAATTAAGTCTTCAGAATTCATTTTGCCCTACACAGATTGAAGGGACCCCGTGCCAGATGCAGCGAAGCAGCCACAAAACATAACCAAGCCTCCTCCATGTTTCACAGTAGACATGGTGTTCTTTTGTTTGAAAGCTTCATGTGTTTCATCTGTAAACTGATGTGACTTGCCAAAAAGCTCCAGTTTTGTTTCAGGTGTTAAAAAGAAATTCTCCTAGAAACCCTGTGGCTTGTCAATATGCATTTTAGCAAAATCAGGTCTGGTTTTTTTTTTTTCTTTCATCAGGAGAGTCCTCTTTTGAGTTCACTGTCAATCAAAAAGTGATAGATGGTGCAGTCAGACACTGATTTACTTTGAACTTGGAGTTTAGCTTGTATCTCTTTAGATGTTTTCTTTGGCTCTTTGTTTACCATTCACATCCAGGAAGGTTAGCTACACCTCCATGGACCATAAACGTCTTAATAATATTTACTGTGAAGCTGTACAACTGTAGTCACAGGAACATCAAGCTGGAGATGGTCTTATAGTCTTTACCTTTGGCAATGCTGATTTATAACTTTCTTTCTGATCTCCTCAGACAAGTCTCTCCTTTGCATTCCCTGGTCCATTTTCAGTGTGGAGCATACAATTAAACCAAACAACAATATGACCACTTTTCTCCATTTAAACAAACTGATTTACTGACTACAAGATTGAATATGTATGATGCTAATTACAGAAGACAGTTAGTTTAAAATATCACTGTGATCCATTTATTTATAATCTTTTCTAGGCATACCAATAAATCTGTCCAAGTCATTCTAAAATAAGCATTAATTCATCTATTTTCACATGTTCTTTGTTTTACTCTTGACATACCAAAGGCATGCAGGCACACATGAGACAATTGCTGTTAATTTCATTACGTCACAGGAGGAATGAAGCATTGTTTCAATGAGCTGTAAGGGTACCAACAAACATGTTAAAATTTTGCTAGGGTCTTTTTTTCAGGGTCAGCAATGTGAACTTGTTACTGACACATAAACTATACTCTTACTCTTGGAAAAAAAGCAATGGACCCAATGGACTATTGCAGGGCTCAAAATTTCCACTCGCCTGCTCGCATTTGGCGAGTAAAAATAAAGTGAGTGGAAATTTGGGTCTCCACGTACCGGCCCTCAGGCCAACTCCGGCCCACGAGCCGGTACTATGTGGCCAGCAGCCAGCTGACATGTCAGGCACACGGTCGCAGACCGTGTACCTGACTTGCGGGAGCAGCTCCACGGTCTGCATCTGTGTCGGATGCAGACCACAGAGCAGCTCCTGTCAGCTCTGGCTTCCTTCGGCCGGAGCTCTGACAGTTCTGAGCTCCGGCCGAAAGAAAGGCTGTATGGGAGGAGGATCGATCCCAGGTTATCTGGGTGTGATTAGTGAGATGTGCTGCAGACCTCACTAATCACCCCCAGATAACCGGGGATCGATCCTGCTCACAGCCTCCTCCCCCAACGACGTGAACAGGTGAGGAGGCTTGGGGGGTTGAGTGTATTAATATTATGTGTGTGTAGGGGGTTAATAAGGGGGGACCATATTATTTTATGTGTGGGGGGGTTAATAAGGGGGGACCATATTATTTTATGTGTGGGGGGGTTAATAAGGGGGGACCATATTATTTTATGTGTGGGGGGGTTAATAAGGGGGGACCATATTATTTTATGTGTGGGGGGGTTAATAAGGGGGGAGTATATTATTTTATGTGTGTGGGGGGATTTCCAAGATGTGTGTTCAATAGAGGCTGGTATGTTGCCTGAGGCTGCTCGTCCCAAGGGGGGGAGAGAGAGAGAGGGGGAGAAGAGAAGGGTGGACGGGGGGAGGATGGCGGAACAAGGATTACGTCTCCCCCCCTAAAATGTTCGGTCCAGTCAGTTAGCTCATGTAGTTTTGCGCCCTCGTGTTTGTCTTTTTGGTTTCCTTTTGAACATGTGTCTGAGGGGGCCTGCTGCAGAAATAATCCGCAATATAAAGTTAAGCAAACAAGACTGCACTACTTCAGATTACATGAAAGCATTACCTGCTGTTTTTAGAAGGGTAGAGAAACTCTCTGATCTAATGTATAAGTTTAAACATACCTATCAACCCAGGGGAGAGAAATTGTCAGACTATGTGATTTGAGTGGATAAGCTTTTGCGATAGATTGTCCAGTAGAAAAGAATAGATCCTCAAGCATTTGATAAGACTCGACCGGATCAGATCCTACAAGGTGCTCGACCCAATCACCCCATTATTCTGAAGATCCTTCTAAAGGGTCCCAAACATATTCTTGCCTATCCAGAACTACTGAGAGAAATCCGGGAAGAAGAAGCCCCCCTGGCAGAGAAGAATACAAAGTCACATTTCACTGAGAATTCAATTTCCAAGAGGGACAGAGTACACATATATTCTGCTCAAGTTCGAGATTACTTTTCAGATGAGGAAGACTCTGAATCAACAAATGAGTCAGACAGAGTCTGAAGAGGCAAGATACCGCCTGTCCTTCAGTTGATGTGACCGTCAAAAAGGATATCACTCAATTGACTCAAACTCAGCACGAATTATGTCAAATATTAAGGAGATGCGAATGGCCTAAGAAGCATTATGTCAAACCGTTGTGAGAGTGGCCAAAGTACAAGCCCATTGGCCAGGCCAACCCATTAGGGCCGTTCTTACTTCTAATAGAAGAATTCCTAATAGGAACAGAGGAAGGAATACACCATTCTGGACTGAGAGAAGATGTTATCGTTGTGGAGAAGTGGGCCACTTTCAAGCCCAATGTCCAGGAAGAGAGCACTCACCTAACCTAGTTACAGGAGTAAACTTCAACAGGCCTCAGTGAGGGAGCAAACTGGGTGCCCAATCACCATGACCTGCTCTAACCTTCAAGATGTTGATCAAAACCTGAAAAGGTTAAAGCCCATACTGCATGAACAGAAACTCACAAATTATACTATCAAACTGTTGTGCCACTGTCCAACCTATATGAATTTGGGTACTTAAGCTTTATCTTTTTTAGGCATCTCCCAACTATGCAGTTGAAATGAATGGTGTTTTTCCCCTGTTGCCCTCAAAGTTGCATAACATGGAGGGCTCTCACACCGCTGAACAATATTCTTTAAATATATTTTTGAATTGGTACATGTCTTCCATGGTAGTGCCCTGCTCTTCATACCCTTTTTTTAAGAATACCTTACCAATTATCCTTAATATGGCCAAAATGGATTTTGAAGATTCACTCCCACTAGACTTCAATGTCGTTAAGTTTTAAGTTTACATTTGCACCAAACTTTATGATGGGTTAGAAGAATAGCCCGCAAAAGTAAACCCAACCACATTTGCCCATTTCTATATTAAATGTACTGACACCTTTCTCTTGATACACCTAAAATGTGAATGGTTTTAGATATATGCAGTCTTTTACCAACTGCCAATGCAGCACACCTAAGGACATTGTTAGGGATATTAGTAATTTACAAAGTCAAAGTCTGGGATAGGCAGTGAGATAATTACTGAACCATAGGAATTATGATTGTGGGAAATCATATAACGTTTTTTCATGCTTGAATCGACTCGAATCTTTAATTATTGACATTTATAGAAATCCATCACTGGCTGTAGACTCTAATAGAATGATACATTCACATTATGAGGGAGCTTGGATATCAGTATACAAATTAGATCAGTATTAGCAAAATAGGGAATTTCCTTTAAAGTGACCTTCCTTTAAAGTGACCAGCAAAAGAAGCAATTATGTTTACAAAAAGTCACTGTCTCTGCTGGTAAATGGTGGTCAGAGCCATCAACCCTCAGAGGGCACTGACTCAAGCAGATTGAATGAAAGCACATGGAGACCACTATCCTCCACAAGTGGGAGCTGATGGTCACCCTGTTAAAAAAAAGGCCTCGGGAGGGAGCACAAAGACTAGCAGGATCAACAAATATTTATAAAACATTTACTCACACCAATACAAAACATTGCACAACTACCTTTCCAAAGCCAAAAAGGGAGCTACAGTATTTATACCACTTTAGAATTTGGGTTTATATACGCTTTAAATCTTCAGTCTCCTGAAGAGTTACAAGCACTGCTGCTATCTCACACATTCTGGTGTGCCATATAACATGCCCCCAGCTGGGCACTAAACATGTCCCCACTGTGGTGGGGAAACTCGTACAAGGTTCTAATTTTTCCCATTCAATCCTAAAATTAAAAAAATACAATTTGGATAAACGTACAGTTTACACAGTGCATAAAAAAATGCAATTCTTCTAGCATATGTAGAGCTTAATTTGTGTAATTTCTTTTTTAAGAAGCTCCTTTTTTTTAGTTCTTATTTTTTACTTAATATGTTGCAGATCACCTGCATGAAAGATGCTGGTTGAAAAATTCTATAGGTGAGTAAAAGTTATTCTGATGTAGTATGGCACTACAAATGTGTTAATAACGTGTGAATTGGCTCACTAAGCCATTGCAACTTGTAATGTGTCATCACTCAAAGTGTGTTTTAATGGGAAATAAAATGTGATTGTGGGAGTGCATAATACCTTGCCACCCTCCAATTATCAGTGAACAGCACCATCACAGGATCATTTTCTCACGTTCTCCCTGGAGGATCTGCACTGCTCAAGCTGAACTGAAATACTTTAAAGGGTGAAAACTATATGCTGTTTTCATCTTGCTGATACTGCTTTCTCTTCAAAATATATCTAACATAAACCTTTATCATCGAAATTGTAGGCAGTAAATGAACCAGTGCTGCATTCAGAAGCTCATCATGAAATTTGAATGTTTAGACAATATTTTAAATATTTCTGATATTAACAAGCTTCAATATGTGGAGCATTAATCTTTTATTCTTTTTAAAGATATGGGTTAGAATTATGTTTTAGAACTTATTATTTACATTGGTTCCCAGTAAGTGATCACTGGTCACTCACCTGTCACAGTAAGCGATCACTGTCTCCAGGAGGTGATTCCAGGACAGTTCTCACTTGACATTCGTTCCAAATTTACATTTACTCCAAACTGGTGATTACTGGTTATCACTTCCTATTGGATAATGCCTATTCATTTGGATAATGCCTATTGTATCCAGATGGTGAATGCCGGTGATTGTTTCTCAGCTGGTAATCAGTAGATGTTGGTTCCCAGTAAGTAATTACTGGAAACAGGTTCACAGTTGCTGATTTCTGGACATTAATTCTTAGTGGATGATCTTTGGTTATTTGATACCAGTTGGTGATCACTGAATATCCATTTCCAGTAATCAGTTGACATTGACCTTATTTGTTAGTAGATGATCGCGGGTCATTTCTATCCAGTTGATGATCACAAGTTATCTGACCCTAGTCTGTCCCTACTTGATGATTACTTGACATTGGTTTCAGGTCAACCATCAGTGGAGTTTGGAACCTAGTGGACAATCAGTAGTTATTTGAAAGGAGAAAGGGCCTCTGCTTAAATCAATAATGGCATCCACCAGCAAGCTGGGGAGAATAGCTAACTCCAGCAAATGGACCAATAATGTAACAACAATAGGAATAGACACAGATTTTTTCAAAATAACAGTACATTTGAAGGCAAAATTATAGCCATAAATGGTAAATCCTAGAATAGTGGTCACCCCTCTGACCTTTTGCTTTAATAATGCAAATAGGTGGGTGAAGGAGTGATACGTAGGACTGCTCAAATCACTTGCCTGCAGTTCTCCATCAAAAGGAGCACAGGTTTGTGACCAAGCAGCATTGCTTAACTGCAATGAAGAAAGGTAAGGTCACCAATTTGGACATACTGTCTGGCAGAAGTACCTGCATCACAAGACTGGCTGAACAGAAATACAAATCTTTTGCTTTGATTGTACTTACACAGGTATATTTCAACTGTGTATAAATAAGCAGGAAACACCTCACCTGCCATGCACAACATGTCACTCCTTAACTGGGGGATCAGAACCACATCCTTCTGCTTGTAGTAGAAACTCTTGTAGTAATGTAGAAGAAAATCAGTACTCAAGAAAATAGACAGGAAAAATCACTTTATTTTTCAATTATTAAAAACAACCTGATCATGTAGCATTGAGTTCATCTTTAAGCTTTATCTAACTAGTCATGCACCACATGATGTTATCTTTTTATATGCTAACAGAGCTGAAATAATGCCTTAAAATTCTAAGATTATAGATTCTCCCCAGGTGCAATTTTCCTTAAAATATAGCAATTGATAAGAAGGCCCCATTTAAATCAACGTCCTCCTGGCTTCCACTTGTGTTTTAAAGTGGCACATAACAAGTAAATCATGGCTTGTTTACACCCCTTACAAATGTAGTCCATGCAGTGTTGCTGTTTGGCAGGTAGGTTTGAGGAGATACCTATAAAAGTGTTGCAGGCACCTTTCCTCTTTGTTAATATACTGTTGTATATATATATATATATATACAGTGTGTGTGTGTATATATATATATATATATATTGCATAAAATATGGGGCCTTGTCCTGTAAAGTTATTGCCTTGCCCTCACCATTAACATTCTCATCAGAAAAAATAACCACTTTATTTTGCTTTACTTTAGTATTTTATATAAGACAACATTCACATTTCATCTAAAATTACTATAGACTGAAAATAATTAAGGTTACTGCTTGTACTGTATTTTCTCTCCTACGCATTGACATCAGTAATGCATTTACATGTTCGCCACCTTCAAGTCCAAGTGTGGTCGTCCTTCTACTTAAGATGAACTGTGGTTTATAATGTTTTTCCTTTTTACCTATCTCATTTCCATGCCTGACCCATCTGACCCCTGTTCTTTCTCTCTCATATCACTGGTATTATGTGTTTCAACTGACTGCAATCTCTGTCTATTAGTGAAACAAAAATATTGTTATATGCAGCTGGAATACTAGGCAAGTCAGCAAAACTATTAGAGTCTGCATTTCAGATATATTATCTGTAAAAGATGAATGAAACGGCTTAAAGTGTATCTAGAGCTAATACCTTTTTTTTTAGTTTTTGCATAGAGTAGGGAAGGATTACAGTAAAGTTTTACTGGTGTCTTTTTCCCCTACTGGGTAGATTCACCTCCTCTATTCTACCTGGTGGATCATGTTACTGAGAGAGAATTAGTTATGGAAAATCTCAGACTTTTAGATTTATCACCATTTATTGTGATACTGTTGATCCTTTGCAGCCACTACCTGTCTACATGCACTGCAGTGGCAGCTACCATCATTGTTTGGGGTGGATTTTCTAATGGTGGCATTGCCATTGATAGAACATAGCTGCTCAATTAATATTGGGAAGGCTGCTTATAGTCTCCACTGGAAGCCCATGTAACAGGGTTATAATGCAGCAGAACAGATCTTTAAAAATATGGTAAAAATGGAAAAGCGCACCACATGAAGTAACAACTTCTGGGGACGTGGGTACAAATGGTTAAACAGTGTGCAAACTCTATAGTGAACAGGGTGAGGAGCCCTGTATGGAGCAACAATACACAAATAATTTTGAGAGCGCTACTACTGTATGGATAAACTCACATTTGAGGTGTCACAGTGTCTCAGGAAGAGGTCCTCTGTAATCCCTGTATAAAACGTAAATTAGCCAGGGTTCAGGGTGGGGTGAAAATGGGGTGAATGGGTGTGTGCCTAGATGGACTTCGGCTGGCAAGAATGGTCAAATGCTGGGGCTGTGCAGACTCAGCTGGCCAGGATGAGCCGCAACAGCAGTGTGAGGTGTACGCTGAATGGATGTCAGCGGATCGGGCTGCACGGGAGACCGCAAATGGGTACAAAGGTACAGCGGTGTAGTGGAGTCAGCTGAATGCTCAGAGCCGTCTGTGAAGATGGTGCTCAGTGCGTTCAGATAACGCTACGCGCTTCGAGGCCCCTGCATCTTTGTCAAGCTGGAATACGTGGTGAGGATGAGAAAGCGGGAAAAGTCCAGTCCTTTTGAATTTGACAGCTGGGAGGGGTCGGGCGACGTCACACTGCTCTGATAGGTGGAATGGTATAAGGAGGGTGGGACTAGCTCGTCCCTCGTTTATCTGTGCCATGAGCATTCAGAGTGAATGGTTACAATCAGCGGGCTGGACAAAGGCAATTGAATGCATACATATTTATAGTGACAGAGGGCAAAAGGCATACATATCTCATATACTATCACAAGTCTATGTCTCCAGGGGGACATGAAGTGGGTGCATTGTATATATGTTACATTCTGTTGACACAACTTTGGGGTGATAATAGAGGGCTATAAAATGATGTTTATTGCATCCATACGTTTTATACAGGGATTACAGAGGACCTCTTCCTGAGACACAGTGACACCTCAAACGTGAGTTTATCCATACAGTAGTAGCGCTCTAAAAAAAAATTGTGTATTGGAGAAAAGATCTTTGTCACCCAATAACAGGAAGTGCCTGATCAAGGATCCTCATGGATAATCACAAGGTTTTGTTTAAATGAAATCTACAGATTTGAAAAGATTAAAAATAACTTTTGA
The DNA here is from genome assembly GCF_000935625.1 of Nanorana parkeri. Classification (NCBI taxonomy): domain Eukaryota; kingdom Metazoa; phylum Chordata; class Amphibia; order Anura; family Dicroglossidae; genus Nanorana; species Nanorana parkeri. The sequence goes on from NW_017306426.1 coordinate 223,796, forward strand.
AATTCAATATTATATAAGATTTTACCAAAAGGGTTTGTCCAGCCCAAACATTTGATGTGGTTTTGGATAGGGCTTGGAATTGAAGGGAAATCTATACAATTGACAATAATAAAAACACCTTCTTATTAAAGGGAAGAATGGTTGAAAGTTCTCACAATGTAAAATTGTCAAGTAAACGAACAACTAAATTTAAATCTAAAAAAAATACATTGGCTGGAGTTAGTCTTTTACTTACTTAATGGCCAGTAGCTCAAGGAGGTCTCCTTCTGGATGCGTGCCCATTCTAATTATGAAAATGTTTTTTATATAATGTCCTTTATATTAAACACATTGCAGGCATTATATATAAATAGCTTTTTGGTCTTTTACATATATAT
>NW_017306426.1:224345-238760 GCF_000935625.1 Nanorana parkeri
TATATATATAGCAGCCCCAGAATTTCTCTCCACGCAGGTCTCCTTTAAGCCACCACAAATACTTAAGAGTCTCTGTTCTTTATGGATATAGTAATAACTGAAAGACAATGGCCTTTTTATCATCACTAATCATAAAGTGAATCTTGGATAAAAGATGTATTTAGCCAATTTGTTTTACAACAGTTAATTGAATTGGCAAAGTGAATTTAAAGAGATCAATGCAAAAGCAATCTGCATCCATTTCCAATAGATTGGAGGAAATCTGGCTTTTAGTTCCACTTCACTGCAGTGAATCGCTACATATTATTTTCTGTTATTACATTTTGAAGACAGAGAGCAGTTACCGTTTGGCCTAAAAATTATTCAGACTATGTCCTGTAGATTAAACATCTAACTGCAATAAGGACCTTTAGTATGCCCAATCTTGTAGCTCAGCTAATTTGGCCTCTGTTTATATGATACAGTCTAAGCATGTTGCAGACTAGAAGCTAGCACTTGAAATGGCTAAACTTGTAGTGATGTTATCAAACTTTTGTAACAGACCTTGTTTTTTACTGCAAGATTCACTTTAAGGGACTCATGTATAAACCTTCCACCCAGGGTAGAACTGTGAGAATGCCATTTGCACAACATTACTGCTACTAGATGGCGCAGAGGAGCATAAGAATCTCCAGCTAGGAATAGTTCAGATGTTAAAGCAAAACCATAGTCTGCTGCAATTACCTCACAAAGCGACCTGTACAGTGCAACGTTCCTGATCTCTCTTGATGACAACATTTTTGCCTGGTCTTCTTCTAAGTCCGGAGTCTTAGGCCAGAGTGATTAACATTTGCGATCGGAGGTTGATTCATTCGGCCTATACCGGCACACAGTATTTTAACCCTTGCACCTAGCACTCATACGTGTAATAAAACTGTAAAATAAGATCAGATTTATTACTGTATATGCAGTTTTGATCCCTTGAATGCAAAATTCAAATTGCAGTAAATTAGCAACCAACCAAATTCCAGTTTCCTAATATCTGATCGATGATAAATCCTGTTTTCCACAGGCTATTGCACTTTGCATTCTGCCTTTTTGCTGCCCAGTTCAGGCTTTTCCATTAACTTTTTTTCTCCTCCTTTTAAATCAAAGTAAAATCTGACCTTAGATATAATCATCTAATATTTATCACATGCAATGGTTAAACTGACTCCCAAAACCAACAGACATCAGGATAGGTTCAAACATTCAGGTTGACACATCTGCTAGTGTACAGTACGAGGTCAATAAACTAATTCTCACTGCTATCTCTTTGTCCAAACATTTTGATAAGCAGCTACCAGAGTAGCAAGAGTTTACCATGACAATAAGGGAGTATGTGAAACACAGTGGGGATCCTATTGCCTGACTGGTTAGACAGATTCTCAATAAAAGTTCAAAGTTTGCTCATCTATAGTGAACATAAGGATTTACAAGTATTTACATGTAACAGCAGGACCAAAATCATACTGTTGCTTATGTTAACTGGTACTATAACAGTACTATTGAATAAGATGAATAAGGCAGATGAGCCCAGATTACAGCCTTCCCTTGCTCAGCATTGGTTAGAGGAAATTATGGTATTACAGCAGTGGTGGTCAACTTAGTAAACATAGGTGACCTCAAGTGTGGGCCCGACGGGCCACACAATAGTTTTGGTTATGTAAATTTGCTAATGCAACCGCAAGGGGTGTGTCCACCAGGGACATGTGGTCAGGGGAGGCAGGTGAGGCAGAGCCTCACCGAGTCTTATATTTCAAGTCTGAAGCTGACAGCTTTTTCTCCATTCAGAGCAGCTTGTAACAGGTTACACAGTAGGGAAAGCCCCCCACCCCCCACCCCCCGCTGTGTAACCTGTCATGGATGGAGAGCTTCCTGTTAATTACAGGCGGCACTGCATCCAGCTTTTGACAGCTAAGCTAGGTTACACAGCAGCGGGCTTCCCCACTGCTTGTGTAACCTAACATAGTGAGGCAAGAGCTGCAACCGCCTCTACTCTATGTTAGAGCCTTGAGCTCTGTGGATAGTTTGGACCAAAGGCAAAGCGCCATTGGTCCAAGCTGTCCAATCAAAAAAAGAAAAGAAAAACACTGAGGACATTGATCTCGATGCCTCACCAGTGACGAGCAAATGAGGGACAGGAAAGCTCCTACCTGTCTCCTCCCTTCCTCCTTCACACTAGCTTGTTGACTGGGTTGAGGGGGTGGGGCTTCGTCAGGATGGGGGCTGGCCTTCGGCAGGCTGGAGGCAGGCCTTCGTTGGGCTGGGGGCAGGGCATGCTGGGGGAATGCCTCACTTAGCACCGAAGGTATTGCACGTCACTGGGGTCCACAACAGCCTGGGCCAACAGTAGGGGGTTAGATGATGGAGGACTTGCAGCACTGAACCTTGGAGTAGTAAGTCTGTGAAAAAAAGCACCAGGGATAGACATTGTAATTTTACTTTTAAAGGTGCAAGGCAGCATATTCTAACAAACCCATTCATAGTACTCTGCTGAGAAGTAAGAACAGTGGCAGGGGACCATGTCCTCATTTCACCTTTTGTTTACCTTCAAACGCATTCATACTTGCACTGCTGTGTGTGTCGGGGAAGGAAAAAGAGTGGTCTTATAGGGAGACAGGTGGCCAGAAGCGATATGACTGGGGGTGTGGGGGGGCGACATTTGCATGAGAAGAGCTGTTTGACTGGGGGATGAGGAGCCAGGCAGAACAACAGCAAAAAGGTGACAGTGGTGGAATTCACAAATCTGCTAAATGTCTACAGGGTATGCTTATATAGGAGCCCTAATCTGGCATCACTTCTGACCTAACAAGAAGATGACCTTATACAAGAGCTCTGACAGTGGTTCCTGTATAATTATAACGCACCCTGCGCTTCAGACCTAGATAAAAATGGGCCGCATTTTGGGAACCAGGGTATTACAGTGTCTGTGAAGGTTCTCTTTTATCCAGGTTATTATATAGATGTTAGTAGTTAGTCATATTCGACTGAACTTATTTAGTAATGATAAACAGACTTATGTAAGTGGCTTCCTGAGTTCAATTGAGTGTGGCGAACATACCGCCGAATTTATACCTATTTGTGCAAGTCTAGTCAAGTTCTTAGACCATAAACCTCTGCCTTTGCACATTTCCTGACACCAAAGTGTTTGAATTAAGGTTTCGCATGTGGCTGTAAATGTTGGGGTATATTCCTGGCACTAATTTTAATTAAAAAAGTAACTTGGGGGGCTGGTGAACCACTTTAATTATTACTAACCAAGACCAGCTTAATATTACTAACTACTATTAGCTGTTTTATAGCAGTGGTTATCTGGTATAAGCAGAGGTATAGTAGTGGTTGCCTGCTATAAGCTGCAGCAGAAAGAATGTGCAGGAGGGAGAGAAGAACCTCTCTATGCCACTAAACAAAGGAGTCTAAATCATTTTCCTGCTCTCAGAGAAGCCCCTTTAACTGCATTTCTCAACAGTCCTGTTAGAGTTAAACCATTATACATCAGAGACAAGGCTTATCATATTTGGCTGAACAGCATCTTTGAGCAGTAAGCCAGACAATTCCAGAACAATAGCATTTGTCCTGCGGGCATCAGTCTGCTATTCTATAAGGTGAAGAGTATCTATTACCTCTTCTATATATTTACAATGTATAGTGAGTAATGAGATGTGCCTGTAGTTAATATAGCCCACTAGGGATGGTCAGTGAAAACTTGCCAAGGGCAACCCCAAGGGAAAAGAAGAGTGCAGTGTGACTATCACTGGTAAAGCAGAAGAGTAGATGCTTGCTGATAGGGCATTCCTGTGTATTTGGCCCCAGGGCATTTATGCAGAAGGGCTAAACCATGCAGAAAACCTTGAAAATATGTATAAGAATTAATTCTCCCACCAGTCTTATGAATGACAAGCCTGCCTACAGGATGAGAACTGTAACGTTTCAGATGTTTGGCTAAACAAGGCTTCTAATTTGTTTGAAGCTTTTTTCTGGCAAATAACACATTTTCTATTCATAATGTACTCTCTCTAAGTGCAGGTCAATGAAAACATCACGTACTTGAGAGAGTGAGGTTTTATTAAAATGGAATTATATTTTCATCCGTTCAGCACTGTGACATCCATTAGATGCCTTGGCAGGGCCAACATCTTCTACCCAGCTTCTTCTGGGTTCTGCATTTTCAGCCAACTAATTGTGTGGTCCAGAATAACGTACCAACTGTACAAACACATGGGAGCTCATTCATCCCCGCACCCTAAAGATGCCAGCATTGTACACAAAAGAAGAACAGGAAGGTAAGAAATGTTTAGTGCAGAAGAGAAGAAGTGGGGTATATTTATAAACAATTCACAGAGCTATTTATCCTGCAAAATTATTTGTAAATAGAGGCAAAAATTCATATTATTAGAATAGTTTATTTTTAGATCGAAAGTAATATCTGAAAAATATTGCATTATGGCCACTAGATGGAGCCAAAGAGCATAGGAAATAAATACTTATAAATACTTGGAGGCCGATTTATAAATCTTCCTATGCTCCTCAGCACCAACTAGTGGTGATGGTGTCATGCAAATGGCATTTGCCCAGCTATACGCTGGACAGAACATTTAAAAGTCAGCACCTAGGGATTTTTAGCAGAACAGGCATGCAAAGTCTCTTCTGCTAATGATCTCTTTACTAGGGTTGCACAGATACCAAGTACAGTACTCGGTACAAGTACGAGTACATGTACCGATACTTTTGAGCTCCAAGACTAGATTAGAGAAAAATTCAATCAGAATAAAAAAAAAGAAAAAACATATGTATACATAGTAAAATTTAATCAAAATACGAATAATATTGATAAATATAATTTGAGCATGTTCCTTAGTAAAACACTAACAACAGATAAAATTATGAGAAATACTATATATATATATATATAGTGTGATAGGACTGTGATAGGAGGCTGAGCGGTGCAGGGAGGAGAGACGCCGGCCGCTCACAGCGCTCTCCTCCCGCAGCGCTCGGCCGGCTGTCACAATTTCTCTCTTCCCCGCTGGTACACAGAGCAGCACCCATCGAGGAGGAAAGAATGGATGCACCGCTGTTTTGGCCAGAAAATGGCACTTTCGACATCATGCTAAAAGTGCCATTTTCAGCCGATATGTTTCGGCAGCCGATATATCGGTGCATCCCTACTTACCAATGAATATTTTATTTTTTTTTAAACAAATTCTTTAATTTTTTTTATTTTTTTTTTGTCCAGTATACAAAATGCAATATATTTCCTTTAAATGGCAAAACACATATAAAACAGGGCTATTCATTTGTGAAAAACAGAAGTTGTAATTTCCTTTTTTCTGTGTCTATGTCACGGTGCTTTCACTGAATATAAGCATACAGAGGCACTTTATCGAACACCCAGTCAGAAAGTAATATTGAATAAATTAAACAAACACATACAAATTTTAAGACAATTTTCAGGAATAAAGAGTCACATCTTTACCTGTCCCTGAAGATATGAGAAATTAAATAGATTTTAGTAATCAATTACTAAAAAAAAGACAAGAATTACACTGCATTAAAATGGAAAGAGTTAAAAGATTGATGCTGAATCAAATATATATTTCTATCATGCCAGCAGGTATGACAATGGCAAAACTCTCCCAGGTGTAGTGATGCATTTCCTACAGTGACCATCTGCTACTGGAAACCAAATCATTGAGGGTAATATAATAATTAAGGCTATGTCACCTGCTTGCTTACACATCAATTCCCTGTTTTCTATCTGCTCTAAAAATTACCAGGTTAAATGTTTCTACTGTGTTTATATTTTGCAGAAAAGAATAGAATAATATTCATGCAATGTATCAGTTGCTTTGATATTTAACTGTCAACATTTCAGTTTACATAGAATAGAGTCACTGTCCATGTACACTTAGATGGACTTGGCAATGTACATACTGAACATCTCCACATGGCTCAAATGCTACAGCATATGTGGCCTTCTAGGTGTCTAATGTTTCCAATATGTCAGGCAAGTAAGGAAGGGCACTAAGGACATTTCTGGTCAAATCTATAGCTGATAAATTACTCCTGCATCAATTATTTTAAGTCTGTATGATATCTTCAATGTATTAGCTTTTTATTACATGCAAACTCATAAATATGACTTATTGATACAAAGACATATACCCCCCAAAAAAGTCCTTCCTTCTTTTAGCCTCAGGCCCCTTTCACACAGGCCGCATCAGTTCTGATCAGCAGGGGATCTGTGCACAGATCCGCTGCTGAATTGAAGCAGAATGGCATTCTTGTCCATTCAGTTTTTTCCACCATAAATTGCTGAAAGTGCCTGCTGCACACCGTACAGCATTGTGACTTGTGTAGATAAGATAGGTGCTCGTAGTGACCACCACAGATGGCGCCATGTAGAACCTCAGAGATGTGAAGAAAGGTCACCAGCACTCCAAAATGCAAAGAAAATATTGTTAATTGCAAATAATGTCACATAGGTCTTTGGAGTGCTGGTGACCTATCTTCACATCTCTGCAGTTTTTTCCTCTATCTTGTGACAGAGGAAAAAATTTAGCTTTACGGACCGATGTTAGGTCTATGTGCATCCATTTACATCTTTTTACCTCAGATCAAAAAATATAAACACCTTTCAGGGTTTGTTTCTGACTTAGATGGAGGTAATCAGATATAAACAGATGCCCATTTGTTTACATATGCTTGCCTATAGCCTAACATTGAGCATCCAATCAGGTCCACCTGAAAAACTGACAGGCAGATCTGATTGGAACAGCTATGTGAAATCGACCATACAGATCAACCAATGACTCCAGCCTCTGGGCTGATTATTGTTGCTGCTTCAAACTGCTGTAATCAATTTTACATAGTTACAATAAGGTCTAAAGTTAGCCAAATCAAAACAATTTACGCCTAAGTTGATGCCAGTGGCTTGAATCAACCAGCTTTCTACCTAGCTAGATACCTAACACCTGAGTTCCTTGGTTTGTTCACCTGCTTCCATTAAAAAGGGATTTCAATATGTCTGTTTGGACTTTTCATGTATTCTATATTACAGATAATGCAGTACAGAGACTGTGGCAAGCAGTGCAAATAATTATATTCTCAAGATATTACTGGTGGAGTCCTGAAGAGATCCTCAAGAGAACCAACCATCAGCTGGCCATAACTAAAATAAAACTTTTGAGTGCAATTACTATTTTTAACACTGTCTTCATCTTGGTCCTCTAATATACTAATATAGGGAATCATTAAAGATAGTGTTTGATTGAACATCTGTTAATCTATATAGAACAACTGTTCAGAATCTGCATGGTTGGTTTGAAAAAGATACATGTTTTAAATGTGTGTAAGGCAAACAATTGCCCCATACCACTGATCTGGCAGCAACCCTACACCAACGTGTGCCCCTCCCTTCTTCCCTGGTCAACTGTGTAGCTTTAGTACCAGACTAACAAAATCAGATATCATCAGCTGTTTCCAGGAGGGGGAGGGGGGACTGCAAGAGATGGTTAACCCATTCTGTATCAGTACATCTAGAACTCACATCCAGAGGAGTAAGACAAACTGTCCCTCAACCTTTCTAGGAATTTAGTTTAAGGATGTAAATTCAGTCTCATGGCAGCCTCACTTCATTATGCCTTAGAATGTTTCTACCACATGATCAGATACATCAACCCAGGCCACTGAACATATGGATATGAAAAATATATACACCTCTGTGCAAGGCCAAATCTTTCAATGATTAGGCCTTCTACCCCCAAGCACAAGTCTAATTCTCTGCCAGAGTACCTCACATATGACCAACTCTTCAGATGACACCATCCAGTAAAACCATAGAGTTATAACACACATTAAGTCACATCATTTGTAATGAAAAATTATCCAATCTAAATAACTTTCATATAATCCCTTCCAGTGTCTATAACTGGGTTTATAAATGAGTCCAATTATTGTGATGACTTTTATTTGTACTTAAAGTGACACTAACCTCAGGAAATAATCTTAAAAATGTATTCAAGTACCCTAACTATTAACAAAAATGTATCTTATTACCCGAGTGATACACAAATAAGGTTCAGTTTTGTTATTAGTTAAGGTTCTTGAATGTATTTTTAAGATTTAAGTCCTGGGTTTGATGTCACTTTAAGCAGTCATTCCATTTAGTGCTGCAAATGAGACAAAGTACTGTAAACTGTATTTACTGCTATATTCCGCTATACACCAAAAGAACTTCCTTTTATATACCGTTTTAAATAGGTTCACTTGGTATTATGTATAACCAATAATTTTATTATCGTGGTATTTGAATGAGTACTTAATGATGTGTTATTCATACCATGAGCAAAATATGAACTAAAAGTGGCTCAGTGAGGCTGGTGAGCATTTGGGCAGGCTGATGAGTGACAGTGTGAGTTCAGCACCACTGACAGCTCCTAGGCTGCTGCTGCTGCTGCTGCTTCACTTGTCATGCTGAAATTTCTCCTAAAGTTTTATAGATGGGCTTAGAGCAGCAGACAAAAACTGTCACATTCTCCTCCGCACGAAACAATACAATCAGCTTTTTAGGAAACTACTTCAACACCTGCAGTGTTCAAATTTAGAGTAGCAAAAATGTAAGATTTTAAAAGTGGCACCTGTATCCAAAATGATCCAGCTGTGGCTGGCACAAATTACAGCCTTGACTTATTAAAGCTCATCTGCAGCCACCCCAGTAAAGTTATATTTCTGATTTCTGCTTATACTCAATTATGTTGTAATATGAATTTAACTCCAAGGCATTCTATTTGCAATCACCTGCAGTTTCAAGGAAGCAGGGGAATTTCTGTGACCACTAATGACAGCAGCTACCAGAGGATAGGCACTGACATGGCTTCATCTTTCACTCACAGTAAGTCCCCATTCACACTTTGGCACTGTGTGAACATGCACCAAAAGCATGTCATGCGTGCATCGGTGTGCATTCTTGCAACACGTCAAAAACGTGTGATATGCTTCTGGTGCCATTACTTTCTAATTGCACCTCAAACACGACCAATAAAATGCAAGTTTTTTTGTCCCACATGCATCAGCCCATTAACCTTAATGGTCTGATACACGGCAATGGCAACAGAAATGCACGCGGACATGCATTCACTCTTTGCGAAGTGTGAACGAGGCCTAACATTAAATTTACGGATCATGCAATGGGTGTTACTTTGTGGACTTAGCAGGTTTGTGTTTTTTCCTGAACCAGACTGGTGTCTGCATTACCACTCTTGAGACTGATATTTTGTCAGAAGCCAATTCCTAAACAGAAATTAAACCAGTAAAAAGGTAGAGAAATAACATGGGGGGGGTTAACATTTTCAGGAAAAAAAATGTTAATTTGGCATGGTAGTTTGGCAATGGCTACAAAATTATGCTTGCAGGAAATGGCAACATGAAAAATGCATTTTGTGAAAGAGGTTTTACTGTTAAGAGCTAGAACACCTGCTGGTGGCACTGTGGTCCATAGACCTGAAGAATGCAGTTCCAGTGTCTGCCAGCAGGTGTCTAACAGTGATGCTGGCTGATGGGAGGATATTGAGCTACTCCTCAGAAATCTCTCAGGGCCTCAGTATTTTACCTGTGTACCTGTATTCTCTGCTCTGCTCTGCTGCTCCTTGAACTAGTTATCCTGAACTTGCTGCCTGTACCTGTTGCCCACAAACCTAATTCACATTATGGTAAGGATCTTATTCAGAAGAGGGCAAAAAGGGTAATTTCCCAAACCCCCTGCCAGAACATACAAAATATAATATTTCAAATGTATTCTCTGGAAACGTTTTTGAGATCACTTTGGACAGGTATGATAACTTGGAACTGGATACCAGGAACCTAAGACTACAATGCAACTACAGGCAGGACAAGAGAGAGAAACAAACGTTATGAGAATCCAACATTAGTCTTAGAGTAAGTAGTTCTTTTCTCAAGAGAAGAATTAAGATGTGGGGCTTTCAGTGTAATTTTAGATCAGTTGTCTGTTGCCTTACAAGATAGTGTGCCAATCTGCATGTATAATAGATTCAAACCCATAGTCAACCTATGCTGTCTACCAGATGCACAGATAAGAACTAAAGCTGAGTAATGGATAACTGTTTCCCTCAGGATTTTAGTAAGGTGTTCATAGTTTGCACCCTTTGCCAAGTCAGGTCATGTCTCACTCTATCTCAATGAGTGGTTTTACTCTATGATGAAGGACTTACTGATACCTTCCGAAGTGTTAATGTTGCTCTTAGAATGTATTTGAGCATGATGGTCACTAGTTGTTAAGGAGATAAGTAATTCAGCAAATTGGCACTGTTAAAGAATTATCTGAGAACCATGATGACCCATGAAAGACTAAGTGCTCTGTGCCTACTGGATATAGAGAGCAGTGTTCTAAAGATGACACAGTTTGAGATTTCTCAGACGCCCTGTGTAGAAAGAAAGATTTTTTGCTGTTATTGTAGTGTGAGGCATATAACTATACGTGTTTAAACTGTTACTGTTTTTAGCGCAGATAAACATATTTATTTTGTTTTGACAGGTTCAAAGTTTAATTTTGTTGTGTAACTTGTTGAGTTAGTCATTATCATCTATAGAAACGAAAAAGTATGTAGGAGCATTTGTATATTTGTCTTACCTAAAAAAATCTGCTTGGAATTTGCTGCCATTTGTTTATTTGTATACATGTATTTAATTCAGATTTGTAGTTCATTTTAACCTTTCTGTGTAGGTATAACCAAAGACATGCAATAAACGGGCTTTGATGTTTTACATTTACATTTGGTAATTTGCCATTTGCCCTGCCCAGGGTCTAAATACAACCCTGATTCTGGCCTCAGTCCTGGCCCGTTTTGTCCGCTGTTCTTGGTACCCCTGCCTGACTCTGCTTTACTCAATTTCTCCTTCCAATTTGTTCATAGCTTACTTAGGTAGTTAGTTTTCACTGGTGTGTGTATAGGTTGCTGTGTTTGTTTGTTTTTCATTTTTATTATTATTATACAGGATTTATATAGCGCCAACAGTTTGAGTCGCGCTTTACAATATAAGGAAGACATTACAATCACGATACAATTCAAGACAAGATGGTAAGAAGGGCTTAGAATCTAAAAGGGAGGAAAAAGTGAAGGAACTGTCCCTCTTTTCTAAACAAATCCCTCTGCCCATCTTTCCTCTTCAGTTGTCCCTCATTTTGGAAAGATATGTAGACCTCTATAATAACTGCAATACTTAACTATCAAAATTGTTACACTACACTACACCTTTCACGCAAACCTTTTTTATTATCACATTATTATTTTTTAAAGCCAGTACAAAGGAGACCTAGTGATGAAAAAAAGTACTTATGGGTGTGTAGGCGAAGGACACACCCATGCTATGCCCCCAGGTAATTTACACAAATCCATTCCTACCAACCATAGGAACTACAGCTGTAACTCAGTACACCTTACTTCCAAATATATATCGGTGCATGGCCCCAGAAGGCAGACAGTGTGCACCCTGGCCCATGCAACCATCCCTGCAGGCCTGTAAGACTCTTATTTGTGCCACTGCAATGAAGAATATTTTGGGGGTTATTCACATTTACTGCCGAAGGCAGCTGAATGAATAACTGAGCTGAAGTGAGTCAAAGGGGTTGATTTACTAACCTTATAAACACACCACGAACATGTATACACCTATGTAGTGTGTTCCCTCCCAGCATGATCTATGGGTAGAATCTAAACACCTTTCTAGTGTGTACACACCCAGCAGGTGTGTTGTGCAAAGCCCTGCATGAATTGCAAGGTGATGTTGTGGAAATTAGCTCTATGTTGTGTTGCTTGCGTTGATGAATGCAGGAATGTAAATGCATGAGCTAACCATTTTTGTCTAAACTGTGAAGCAGCATTATATATGCATCATGTGCATGATTTTTCCATATATGGCATTAGTGGAAATATGCTTTTAGATACTTTTTGGTTGATAAATACGTTTTGCTGTGTGAAAATCACACGCACCTGGTGCGTGCGTGTGTTTAGGTTAGTAAATCACCCCCAAAGCCTCTTCAGCTATTCACTGCAGCCATGTACGGCTAGTTTTAGCTGTACATCAGCTGCATTCAGTTTACTTAACCTCCCTTCGGCGCAGCCAGACAGCCTCAGCATATCCGGCTGAAACAAAGGGAAGAGCCCCTTTCCCTAAGCCGATGCAACATCTGGATCAGCTGAAGCGAACGTTCGGCAGTTCATTCACTGCTGTTCACCCCTATTCTCCAAGAGGCCGAACAGGAGAGTGAATAGCCGAATGTACGGCTCTTCATTCAGTTCGGCCATTCTGTTCACTACCTCAGTGGTAGTGAAACAGAATGAAAAATGTTAATGCAAACAAACAATAAAAAACAGTGTGGGGTACCTTCCCAATTCATACCAGACCCTTTAGGTCTTGTAGGGATGTCAGATGTGTCCATAAAAAAAAAGGTGTGGGGTCACTTTAGGCCTGGTAAGAATTTTAAGCGGGACCCCAAATGCCAAAAAACGGGGGGAAAAACCAAGGGGTCCCCCCTATAATCCCCTACCAGACCCTAAATAGACCAGCAGCCTGGCAGAACAGGAAAGGGGGGAGTTGAGCATATGCTCCTCCCCCTGGCATTGGGAGGGTCATTTTCTGGAGGGACCCCCTGGAAAAGTACCTTGTCCTCATAGCAATAAGGACAAAGGCCTCTTTCCCGCAACCCTGGCCCGGTGGTTGTAGGGGTCTGCGGGCAGGGGGGCTTATCTGCATCTGGTGCCCCCTTTCATATAGGGAGCACCCAGATGCCGCCCCTCCTTGTGAGTGAGTAAGGGGTAGTTGTTACCCCTACTGATTCACCAAATCGTAAAAAAAATAGTAAATAAACACACAACACAAAAAAAAGTCCTTTATTTGCACAAAAAAACACAAGACAGTTTTTAACAATTCCTTTATGGACAACAAAAAAAGTGTTCATCAATGCAATCCATCGTCAATCACGTTGTACAGCAATGTAGATCTTTAATCATGATGAATGACAGCCGCCGAAAAAAAAAGTCCTGACGCCCGCAGACACATCCAATGCCACCGAACTCCCGCCGCAAAATGACTGTTCTGGCCGAAATGTAAACAAATTTGTTTACATGCCATTTGAGACTGAGCATAAAAAAATATGTCAGCGTGTATCCAGCTTTAGTTTTTAGTCCATTTGCTCTGTATAGCTCCACATGTCGCGTCACACTCAGATACCAGAGCATAGTGTCCTAGCATATACATAAGGAGTTTTGATTAGTTATTTTTTAGTGAACCACTGTAATATCAAATATTTATGAATGTTGGTAGTAATGGCCATGTTCACTAATAATTTGCAGTGTCCAGCCATGGAGCTTTGTTTGGTGGTCCCCACTCTTTGCAGAGTTCTGCTATAAAGTAAATTTAAATACAAGGTGCAAAAAAGATTTTCCAATTCTAAATGCTTGTCCACATAAATTCACAAGTGAAAGTAATTTCTACATTTTTATAACTGTGATCTTGCTTTACATATGACAGATGTTATAAGTCAACACCTTTATCAAGGTACTATAACGTCTGCATTAGTATCCTACAATGTATCACACAATTCAAATAACTAATAAATAGCGGCGAGAAAATGAGATTGGATTAGGTTCATGGGCCATTCATCAAACCCATCGTAAAGTCCAAAAATTGTGAATTTAAATCTGAAACCCATCGAAGTATATAGGGGCACAATGGGGAAAATTGGTTCTGGCCATTTTCAAGGCTAATAGGCAAGGAATTTTCAAAGAAAGAAAGAATCTTCTTTTTTTGTGCATTTCAATTCAGCAGCAGCAACAGAATCTGCTTCATTATAACTCGAAAAAATAGCTTTTGAAGGTAGTTTTGGACAATACACCTGATTTTTTTATCCATAGGTACATAGTTACATAGTATTTGAGGTTGAATAAAGACATTAGTCCATCAAGAACCCTACTAGCTTTATTTACAGCAGCCTGGCACTGCAAGTTACCCTTCAATCTATGGTCCACAGTGACCCCCAAATCTCTCTATTTCTCACTTCCCCAGCGGCATTCCCATAATGGTATACCCCATTTTTTATTTTTTATTAATCCGCCAATCACAGGGAATCCTACCAGTCATTAAGGGGTCCTTAAAAATGAGGATTAATGGTCTAGTTATAACCTGGCTTAATTCCTTAAGTACCTTGGGGTGCAGGTTATCCGGACCCACTGCTTTATTCGCATTGAGCATTTTAAGTCTTTGTTGTCAACCACTGGGGTAAATTTTGAGTTAAACTGGGAGTTTTATCATGTGTGTCAAACCCGTTTCCCTCCCGAGTGTATACTGAGGAGAAAAAAGCGTTCAGTGCCTCGGCCC
>NW_017306426.1:239181-239484 GCF_000935625.1 Nanorana parkeri
CGAAGTTCCATTGGCCCAATTGATGTCTGGGTAATTGAAGTCACCCATCACAACTACATTGCCCTCTCTCCCAGCTATTCCTATCTGGGAGTGAAGATTGAGTTCTCCCTCTTCCCCTATATTTGGCGGTTTATAGCAAATACCCACGAGGAGTTATGGCTAGTATCTGACACATCTAGCTCCAGCCATAAGGATTCCACGTCTGCCCCATTGTTTAACGAGATATCGTCCTTTATGTGCACATTTAGATTATTTTTTACGTAAATGCAAACCCCCCCCCCCCCTCCCCCCCCCTCTCTTCCC
>NW_017306426.1:239613-289208 GCF_000935625.1 Nanorana parkeri
ACTACATTGCCCTCTCTCCCAGCTATTCCTATCTGGGAGTGAAGATTGACTTCTCCCTCTTCCCCTATATTTGGCGGTTTATAGCAAATACCCACGAGAAGTTTACGGCTAGTATCCGACACATCTAGCTCCAGCCATAAGGATTCCACGTCTTCCCCATAGTTTAACGAGATATCGTCCCTTCTATGCACATTTAGATTATTTTTTACATAAATGCAAACCCCCCCCTTCTCCCGCCTTTGTCCCTCCTAAACAGGTTATACCCCTCTATATTAGTAGCCCAGTCATGTGTGCTGTCCAGCCATGTTTCCGCTATACCCACTATGTCGAAGTCAAAGTCCTCTTCGATTAGCCTAATTTCAAGCTCTTCTAGTTTATTTGCCAGACTTCTAGCATTGGTGTACATGCATTTAATTCCTCTAATTTTGTAAGACCAAAGTTTATTACCTTGTTGTTCCCCACTATTTTTATTGTTATTATTTTTCTGCCTTGATTCCGGTCGTCCGTTGGTAATTATACTTACTTGTGCCAACGGATTTCCTATATTGACTGGAGTGAGCCCACTATTATTAACTTTTAGTAACAAGCATTATTTTTTTGAACGCTTGACAGTATATGAACACTTTTACCATATCTGCTGTAAAGTACTGCCAACAGTACTGCTGTGGTCTGCAGCCTGTGCCCAGAGCATACCAGCCATGGTAAAAGTGCCAGGCATTTGGATACTACATGCATGAAGAAACACATGACTATACATCAAAGAACTTTGTGGGAGCACCACCTCAATGATACTAGTCAGCAGCAAAAGGCCCACACTAACAGTGTTATTCATTTAGCTGCCAAAGGCAGCTGAGTGAATAACCGAGCCAAAGTGAAGTGAGTTGAATGACGTTCGGCTATTCACTCCGGCTCAGTACGGCTGATTTCAGCCATACATCGGCTAAAATCAGCCGCATATCGGCTGCCTTCGGTTGAGCCGAAGTGCAGAGGAACTTCGACTCGGCCGATCCAACATATGGATCGTCTGTGTTGAAGCTCCGGCAGCTCACTCATAGGGGCTGAACGGCAGTAAGTAAATAGCCGAATTCCACCCAGCGGCATTCGATTTGGCTATCCTGCTCAGTACCTCCAAGGTAGCGAGCAGAATAGCAAAACAGCTAGATGAAAAAAAAAAAGGTTGAAAAATGATTTTCAAAATGTAAAAAAATAGGAAAGTTTAAAAAAAATGTTTAATGAAAAGAAAAAACTAAAAAGAAAAAAAAAGAGAAAAACAATTGGGCAGAGCTATTGGTGACAGCTAGCTCCATCCAATTGTTTCCTATTGGCCGACACCTGCCAGAGTCTTGACGTCACGGCCGGCTCTGCCCAGTTGTTGAAAAAGGGCACAGCACCTCACCACAAGGTGCGTCCCCTTTTTCATCCCCGTTTGTCACAGCTGGCATTACATTTATTACATCTGTTATCTGGCTCTGCCACACTGAAGGCATAGCCTCAGAGGGAAAACCTAAGGGCATAGGCTGGTCTTCCTCACATAGGTTGGTTTGGTTTGCCACTTCTTTGTGCACAGGCAAAGTTGCCTTTTGTGCGCTAAAAGTCATTGCATATTTTTAAGGTACAAATGTGTACACCAAACTACACACTCCCCCCCATTTTTATATTTGTCATTAAATCTAAGCAACAATCCCCTGTTAAAAACTAGGTCTGCAAGTCCTAAAGCAGGAGGCAAGTATTTTTGTAATACAATATTTAGCATGTTATTAGGATTTATTTTATTTTACTCTATTTTTTGTATATATATATATATATATATAATGCATATGTACTCAGTACTTGGTTTGGGCCCCTTTTGCAGCACTTACTGCAATTACTTTTGCACGATATTCTAATTATTCGAGTTTCACCTGTATCTATTGCTCTATATATATATCTATATATGTATATACATATTAAAAAAATTAAATGCAAAAGAAATGTCCCCACTGACCCCCCACATGCACGCACATATGCATATCGGTGCACCTATGTGCAAAAATGAAAATTGTGCTACACATGTTATATATCGCCACGAACGTCAGAGTGAGAACAATAATTCTGGGGCCATCAATCACTGGTAACATTAAACTGATAAGCAGTAAAAGCTTTTAAAATGTCCCCTAAGGGAAATGGGGGTTTTTGTCGTTTTTTATTGCATAAAGCGCTGTAATTGAGGCAGGATGTGGGGGAAATTCTCTTAGGGGGACACAGGCAGCAAAAATCAGCTGACAGCAGTTCTAAGCCTTTTCCACTATTCAAAACAAAGAAAAAAGTTTCAGCTGAAATTCCATTTTACACAGAAAATCCATTGTCAATGATGGGATTTTGTTACATGTCAAAAACTGGGTGAATAGATATTAAAAAGAAAAAAGGTACATTTTATGTTCACACTGCACAATTAAAGGTAAATTTGTATTTTGACTAGAGTTCCATTTTAACATAATTTTTCATACAGCTGCACTGCTTAAAAATCAGTTATGTAATACAAAAAAGAGGTAAAATGATATTTATTGTGATAAATACTGCTAATATGTGATACCTGTCTAATGTTATTATTAGTATATTATTTTCAGCACATTTTCTCCTTTTCTCTTGCTGAGTCTGTCTGTGTCAGATCGATGCCACATGCTGGGATTGGTAAAGGCAGTAAAACTGCTGGCTTTGTAAACAGGAACACTCACAAACAGGAACAACCTACAAATGGAACTGCTGTGTCTCAGGATTAGTTTTCATTTTTATTCTTATATTTTTTTTAAACTTTACAAAAGCAAGAAGACACACAGAGATGAATTATGCTGGTTGTGTGCACATGTGTAATTGTAATTTAAAGTGGAATTACAATTGCTCTGTGAAGGGTGGTGTTTTTGCCCTAATGTGCAAGTAAGCACTGCATACTGCATTTGCATTATTTGCACATTTGAGCACACTTACAAGTGTGCCCCCCTTCAATGCTGTCAGACCCATCTTCTGTCCCCCACTCTGCCCCCTGCCACTGCCATGTCTGTAATCAACACTTCCGGGTTCCCAGGCACCCTTTTCAGCCATTGTGTAGCGACTGGTGATGTAATTCCTGCGCATGCATACAGGAGTTACATGCCCACGACATCAGGACCATTCACGTCATCTTAGGCTTCGTTCACAGCACACACAGTGCGTTCCAGCCCGATTTTGGCCAGAACACACTGCATCGCATTGCAGCCGGCTCAGTATGTTGTGGGACAGGAGGGGGTGTGGCAGTCCATTGAAGTGAATGGCACCGCAGCCACGCCCTTCAGACGCAATGTGATCAGACGCATGCGAACGCAAGGCATATTATGCCTGCAGTTCGGACCTAGACCACAGGCATAATGTGCCTTGCATTCCGTGCGGCCGATCGCATTGCGGCAGGAGGGCGTGGCTACTGCGTCATTCACTTCAATGGACCGCCACACCCCCTCCTGCCCCTCAACATACTGAGCCGGCTACAATGTGATGCAGTGTGTTCTGGCCAGAATCGGGCCAGAACGCACTGTGTCTTTTATGAATGAGGCCTTAGAGATGCCGTGAATGGGCTGATTGTGTACATTGCGTAGCGCATTCACCAGAAAATAAAAAATTAGGAAGGAAGAGGAAAGGGGGAAGAATGGAGGAAGAATGTTTTTGTCAGAAGAGACTTTGTCTGTCTCTTCTGCCAAAATCCCTACCTCCCAGAAATTTTTTTCTGCCCTTACTTCCACTTGAAGGTAGGTACAAGGGAGGACATTTGGTTAGGAAATATGATACATCGGCTGAAATCAGCTGTACATTGGCTGGTTTCGGCTCCCTTTGGTTCAGCCAAACATGCACAACATGGTCAACTCAACCGATCCAATATCTGGATCTGCAGAGCCGGACCTCCGGCAGTTAACTCGCTACCGTTTGCCCTTATTCTCAAAGGGGTTGAATGGCAGTGAGTGAATAGCAAACATTGCGGAGCTCGGTTATTCTGCTTGCTAACTCCGAGGTAGCAAGCAGAATAAAAAAAAAGTGTAAACAAAAAAAAATGGTGTGCGGTTTCCCTCCCAAACCATACAAGACCCTTTAGGTCTGGTAGGAAAGTTAGGAGGGATCCCGCAGTAAAGAATTAAACAAAAGTGAGTGGGGTTCCCCCCTAAAGTCATACCAGGACCTTTAGGTCTGGTAGGAATTTTGGTCTGGTATTAATAATCTGTTGCTAAAAAGGTAAATGAAGGGGGCGTGGCCTGGAGACTCATGTGAGCGGACGTGTCTGAGAGAGCTCCGGCACGAAATCCTGAAAATATCCTTTACATCTTCAGTTCTTACGTGCAGTCGCCACCTACATCTCGTCTGTCTACTTACCGGACCCCTTGGGACTGTCAGCTACCACTCTGTCACCCTCCGCTTTCTTGGGATGTCAAAAACGGACGATGAGGCCCTCACTGGAGGTATTGACCTGCAATTACCCTTCCCTCCTGTCTTAGTGTCTTGATTGCTGTTGATATTATGCCCTTATGCGTTAACTCATGCGGTACTGACTGCAACATGACACTGTGTTATAACTTTCTGTAAAACCTTAATAAAAAATTACTTGATTTAAAAAAAAAAAAGGTAAATGAAGGTCAGGGGGGACCTGATCCAGACCCCCTGCGGTGCCATTTACATGAATGGCACCACCATGCCCCCTCCCACCCCAGAACGCGGGGAGCCTTTGTTTATGCGATCCAATGCTTTCATGGCACATGAACAAAACCTAACGCTTCCCAACTGTATCCCAAAAATAAAATAAATAAAAAGCTGCTTTAATAGTAATGTTTTTCTTGAAAAAATGTTAATATTAATTAGTAGCATTAATAAGCAGGAATTAGAAGACCTTTTTAGGTGTTCTATTTGGCATACTGATACACTTCTTGGAACTGTCCAGGTCTCACCCTTATACTGTATATATCATGAACCTCCTCTGTGGCCTCTTATATCTCTATATTTCTATATTTTACAACGTCAGGTACATTAATCCCACTGTAAGAATATGTACAGTAGCAGATTAGGGGCAAACTTTTTTACCACGTACATCTGCTGCAGACTATTAAGAAGAGGAGACTATGATTAGTAGACAAGTGAAGGAAGAGAGGTTTGATAAGTGAGAGGATGACAGAGAAGCAAAAATGTTGTCCAACTTTGTTTAACTAATAGAGGAAGAAATAAAGTAAGACAGGGGAGCAGGAGAGATAGAAAGAGAACATTATCCCATTGCTGCTTGAAATATTGATCTGCTGGCATTTTCTAAAGTGATAAATATTACGATCTGTATTATTTTGATGTCCTGAGTTTGGTTAACCACTCAGAAAGCTTAGTGCTGTGCTGTATCTGATTGTTGGGCGGCTAATGAAATGGTGACAAATTATGGTTAACCTTTTCAATGCTAGACAGATTTTACTGAAGTAGATCTATGGTGTCTTAAAATGATCCTGTGAGAGTAAAAATAGGGAGCTAACATTGCTGGCTTGGTTTTAAAGGTGCCGGCGCGAAGGCTGTCATTATTATCCTGGGTATCATCGTGAGACACTAACCTAAAAAAATATACTGGACATAATTTCAGGCTTTTGAGACTTCACTTTTTTGAGACTAAGTCAGTCACTCATTAGTGATGTGCCTTTCTTAGTGCAAACCCAGTTCGCCTGCATTTGCCAAGCCTGCTCAAAACTGTGACTGCCACACCCTCCCCTGGCCGAATCAGGCCAGGGAAGTTGCGGCCCAATCAGGTTGCATCCCCTGCTCCTGCAGCTGTACATCACAATGGAGTGGGGAATGCAACTACTGCCACTGATTGGTCATAGTTTTGAGTGGGCTTGGGCAAACTCACTGGGTTCACACATTAAGACCAGGCTCAGTGGCGTAACAACCGGGGGGGCAGCAGGGGAGCGGGCCCCGTGCGAAAAGTGAAGGGGGGGCGCCGGCCGAAAATGGCACTTTCAAGTAAATGCCGAAAGTGACATTTTCCTGCTGTTTTGTCGGTGCGGCCGTGATTCCTTTCATCCCCGCTGGGACACAAAGCAGTGCCCAGCAGGGATGAAAGGAATCAGAGAGAAAATGACAGCCGGCCGAGCGCTGCGGGACGAGCGCTGTGAGCGGCCGGTGTCTTTCCTCCCACACCGCTCGGCCGCCTATCACAGTGCAGCAGAGCGGTGTGGGGGCGGAGACAGCCAGCACTGTCACAGGAGGCTGGGCTCTCCTCTTGCAGCCTCCTATGGCAGTGTGTGTCAGAGAGGAGAGCGGGTACAAGCACTCAGTGATCAGTGATCGCTGAGTGTTTGTACATAATTGAGGACCTGGTATGTATAATGTATCCTCAATTTTGAATGAACGGGAGTGATCTACATCCCCTCCTGTCCATTCATAATTGTAGTTATAGTAAACATACCATGTTATCAATGAACAGGAACACTCATAAAGGATTCCTGTTCATTGATAACAGGGGACACAGAAAAAGAGATTGAGGACTCTGTGTCCTCAATCTCTTTTTCTATTTTTAAAGGGAAATATCAGGGGTCTGTTTAGACCCCCAATATTTCCCTGAACATGTGTGTGTGTGGGGGGGAGGGGGGAGGTGCAGGGTACAGTTCCAGCGGTTGTTTATATAATGGGGGGAGGGGCGAAAAAAAATTCTGCCCCGGGCGCCCAGAACTCTGGTTACACCACTGACCAGGCTCATCACTATTGATTAGGATGTGAAGCCCAGGCCAGGATGACACCCCCTAAAGCCTGCAAGTAAACATGTCAAGTTAACAGTAAGACCTCCCATATTTTTTCCTGGAGTAAACAAGCATTTAATCTCTATTTCTGAGCCCTGTGTATGCTAAAGTACTGATAAACCCAAGTCATCACACAAAAGGCTCGATTCATAAAGCTATAACACAAGGATAAGTATCTTTATTTTAGCCATGTGACTGTTATTTTAAATCTTATTGGACTACATAGAAAATAATTTTCACTTTTCGGAAACTATTCCTTATCCTGATGTTTTCGTTTTGTAAATGGAGCATAAAGCCTTCTTCTAACAAGGGGACTTTTAACCATGAAGCTGTGATAGAGTGCTAAGATATCTGGTTGGTAGGATGCAATACCAGGTTTCACTTGCAGTGCCAGCAAAATATGAAATTGTAACCCCCAGTCCCAGGAAAAAGGAGAAAAATGTCCCTATAGTACTACATGGAGGGAATGTTTTTCAATTAGCCTGGAAGTGAGCAGCGGCAAAGCAAAGTTTACCTAAATGCTAGCTGTCCCAGCTTCACATTCCCATCTTCCCTTCACCCTCCATCCATTCCACTTAGCTGCTAAAACTGAAGATAAATACCTAGTACTTTCTGGTATGGGAAGCATGTTATTCACTCTTTTTCCTACCACATGGCAATATTGAGGCTTGGTGAATGACCACAAAGGCATCCAATACTGTCACAT
Organism: Nanorana parkeri; assembly: GCF_000935625.1. NCBI lineage: Eukaryota > Metazoa > Chordata > Amphibia > Anura > Dicroglossidae > Nanorana > Nanorana parkeri. The sequence continues at coordinate 247,081 of NW_017306426.1, forward strand.
ATGGGCAGAAAGAGAGCCCTCAACCATGTGTAAGTCATGACAGAGCTAGTTTTTAGGACTTTCATTCAGATAGGACTTGTTCTTTTTGCAGTTTTGCAATCCGGTGCATTATTCTCCTTCAAGCATCAGCAAAAACTGATACAGTTTATCAGCTTTTGTTAGATGTTAGAGGGTTAAACCACATGACAGTTTGTTATATCTCTTGGGGCTCTGTTGTTGAGGTCTCTCCACTTATGTTCCTACACCCTGCTGTGACCTTTATGAGATGTTTCCACTGTTGGACTATTCATTTATTTTCTATTGTAGAGAAAGCAACAGGAGCTTCTTAAAAACACAAAGGTGGACAGAAACACTCTAAATTCCAAGTTGAATGAGAAATACGGCAGGGAGATCTCATTCGTGGAGTATTTAAGACAAGTAGACAAGCATTCACTTCAACTACAAGTAACAGGGCTATTCACAAAAGGGTGAAGAGTTTGGAGAAGGCAGGAGAAGTGAACAATCTAGGACAACATAGCTGAACTGCAAAGTGAGCTGAATTGGAGAATTTTTCCAAATTAGCTATTTTGGCCCTGATTGTTCACTTCTCCTGCCTTCTCCAAACGTTTCACCCTTTTGGGAACATCCCTGTGAATATCAGTTTTGAGTTGGCTGTCCCCTTAAAGTAAACCTGAACATAATACATGTTTACTGAAAAAAAATACCTAAAGTCAGTTTTGTATTTTGGATAGAGTTGAGAATGGTAAAAATCCTCTCATATACAGCTGTTACCAAAACAAGTGCCCCCATTGTAAGGTTTCTCCTCTAATTATGTTGTGGTGATAACTCAATATTTGAGATTTTCCTTAATTTTTAATCAGGGCCACCAACAAAAAAAACCCAGTGAATTTCCCCAGCTGTAACACAACAGTAAAAACCGGACAAGGGTTCAATTCTGTCACCACTCTATCCAAAACAAAATATGGGGGGGTGAGTTACCCTAAGTTACGGTTCTACATGATTCCTCCCCACTAGTTTCCGTATTGTTGACTGTACCACAAAGTTGCTTCTCTTCTCCAGCCTTTCAGTTACTCCTCTCACCTATCTCCTCCCTACAATGTTCCTAGCCTATATGGAGACTTTATTGTCAGGTCTTGTACCAGCTGCTTGGCGGAAAGCGAATGCGGTACTAAAATTAAAAAAGTGGAAACAAAGTACACCTGGTAACTATAGGCCAGTCAGCTTAACATCAATAGTGTGCAAATTATTTAAAGGGATAATAAGGGGCTATATGTAGGAATTTGCTTGAAAATGGTATCATAAGTAACAACCAACATGGCTTCATGAAAGACCGTTCTTGTCAGACCAATCTATTAACATTCTACGAGGAAGTTAGTAGCAATATAGACAGAGGAATACCAGTAGATTTGGTTTTTCCTGACATTGCTAAATCTTTTGGCACTGTATCCCACAACTGTTTGTTTAATTCATAAACTAAGATCTATCGGTTCTGATGAAAGTGTATGTACATGGGTGGATAACTGGCTACACAAATGAATCCAGAGTGTAGTAATAAATGGCTTGTTTTCTAATTGGGCAAAAGTTATGAGTGTGGTACCCAAGGGTTCAGTCTTGGGAAGAATTCTGTTTATTTTATTCATAAACAACATAGAGATTGGAATAAATAGTTCAGTCTCAGTGTTTGCAGATGATACTAAATTGTGTAGGGCAGTAAATTCTTATCAAGGCATAAATTCACTTCAACAAGACCTAGATACAATTGAGGGGTGGGCTGCAAAATAGTAAATGTGATTTAACCTCCCTGGCGGTATGATTATGTCAGGAATTTTGTACCAAAAGCGGTACAATAGTGTGATACAATAGTGTAATCATAGCAGATTACATTGTATTGTGTGTATTCTATGTACATTACAACTTTTCACTTTTGAATTTCCTGCCTGCTGTGACGCCCGAAAACGAAACTAATTTTACAAAGTCAGATGCCGGCTTTTAGTTTCATTTTCGGGCCGCGTACAGCAGAGGACGCCGCGGGATCGCAGGGACAAGGTGAGTGTCACTTTTCTCTGCAGCCCCGAGTCTGGCTCGGGGTTACCGCTTCTAGCATTGAAAATTCAACCCGAGCCAGACTCGGGATTACCGCCAGGGAGGTTAATATTGAAAAATGTAAGGTTATACACATGGTAGCAAAAAACATGCATGCAAACTACTATTTAGAGGGGGCTCCATTAGACATGTCGGACATGGAGAAAGACCTGGGGCTCCTCAAAGATCATAGATTTAGCAATAGTATACAATCCAAATCAGCAACCAGTAAAGCAAGCAGGATACATTAAAAGAGGGATTTTGGCAAGAGATAAAAACATCATTTAACCCATTTATAAATCACTGGTTCAGCCTCTCCTTGAGTATGCCGTGCAGTTTTGGCCACCAACCCTCAGAAAAGATGTCCTCGAACTTGAGAGAGTTCAGAGAAGGGCTACAAAATGTATTACATGGAAAGAATGAGCTATGAAGATTGCCTCCAGAAATTAAACTTGTTCATCTTAAAAAAGCGGCGCTTAAAAGGAAACCTAACTGCAATTTTCAAAATCATTCATGGGGACCACGATAAAATGTTAACACCAAGAACTCAATTGATGACACGAGGGCGAAGCAAGAGGTGAGATCAGAGGCAATTTAAGATTAGACTGTGCAAGGGTTTTTTTTACTGTGAAAGTATGGTTAGTCCTGTGTAATGATAAACCTACAGGTCAATAGATGCATAGGGAAATCGGGAATGACCTGCAGTGGTTTAGGGTGGTTGGGGATCACACATTTAGGAAATCAGTCTTTTCAATAGCAACTGAATGGTGCTGACAGCCCCAGACCGGAAATAAAGGGTATAATCAGGGAATCAGTAGAATAACTGGGTAGATTTTATACTAGCATACTAGCATTGTAGGAATGTGTATATATTACTGACACCTAGCTAAAGCCCTTTTTTCATATTTTAAGGTAGGGATTGGTGATGTGGATACAGGGATAAGATGTAGATGGCCCAAAGTAACTAATTCGAGTTTACTTTCATCAGTTTAGAGTGGTTAGACGGATGAAAGATATATGTTAATTAGTTGATATAGGGTAAAAACTTTCTATATTGTTCTTTGAAGTGGCAAAATGGAATCGGAATTTGGTTTGGAAGAGGATGATCCTCATACTGTTCCCTATGGATGTAGTCATGAGTTAATACATTTTAAAAACCCTTTGCACCCTTTGCATGTAGAAAGAAGCATACTTGGTAGGCATCTTTTACAGGGTAGATAGTACACATCTCAGCTTTAACACTGCAAGTGACCAAGTACTGCTGGCTGTCCTCCATAAAGGGGTTCATCCTTTTCCAGTCATAATTGTGCAATCAGATGGGAGAGCCACAAAGTATACTGAATGACTTGTATGGCTAGCCAGATACTGTTTGTATCCACAAATGAACAAATACACATTGTGGCTGACAGCCCCAGCTGGTCAGGTGCATGGTCATAAATGGCGTGTATGCATCCCCAAGACCTGCATTTTATCATGTAGAATAGTTGGCTCCCTGCAATCTGGTGGCTGAGGAGTGGACACGGGATTAATAGTTGGCCACACCTGGTTAATAAAGGGAACTAGTGAGAGGATAGCAGGAGGCATAATGGAGTTTTGTGCTAGGACCAAACAAAGTTTTTGTTGCCATTTTTGTGAGCTAATACGCCTGCGAGGGTGGAAGTTGATAAAAGTGGTCAATAAGCCTCAAATACACTTTGGAATGCGTCTCTGCAAGCTCGAGGTCTGAAGCTGCCCCCTAAAACACATAAATAAATATATACTTATGTAAAATAGTTGTAAGGATGGGCGTGGAGGAATAATTGTAGTTTCACAAAGTTAGTGACCCTCTCCATCTGTATCTTTATTTGATGTTGGTCATTTTTTTTGTGTTGTGGGAATTTAACGATAGGATGGGGGACCCACTCTTGAGATGTCAGCCCTGGATCTATTAGTGTTTGTAAACCGGACTAAACAAAGAAATAATTTGGAAGCTTAACACAGGTACTAGCCGAAACCATAAGGAACCTATACTTCAGCAGTATTGTTACCTTAGAAACGGTTTAGGACAGCTCATGTTCAGTTTAATTCAGGCCCAACACATTAGGGTTATCTGTGGCTCCACTGTAGGCCCCAGTCATTTCTTTATCCTGCACAGGACAATAAAGAAGTAAATCTCTTCTGTTTAATGTACGTTCCTCTGCGAGTTAGTGTGTTAATGTATGATTAAAAAGAAGATGTGCTGATAAGTATACATTATATATTCCTTCCATAATGACTGAGACAAGGAATCCTGCCGGGCATTGCATAACTATAGAGTGTGTAATCAGTCATTTACACTAGCTAAGGAGAAAGAGCTCAAGCAGGGCATTGCATAAGCAGGAGAGGCATGCGTTAAGCAGAGCATTGCATAATTTTACCGTCTGGACAGTGCAGATTATTGCAAAAATTCCTTTGGGTTAACAAGGACACTGCAGGATGTTACATAAGGCAGCATGCGGCGTTCTTCTTAACGAGTTTGTTAATAATGAACAGCTCCTGCAGAGTATAACTTAGCCATTTAACTGGGCTTACTAGACCTCCTTCAAATGCCCTTCTCCATTATATATGGGGGACAATGTATTGCTTATATTTAGGAACACTGTACATATCTGTAAATAACTATTCTCTTGTGTGTGTAGATGTGATAATTTGTAATAATGGGCTAATATTTGTAAATATGTTAAATAAATAACAATTTTAGCTTTTTATTGTTATTTACCTCTGAAATACTCTTCAGTTTCTCAATTATACTTCAGTACCATCCTTTTCCATCCTCACAGTTCCTCACTTTACTGTGACGTTTTGACTCTGCCCATTTTGTAAAGATTTTGCCATTAGGCATGGATGATCCGTTGCTATCTAGACCACCTATGCAGTGACATAGCAGTTTCTGAGGAGCTATTCCCAAACACATCTACTGATACACACTTGCCTCTTACATTAAAAAAAAAACTTGATGTAAAAAAAGTTACTTAATAATATGTGCAAAAACACAATATTATAGTGAATGTGTCAGTGTGTAAAACACATAATTGAAACAAAGTGTTCATGAATTGATTCAACGCAGGCAGCTCTCTCTCTCAAAAAAAGTGTTGTCTTAATATTTCTTTGTGCGTCACTCTGCCCACTCTTGTAATTTCTTGTGTATTTTTTGCTGAAGTGCTCAAAAAAAAACACCAGTGCTCTGATAAATAAGCCTCTCACCTCCGTGTTCAGACCCTTGGGTCTCAAAGTGCTTCTTATAGGGTAAAACTCCTTCCTCACACTGTTTGAAGCTGTGATCTTCCTTCCTTCAGGTGAGACCAATCCTAATCTTAACATTTTTCTCCTCTACCGACAGCCCAACGTCATCTCAAAAAGATCTCTCAAAGACAGAAGTGGAAATCATAGCACACCCCGTATGCATAAAATGATTTTATTAAAAAAATACACTCACATAAAAACGAATAAAATTGCGTATCAGAATCACATTCCTGGATGTCAGATCTGTCCTCCTCTTTCTCTCCATGCGTTCTGACGTCACTGACTCAGCTTCTACGCGTTACGTCTAATTGACTTCATCAGGAAGCTGATATATATTTATGCACTAGAGAGGTTGCAACTGACACTGACCCTGACTCCGAACAAACTGTCTAGTTTAGAAGAGTTGACATCAAATGCACAGGAGGAGTCTCCAGGGTTGTTTCTAGTCATGAATCCCCCAATGCAGCCATTTGTTTGGTTGTTTTAGCAGTGTAGATTTACTGCCCTTCTGCTGGTTGCCCCTAGTCACCCAACCCTGTATGCCCAACAGAGTCTTCCTTAGGCTATATAAAATCCTAAAGTCTCTCCTCCGTTAAAAAAAGACAGCTGAGATTAACAGATCTGCAAAAAAAGCCAGAGTTTAAAGTTTGTACATATGAATAACTGTGTGCAATGGCACTAGGAATTACGGTATGTAATAAAATATAGAATGCTGTGATTGTTGTTATTATTATAAATATTGCTACTGCAACTCTATATTTTTTAATTGTCTACTAGACTACATGAGAGCCTAGAATCTACCTGTCCTTGATTTAGACACTTTGCCCCCGTGTAGGTGGACTTTGAGCCTGTGTTGATAATCAAATGCAGTGAGCTTTTCACATCAGTTTGAGATGCTTCTGAGGTCATTCAGAGTCCATTAACAGGTGCATTTGACCTGCAGTTGATCTTCGTCTGATCTGTATTTGACCTGCTTTAAATTGCTTTTGCATTCCCACAGACTTGTATGGGGAGAGAATCAGTTCTGACAGGAACAACCGCCCATCGACACAGGCCATTGTGTTAAGATTAGTGGCATGTGTAGTCACAGTTGACTTCCAGGTGCCACAGAGAGAAGTTGCTGGGGGCCACAACTGAATTTTGCTATGGGGACCCATGATCTGTAGTTACTCCCCTGTTATGAAGTACACACCCAGTAACATATATACATTCTTGCTGCAGTTTACAGAGAACTCAGTTCAATATAAACAATTGATTTATTAAATTGTAGAGTCTTTGTTGGCTAGCATTAGTAGCTAACTCGCTGGTTTCACGTTTGCTTAGAAATACACATTAAAAAGGATGCCTTTTAAATGTACATTCGTTTTCATGCATTTAAACACATATCAGTGCCTACTGTGATGCATATAAAAATGCACATGAACATGAATATGTATTGACATGCCTTCACCTGATTCTACATGCTAAGTGCTTTGCAATGCACATGAAGGCACATTAATGCACATTTCTGTGCTTTTCCATTGCTTTCAAACACATAGGTGTGAATCCAGCCAAAAGCTGTTGCCCTTGCCTAAAATAGTTATTTACTTCCTTATTAAACATTAACAGAAAATAATAACTGGCAACACTCAGAGTACCAGTACAGTGCCAACACAAACAGACAGATGCATGTTGACATTAAACAGGATTGTGTTTGTTTAAAAAAGCGGATAACATTGTTTGGTTGTTTACCAGGCACTATTAGAGGAGATGAAAAATATTTGCCATTGAAATCTATCAGCTGCTACAATGCATGACGTTCTCTCACTACAATTTTCAGCCTTGTACGAAGTATAAGTGACAAGATTTTAGTCCTGTGGAGAGCCCCCATCAATACACTACATTGTGCAAACAAGTCCAAGTCAAAGGCAGTCTTGATAGAGCTGGAGTCAGAGATTGATATTTGGGTACTTTCCAAGATTTAATCTGTCTTCTCTTTTCGCTGTTGCAGCAACTTTTTTTTCCTCCTGCGTCCTGACGGTTATCCATCTGATAGATAGATGGAAAAGACACAAATACAACTTCTGTCCAAGTTTAATATCTGTATTGCTTACAAAACTACATACATTGGTTCATAGCTAGCTTAACACAGACGACAGCTCTCATTGCACGATATTTCAGCTATGACATGAATGTACCTAAAAGATCAAACAAAATTGATATAGAATAATGCACCGCCTATAGCAGTAAAACACTTTACTTTACTTCACCTGTCATTAAATGACAACAACTGGGCGGAGCCGGCAGTGACATCACCCAGGGGCGTCCCGAGGCCCGGTGTCACCCAGTCTCTAGACCGGTTGACACCCCGCTGTGTCATCATCGCACGTGCGTGTGACGTCACCTCGCGCTTGCGCAATGACGTCATCGCGCATGAGCAAACCCCCTTGTGACATCACTGACATCACCTCTAGCCCCGCCCAATTGTTTATATTTTGCCGGCATTTGTCAGATTCTTTATTCTGCGGCGGATAGTTAGACCGCAGGTCGCATCGGCGGACGTCTGTTTTTTTTTTTCTATTTCGATGAGTCCTCGTCGTGGACATCGCTAGACGCCGTGATTGACCCCTTCATTCCATCATTGAATCAATTTTTTTGTTTTTTTATTAATTAGATTTTATTAATAAAGGAATTGTCAAAACTTTTTGTTGTTTTTTTTTCCAATTAAAGGATTTTTTTCAAAAGTCTGGTCTCTTTATTTATATTTTCATTTAAGGGGGCGGGACCTCATCTGGGTGCCCCTTTATTAAAGGGGTACCCCAATGCAAAAAAGCCCCCCTGCTCTGCAGACCCCCACTACCAATGCCCAGGGGCTTGTGGGGAAGACGCCCTTGTCCCCATCGGCACAGGGACAAGGTGCTTTTCTGGGGGGGACCCCTTAATGTATCCGAACTTCATCTGAATAACGAATCTTTCCGAAACTAATCGAACATGTCTACTACTTACTGTAGCTCCTTTGCAATGTATGATGTTGTGCCCACTTACAAACATACTTTGAAATAATTTTGTTTCTAGGTATAGGACAGTGGTGGCGAACCTTGGCACTCCAGCTGTTCCAAAACTACAAATCCCAACATGCATCTGCCTCTGGGAGTTATGTCTGTGGCTGTCAGAGCCTTGCAATGCCTCATGGGACTTGTAGTTCCAAAACAGCTGGAGTGCCAAGGTTCGCCACCACTGGTATAGGACAATGTTTTGATAAAGAAATACTTAATACTTAAGTTATAAGTATATTAATACTATGCCACTACTCTTTATGTTTTATAAATACAGCACGATTAGTTTATAAGAACAGCAAATTTTTGAAACTGCTTTGGCTGTCTCTGCCATAAAAGAGATATAGCATAAAGCCTCTAAACTACCTTATATATGTTACTCTGACTTGAGACATAGACACCGAGCACTTAAAAATATATGTCTTTAAATATGTCACTGCCGACGGTTCTCTTTGGTGGCGAATGTGATTACACAATTCAGACAAGATTATGTTGCTGTAAGGTCTTAAAATATAAATATATCATAAACCTTTGAAAAATTCTGTCCTAAAAGCTTTCCTCTCTGTCTGAGCTGCAGTAAAGCACAATACAGCTGCTCCTTAATGGCTTTTCAACCAGAGCGGGGTAACATAAATACAGCTTATAAGCCTTTTAAAGAAGGTTAACCCTTTACTTCTGTCAGCTGTCCTGTGTCCGTACGAAAGGGCTGAAAATAATGAAAATATCTATTTGCCTGTTTTCTGCTGACATGAGATTTGTAAAGAGAACATAAGAACCCCATTCCAGAGGATAAATGATGCCACAATGGAAAAAGTTAAAGAAATCCATCCATAATAAACTGACCAATAGACATGCTCTTAGTGGCACATTATAAAATATCCACATTTTCAGGCTAATCTTTTATAGCAGATTTGTCATTAGGATTTGTTTTAACTTTCTCAGCATTCTATTTTTCTTATATGTACAAGGAATGTTGCATCCCGTCAATGATCAGTGAATGTCACCTGTAAGCTGGTAAGGATCTCTGGTAGGCATAGGTAAAGGCCAGAACTCTTCATCTCATCTCATCTCATCAGCTGACACTGTGAACGGCCAACTTAAATTTAGCTAAATATATACAAGGTGCATCACAACAAAAGGTGTTCAAAGCCTTGCAGTTTGTTTTCTTTAGAAAGCAGCCACATCCTGAGTAGAAAGGCCTGTGCCCTGCCTCCATGTTCTCTGTGTGATATTCCCACGCTAAAGCTCTGCAATCTCCAGGGAACATAAGATGTTCTAATTACTTATTTAACTTTTTTATTTCCTTTATCAAACAAACCAAATAAATGAAAGTATAGCTACTCCACCCGCTCCCCCTATACAATACCATGTAGAAAGTGAAGATCACCAGCACTCACAGAGTAATGTAGAATCTTACTGATTTCTTGAAGAAGAACGTCACATGTATCAATCAGCCAATATTTTGGGGCCACGCAAGGTCCCTTCTTCAGGGTAACATAGTGACTCACTGATTGATACATGGTATGTTCTTCTTCAAAAAACCACTAAGATTCTATCTTACTCTGTGAGTGCTGGTGATCTTCACTTTCTACATGCTTTATGTGCACGGCACCATCCGTGGCTATCACTATGAGCACCACCATTACTAAAGGTCCTGACCACTATAAGGAGTGCAGGGGACACATCTGAACACTACCTGTACAAAGCCAGGCATTTGGACTGGTATCCGCATGGTAAGGGGGCAATACGTGGGCAGCCCCTAGCTATGTTGACACCAAACTGCAGAATTGGGGGGTGGCTGCCTTGAGAGGCACCCCTAACAATAAGGCCTCATTCACATAGGGATTTAGGATGGGGATTCCTGCGGCAAGAGCCTACAGATTTGTGCTGCAAAAATCCCAGGTGTGTCTGTACAGATGCAGCCGCTGTGCCCATTTAAGTTAATGACAGGGTGACAGAGGCTGTATATGTAACTGGCAGTCTTCATGTAATGCCATGGAATGATTACCTGTGGTTTAGGATAGATGATTGTCCCTGGGCGCAGATAGATTGCATACAGACACAATCATCTATCCCAAACCATAGGCAATCATTAACTTGCATGGGATTCCTGCCACTAGATCTGTAGGTTCTTGCCCAGCCGTAGTCTTAAGCCTGATTTGAATGGGGCATTAGGGTACCTCCTCTCAAAGTGCCAATGCTGATAGGCACTGTGCTCTTTAGCACCTTCAGTGCCCAGATGAGGGTGTCCACATAGAGGAGCTAATTTCCCAAATATCTGATCTCCCTCGGACCACTAATATGTTCAGTGCACATATTACAAGGTGTGTACAAGTTTAAGATATACAGTTTTTCATATAATGTAAAATTCTTAAATATACAATATAAACCATCCAGAGCCCAGTGCTGTGAGGGCCTGTCCCTCATTAGGTCTCCTCAGCAGTCAGGATTCCAAATGAATAGCGCTTAAAGAAACCCTGTTACCAGACCATTTATTTCAACAGAAATCTCCCTCTAAGAATGTATTTTTAATTCAACATACAGTATTTTATATGTCAATGTTAAATATTTACGTGTAAAGACCTTCTGTGTGTCATCTAGTGCTGAGCTGGGGCTAGGTGCATATCCAGTTTGCTTGAGTTCATCCAAGCCCTCTCAAAACTGTGACCAATACTCCCCCTCCAAGCCCAATCAGTTGCGGCAGTTGTGGCAGGGGCACATTCCCCAACCTTCTGTAAAGCATAACTCCAGGGCAAGGAATGTGTCTGCCGCAACTGATTGGACCAGGAGGGGGGGGTGTCGGTCACAGTATTGAGCAGGCTTGGGCTAACTGAGACCCGTGGCTGCTGCTAGACCCCCACATCTTGGATATGAAGTCAGCAGTCCCCACAGACCCATTGCTGTCGCTCGATTGATACTCTATAACAGAGATAGGCAAACTTTGGCCCTCCAGCTATGGTGCAACTACAAATCATATTAGGCATTGCAAGACTCTGGTAGCCACAAGCATGATTCCTAGGGGCAGATGTCTAATGGGATTTGTACTTTCACCACAGCTGGAGGGTCAGATTTTGCCTACCCCTGCTCTATAGCATATCCCCTTGCTCCTCCCAAGGCAGCTACATAAAAAAGGTTTTGCAGGAATGTAAAGGAAGGGTTGGAGGAACTGGGCCAACACCGACAAAAATCAGACACTCCTAAAAGGAGGCTAAGACATACAAGAAGGAAGAGTTAACTGCAGCAGTAGTCAAATTTCCTATCAAGTTCAAAGATACAATGCGAGTGAATAAATAAGTATGGAAAGAAGAAAAAACACTGCTAGCAAGCATTTAAATACTTGATTTTTCTGTGCTTTTACCTGCAATTTAGTGACAAGGTCTCTTTAACACTAAAGCTCCCATCATGAAGGCTGAGAAGAAAGCAATTAAGGGGGCTTTTGTTCCCTGGAATCTGGACTGCTGAGTAGAACTGGCAATAGACAAATCGACATAAAGCTGAATAACGTGCTGAAGAAATTACAGTGAACGATTCACCAAATCCTTTATAATATGCCTCATGGTCTTTTCTTTATCAGGAGCTGCAGCAGCACTGCATTGAAAGGTAAAATAATTTCCCATCAGAATATGAATATTTGCAACTAGACTATTTATGAACAGGGCAGGCTGTACTGTTGTATCAAATGACATTATGTACAATGGCTAGTTTTAGAATGATGGGGTTTTAGGCAGGCTTCTCTACCCTTATGAACCCCAAACTTTGCGTAGCATTAATAATTTTTACAAACAGCATGGCTATGACAACAGCTTATACAGATACATGCTATTTTTACAGCATATTTATCACTGCATTTTAAGTTTTGCCTGGAGCCGTTCACATGCCAGTTTTTTTTCCCCAACAACACCAGCTATGGCTCATCGGCATGAAGTGTGATGGAAGTTGTAAATCATTAACTGCTTTGTAACTCTTAAGACAACCTGTGAAAACAAAATATAGGAGTTCCCATTCATGAATTTTCTTAAAACTAAACTCCAGGCAATCAGCTAAGTACATAATTAAAATGCATAAAAGGTGCTGGTTTACCTGCCTTAGGATTTGTATTTCTGTCCATCCAGTTCTGAGATTTACATGGCTCTGTCACACAGCATGGGCCTAACACAGGAGAGGAGAACTGATTTTTCTCTGCCGCATTTAAGTAACACTGAAGCTAGCTATACACCTATAGAGTTTCTGCAGATTTTCTATGTCATATGGAAAAAGTGCAACAGATTCCTCTATCTATGCTAAACTGTGTGGATGGAGGAATCTCCCGCTGGGCCAAGCTTCAGTATCTTGCTATTCAGCCCCACTGGCTCTCAAAATACCTGCACAATCTGATTGGATGCAGGCTTTGTTCAGGTATTTTGACAGCCGGCGGGGCTAACTAGCAAGATACTGAAACTTGGCCCAGCTGGAGATTCCTCCATCCACACAGTTATCGTAAATGGAGGTACATGTTTCACTTTTTTCATCTGACCATAGAAAATCTGCTGAAAATCTATAGGTGTATGGCCGGCTTAAGTCCTTGTTCACACCTGAGCGTTTTGACTCTCAAAGCTAAGTGTGACAAAAATCTCAACACAAGAAATCCCAGAGTTTTTTTGGGCAGATTACAGCACAGTTGGCCCCATAGACTTCAATGGAAACAACTGGAAACATCCGACACAAGTGGTTTGCACATTACTGTGTGCATTTTTGTGCGCAGTCGTCAATTTGCTGCAATATATTTCAATCTGCTCACTAAAATGCATGTTTTAGTAGTAAAACTTTGAAAAATAACTACACAAAACTGCTCTTGAACGTCATTAATGGGATGTTGCTAGTATGAAATGTAAATGGATGGCTGATGATTTTCATCATAATGCCAGCCACATGACCAATTACAATAGCATTGATAATATAATTTAAAGCTGAAGGGGCCCAGCTTTACCCTAACATCTGCAACCTACCCCGTCCTAGCATTTGGTTACATGACTATGACCCAAAAAAGAATTAAAGTGGTTGGATTAAACATAGCTTTTATCATCTATGTACAGTACAGTTTAGTGTAGCTGGAATGCTTCTGAGTTGCTTCTGGGAATTTATGTAAAGGGAAAGTCAACTTACTAAATCTTCCAATCATGGTCACTTTCTCCTTAGCTATAGTAGTGAGTGGTGACTGGTATAAAATATCAAGTAAAAGTATTGTAAAACGTACTGGCTGGCCTGACATTTCTTCATCCCTTGGAGAAACAGGGCACTCCACAAACTGTTCTCCATTAAGATGCATCACAAAGTATCAGTGACATTACGACAAGCTCTCCTGACTTCGCACATCAGCACGCTATTTCCCTCCTGTTACCAAGCGGCCATAAAATTGCACTGCATAAACCGTGATTGATGCCCAGGCCTCACTGTGGGTTTTGTCATTTCAGGCCTGGCGTGAGGTCAACATTTTTTTTCCAAAGTAGCGTTTCTTGTGAAAGATGAGCATGCTGTATACTGTTCAGATACTTAATATCTTTATACACTTCCAGTCCCCAGAAGCCTACAGTACAGTGCACTCTGACCCCTAGCCTGCCATGTTGATTTCCTTCAGTTATTCGTAGCCTGGAGCTATTACAGTGGAATCAATCAATCAGTGTCATTTCTATTGATAAAGTCACAAAGCTTCTCTGTGAATTGATGCTGTGTTCCACAGTCTCATTAATAGGATATGGAACGTTTGTTTTCTGAGCCAAAGGATACCAGAGTGTTGGGCCTGGAAGGATTGTCAAAGGCAGAGCAAAACCTGGAGAGAAATGTAATATATTGAATTGTGCTACCCTCAAAAGTGGGTAGTAGACAACTTTTATTGTCAAAGATAAACACCCAATTTCTGCCAAGTGTTTTGTCTTTTTTTTTATTATTTTCATATTATTTCTTACTTTTTAAAATCCTTTGTATTAAATTCATAGCTGGTATGTTTTGGTTAATAAGCATTTTTTAAATTTGGTAAAACATGTTTAATCTGTCTGTATAAACTGATATGGTATCTCAAAACAAATGTAAATAACTTTTATGGTATTATCTGATGATGTTAACATCAAGTAAATGTGACTTGCAGTCATTGGATTTATGTGGGGTATGGTACTAACCCATTATCACAGGACAAAGCAACAGCTTCACTCTAATTAGCCCTCCCCAGCATATAATTACCCTTTCATCATTCCCCCACTTCTACATTTACCCACGTAACTAGGGAGCTAAGAAAAGGCCTTCTCTAAGCTGCGAGTTGCTTTTGTTGTAGTGTAGACCGGGCTATTATCCCAGTGCAGAGTAAGGCACATGTTCCTGCATACTCGGACATACCATGTATTTCCATTGGCTCCCAGTGCTAAATTGAGCAGAGGAAAGGAAAGTATATGCTAGGGTGGGGTGGAAGATTAAAGCAAACCTGTTGCTTTATCTATTCAGGACAGAGCTGAAAGTTGGGAGTTAAGATTCCTTACTGATTCTACTTGAAGAAGAGGTCATAAACAGTCTCAATTATTCCTCCAAAGTTTTGAAACCTTATATGCCATGTCTGCCTGTCATGAGTTCTCATGGACCTTTAATAGTACAAAGCGCAATAATCACAGTGGAGTGTTCCAGTACAACCAATCAGAAATAATTTTTCTCACTGCTGTAGCCTGACTGGTTATGATGGATGTTACTGATTTTTGCGTCATCTTACGGAACACACAACTTTACCAGCAATGATTCAGCATTAAAAATGAACTATTCTAAAGTCCATTGATGGCCCAGTGAGAATTCTTCTCCCAAATGCAGATTATTTTACCCAACCATAGAGTAAGTTCTGCCACGCTCTCTGCTTGTTCTGAAGACTAAATTAAAATGCTCATGTTCCATTGTCACTACTCTGCAGCATTGAGCTCTTTTCTCTGTACTGCATATCCCTTAGAGTACCTAATAGCACACAAACACAGACGCACACATCTAGTGTTTGTCTCACCGTACAACATAGTGACTGCCATGCATACTAAAATTAAAATCAGCATGACTTCAGACAGTGCACATCTCTCACACAAACTGAGGCTGACAGCACGAATCCAGACTGTCGCACATTGTAAACCTACAACACAGAGGCACATGCAAAATTCCCCTATGCAGAGATCTCACAACAAGCATTACAAGGAATCTAACATCCAGCTTTGTAAACACGTCCTGTAATAACTGGACACCTGCAATTTATATAAAATGGGAGTTTTGTAAAATTTCCACAAATAAAAATAGGTAGGATTCTGCACTGCATATTGTGTTTTTTATACAGAGACAGGTAAATACTATTCATTAGTTATTGCTGGAAAATGATTTTTGTAAATCATTCAGGCATCTAGTACAGCAGAAGGTACAAGCACCATGCATATTAGGCAGGTTCAACTAGAGGCAAAAGGAGCTTACAGTCCTTACATGGTGGCTGGTAATGCATACCAGATCCTGATGACCCTATAATGGTCTTTCTTAAATAGATTGCTTTACAAATGTGCATGTTCATATAGGGCAAGAGTGCATATGGAAGAGGGGGTGGGTCATTTGAATGGTTTATCTGAAAAAAAAAAAAAATACAGGCAAAGTCCAAGCCACCCATTTGCTTCGTCCCACCAAAATACTTGGCTCAGGGATGTTTGTCAGATTCATGGAGGGCCTTCACATTAAAATCAGATTGCCAAGTTCAACAGTAACAAGCCGTATTGAGCAAGAGTGCATATGAAATGGGGAAGGGCGTTACTCAGGAAATGATTTATGTGAAAAATAAACAATACTGGCAAAATCCAAGCCACCCAGTTGCTTTGTCCCACCAGAATTCTTGGCTCAGGGATGTTTTTCAGGTTCATGGAGGGCCTTCACATCTAAACTCCAATTACCAGGTTCGCCAGTAATCGTCCATATTGGGAAAGCTTCAGTTATGTCTGTAGGCACATAATAAAGGCCTTTAAAAGGGTGCATAATGTGACACACTATGAGTATGTGGCTTTTCTCCCTGCCTCCTGCACTCCGTACATTTTAAAGGCATTGGAGGGTATAGTATCTCCAACTGTTTTGCTAAAAAAAGAGTACAGGAAGCATTAGGAGGAGAAGCAAATAGCCTGCACGTATCACCTATAATATCTGCAAGAAACAAGAGGAAGGTGGCTAATGGAAGTCACTGACTCCTTCCTACATTTGCATCATGCCACAGTATAAGACTGGAACATGTTGTCTTCAGCAAGCGCTTTCATCTCCCACTGCAGGCTATTTTTCTCACATCTTCTGAAAAGAACTTTAAAGCTGTTTTGAAGTTAGCTAAAAAAAATATTTCGGCAAAGTATTTGTAATATACAACTTTACCTTAAACTGGAAAGCATGCACATATCATCACAAGACCAAAAAACAAGAGATTTATTTCAGAATATTAAATAGAGATGTGGCTTTGTTTTATGTCCCCGCCGTGTATTGAGCAATACTGGCCTACAGCACACATACGACCGAAACATAAAGACATTTAGCTAAAATATTTGCATTTCTACAGGCTATGACCACGAGACGTGCAGCTTGCATTACTCATGAAATACAAATCACATAGACAGTAGCACAAAACAGATTAAGGCGACACAGACAAATGAAGTACCTGCCTCTAGTATAAACAACACTCTCACAGTATGCACTGTATGCCCAAACACCCTAAGACACACACAGCGTGTGACAAGACACAACAGAAAACAGAGGCTATCGCAGCACAAGTGCAGATGGCGGTGGGTCCCACACTGTGCCGAGCTGATATGTCTGCCTGTTATGTTCCCAGTTAGAGGTGAGACTGAATCAGTGTGATGGAAGGTCCCATTCCAGTTACATTTGTAGAGCCATGCTGCCACCTGCTGACCATCCAAGATCTTTACAGCTGACGAGACGACTTCACGCATTACACCTTCCACTCAGTGTTCGCCTCAGGGCTGCAATTAAGACGACAAGAATTCAAACTTCCTAGTTACGCATTGTCTACAGCAGACACTTAGGTCAATGCAAGTTTACGTCGGCAGATTTTGCTTATGAAGATACTTTAGGTGTCGATGGCATGGTATTAAAATAGCAAAATGGTTTCTTTAGGTAAAGCAGTTTCTGTGAGTTCCATTTTCCAATGAATAGGATGCTGCTAATAAATGGATAAAATACTATGGACCTTATTCAGTAAAGAGCGCTGATTCTCAATAAGCTATTGTGAGCAATCAGAATTCATGTCCTGCTGCTCTAATTTCAGCAGGATAATCCTGATTAGGTGCTGCAGTTAAAGTATAGGTGACTCCATTGGAACGAGTGCCCTCTAAAAAGTCGGGCACTCGTTCATGGACTGAGAGCCCGACAGTGTCAGGAGAGATGAGGGGACCCGGTGGCATACCTTATCCGCCGTGTAACGTCTCCTCCTCACCCTGCCTGCGCCCATCACTTAGATGGCCGCCGGCAGGCGTCAATTAGATGACCGTGCATGTGCGATGGTGTTATCGCACACACACGCGCGCGATGACGTCACAGTGTCACCCGGTCTCAGCTCCGGGTGACACCCAGCCTCGGGACGCCCCTGAGTATAAGGGCCCATTTACTATGTGCATTAATGCAATTATTGTGTGTTTAGGCACCCTGTGTTGAGGCAGCCCAGCAACTGTTACTCTATGAAGACAGCTTAAGATGATATTAAAGTGACACTAAACTCAGGAGTTAAACCTTAAAAATAAATTCAAGTATCCTAACTATTAACAAAAATGTATCTTATTTGTGTATCACTCGGCTGTAGATCCTCAAATCATCTCTGAGTGTATCAGATATTATGTTTTAGGGTGTCTCCTTCCCCTTGCAGGGTCCTATGGAGTCACCCTTGTGTGTGCTAGTAAGCTGTGTGTGCCTCCACAAACACATAAGCATAAGCTAATAGATGTACACCTGCTGGAGACTGCTCTATCCATTATGATCTTGTACTGGACAGGAAGTTTAGGGAACCAAAGCTAAGAGAGTTGGAGCCAGCTGTTTAGAAAAATTATGATTGTAAGTGCTTGGACAAGAAAGTAAATCAATGCTTTGCTGGTCAATGTATATTTGTTTGCTCTAGATTACTTATTAAAAAAGAGTCACCTGGGTCGCTATGGCGATTGTTCCACCACTGAGCTCGGTGATCATTAATACATCATTAAATCTATTTTTTTATTGTACTGGTATTTTATTTACATTTTTTATATGTACTGGTATTAGCCTCCTTCAGTCTACTATGCAGTCTATACAGAGATCAGAGAGGGAGAGGGAGAGGGAAAAGCAGCACAAGGAGCCAATCAGGTGTCCTATTAGCAGTGCAAGGAGCATGCTGATAGGAGGGGGGGGCAGAGTGATGTAGAGGTGAGCTCATCAGTGTGCTGCTTCCCCTTTCACTGTCCAGTCACCAGTTGGGGGCTGAGACCTGTAAATGGACTTACCATAGGTCTCCTCCCCTGCTAGACAGGGATGTGCTGTAGAGCAGACCTATATAAATCTCATTGGATGGATACAAATAAAATCAGTTGGCAGGTAAAACAGCTCTCATAAATGTATTTTTATCTGTGTATGTAGCTGTCTGCCTGGATGAAATGATTGTAGCACATTTGCCTTGCAGCACTGGTGGTCAGAGATACAAATGCCGGTCAGAACACTATCTGCAAGGAGTTTGCATGTTCTCCCCGTGCTTGTGTGGTTTTCCTCCGTGTACTCGGGTTTCCTCCCACACTCCAAAGACATACTGGTAGATTAATTGGCTGCTGTCTAAATTGGCCCTCGTATGTATGCATGTGTGATTGGGACCTTAGATTGTAAGCTCCATGAGGGCAGAGACTGTGAATGTACAACTATGTAAAGTGCTGTGTAAACTGTTGGCGCTATATAAATACCTGTAATAAATAAATACATTGTAGCAGTTAATATTTAGGTGCTATTGTTGATATTGACCAGTAGATGGTAGTGCGGAGCATTAAAAAGTTTTGGCTAGTTTAGATCCATGTTAAAACTTTGTAAGTTTTATACAGTATATATAATACATAGGGTATGTGTGAGAAGGCTTTGATGGAAGCAGTTCCAGCTCCACGAAACAGTGAAACGGCTGCATTGCAATGCCGTGCGTTCTGGCCAGAACCAGGCCAGAACGCACTGCATATGGTGTGAACGTACCCTAAAACAGGCATCAGCAAAAAAAAATACAGCGTGTAAAATGTTTATACCCTTTCACCCCCACTCCTCTAGAGGATGTGTCAGCCCATTCTATCTCTTCTCTGACCTATATATTAACCCCTTCACCCCTTCACCTCCCTTGTTCTGCACATCTGTACATAAACCCTGCATGATCATTTTCCCTCTGTGTATGACCTGTACATTTAATGTATCTAGTTCACCATTACCAAGCTCCATGTTTTAACCCCCTCAATACCGGCATGTGTCTTCATTTCCAAAAAATTGCGGCAAAAAATCAGATCACCTTGGAGTGCCTACTTTCCAAAAGGGGGTCATTATGGGGGTTTTTGTACTGTCCTGGCGTTTTTATTTAGTAAGGGGAACAGGGCTTTCTTTCAAGTCTCCTTAAATAAAAGATGCAAAAAAGGATACAAAAAAGTGGTGAAAATAATATTTTTGTGAGTCCAATGGCAATTGTTTATGATACAAAGAACTTCAGAAAACAAAATATTATGCAGTTAGGGTTGTATCTACTTTAACATTTTACCCCAGGCAGGGTACAGCTACAGCATCTACACAATGCACCTGACCCTCAATACACCACAACCCATATAAAAGAAAAGACAAAGTGTGCTAGGAAAAAAGGGTCAAGGGTTTTTTTTGGCATGTGGACATGATTTAAGGACTTAAGAAAATGAATGAAATGGTAGCAATGGGCATAGTGACTTGACACGGGCCTTGACATGCATAGTATCAAATATTGTAGGTGTGAATCCGGTCTAAGGGGGTTATTTACAAAGCTAGCTGAAGGATCATGCAAAACTTCGGCTAATCCTTCAGCTAGCTTTGGTTAAGGGAGCCCTTTGGTTCAGTCGAACCGAAGGGCTGCTGTACGGGCTATTCACTATAGCCCATACAGCTCCCAAAGGTGGCCTCGCGGCTCAGCCGAGCCAAAGCCGAGGCGGAGCAAACGGCCGGCCGAAGGCCTCGCAAATGACAGTTGGGGGGCGGATCCAGCTGTGATCTCACAGCTGGCTCCGCCCAGTTGTAATGACAGATCAGCGTCCCAAAATGGCATGGGGATGCTGAACTGTCATATGGCAGGCTCCGCCCAGTTGTTATTCATTGGCCGGTCCCGGACTCTAGCAGGTCCCGGCCAATAGGAAACAGTTGGGCTGAGCTAGCTGTCACTACTAGTTCTGACCAATGTTTTGTTTTTTATTAAATCTTTATTTTCTTTTTTTAGATTTAACATTTATATTAATTTTAGTTTATTTATTTTTTTAAACTTTTTTCATTGATTTCCTATTCTGCTCGGTACCACGGAGGTACCGAGCAGAATAGCTGAGCCAAATGCCGCTCGGCTGCATTCAGCTATTCACCCACTGCCGAGTGAATACCCCTGTAAATCTTTGAACCTACTGCATGTACATCAATTCATCTATTTTTGAAGCTTTTTTGCATGCAAAAATAAATGATGTCACACTTACATCTTCTCAGGGAGGCCATTCAAGAGAACCGAACACGCTGGATTAAGTATACCTGGAGAAGATGTTGCCACTAGCGAGGGAATTTGCTGATGTTGCATTGTTGGAGGGGAGGTAAGTATAGTGGACTTTAGTTATGCTGTAAGGTAAAGATAAAATAATATATCCTGAGTTAAAAATACCGATTTTTGAGAAGTGAATGCTTGCAATGGTTGAATGACTTGGTATTCTTTTTCAGAAAAAATAATGATTGCACAATTGTTCAATATTTATGTAAGTGAATTGAACATTTTGATGAAAACATTACTCTAAAATAAAATGACAAAACACATCTAGAATAACTCATAAATCTTCATAAACTGACTCCAGTGAACATTCTGCTTATAAACTGGAGGAAAATGTATTGCTTTAGCAACCAATCTGCTTCCAGTAGCCATTTTCCATTGACAAAAAAGAAATGGAAAAATATGTCTACATGGGAAATTAGGTTTAATGTTGATAAATATAAATATAAGCATTTGGGGGCATGCATATGTATGTATGCATTCATCATACAATCTAGACTGAGTGAGACCCAGGGAGTCAATGATGGAGAAGTGTAAGGATATACCTAAATTCTCATATAAACTTGAAAATGTAAGTGTAATTTCAAATGTTGTTATCAAGAGCATTCATTAAAATAATGCCTGGTTATCCCGCCATAAAGGTCCCTGTTCAGGCACTTCCTATTATGTAGTGACATTCTCTGTCTTTATCTGATAACTGTCATACCAGAAAATCTGCAAATTTGTTCCCAGAGATGACAGCTTTTTGCTAAGGTTTAGTGGCTTTTCAGGTGAAAAGCTCAGTTTTATGGTCTCTGCTCTCGTCTTCTTCTAATGGCGGCCTACTGTGGTGGTGTGGTGTGGGTGGGGGGGAGAGAGTAGGGAGACGGGGCTGAGTAGGAGTACAGGCATCCGCTTGGCAGTGAGGATAGACTGCCCTTCTTCCTTTCTCCCCTTGTCATAAGACACATATCACATGACCAGAGATTAGTGATGGGTCGAACACCCCTCTGTTCGGTTTGAAAACTTTAGAACATAGAAAAAGTTTATATTCAAACTCAATGCAAGTCTATGGGGCCAGAACTTTGCAAATTAATTGACCCAATTTTAAAGGTTTATATGCAATTTATTGGCCATAAAAGGGTATGGGGATTCGGGTACTGCCCTGGGAGATGTGAATCAATGAAATTTTTTTTTTTTTTCTAAATACCGTTTTTAAAGGAGCAGTGATTTTAACATCACTTACGCATCACTTGCAACACACAACATTAAGACATGGTCTGCTGTTGTCACGATCAGCAAACCTGCAAAGAAATGCCATACAGATATGTGTATGAAGAGCGTATGAAGACAGGAAGTGGCTGCAGAAGATCAGCAGTGCTGAAATGCAACAAATTGTTTATAATACACATGGCTTTCGTTTTTCAAATAGTGTGTTCATCTATTTTGAAAACAGCATGCAATGCCAATCTGTAGCTTCTAATGTGAACAAGATACTTTCCTGTATTAAAAGAGGCATAGACTTTAATAGAGAACGTAGTGGCTGATTTACTATAGAAACTAAGAATGTTCACACAATAAATTGCAAATTGTAGAAGATTCACTTCAATTAGCCAATCATGTGAAAAAAAATCCCTGTTTATTTATATCATCTGCACATAATTGGCCAATTTGAGTGAATGTTCACATAATTTATTGTGGTAACATTCTCAACTTCTTTAGTAAATCAGTCTTATAATCTTGCACTATAAAAAGTATTAGTAAGACTTCATCTTGAAAATGCAGTTCTGTTTTAGGAACCAATTCATAAAATGATGTTGTGGTGCAGGGAAGGACAACATAGTGCTCAAGACTGCCCCCAAAGACAGATAACTGTGCCCAGCAGTTTAATGAGATTAGTATTTTATGGGGCTGTCATTTGCTGGGTGAGTGTGGCTCATGGTGCTGGCACTGATATATTGCAGTGTGGCTCTAGAGCAGTGTATTCTGTCATATTGTAACACACAACACGTCTAAATCTGTACCTGCACATCACGCAGTCATTGTTGTGGTTTCTGTGAAGAGGCATTCACCTGTAAACAATTGAAATGTCAAACCTTGGCACATATTTATAAACTATTTAACCTGACCTTGACCAAACATTTACTGCAGGTGAATCATCCTGATGCATGTCCTTTAAGTGACAGTGATTGGTTCACCGCCAGTAAATGTTTGTGTGACTGCATTTTAAATATTCCCCCTAGTGTCTGTGAGTCATTTGTTTTTCAGGAAGGGGACATTGGCACTGATGATCAGTGGCGACTCTAGAAACAATAGATAGGGGGGGCACATAAGATACCGCAGTCAAAACTAGGGGGGCACTAAAAATTTTCACCACTAAATCATACCACTGAAAAAAAACTAATAAAGTATATATATAAATAAGATTACAAATATGAGAGTAATGCGGTATGCGATGATTTTATATATATATATATTTCAATAAAAAGGTATGTGTATGTAGACAGATGGGTTAGACTCAGGGCCAGTAGTGCTTGGATGGCCCCCCAAGTGACAGAATGCAATGCTAGGGCCCAGTCACAGCTGCAACTATTTGACCCTGTAGTTCTGCAGCCTACCTGAGACTCTCTATGGTGGGTGGGCTCTGCAGGGCCCCAGGGGAGCTGGTTGTCAGGGTCCCTTTCCCTGTACCTCCTCCCAACTCTTCTTACCTGCTGCTGCTGGGGCATGGCCTCCTCCACCCCCTCCCGTCCTCTCTGCCATGCCGCCCCTGGTACAGCTGATACCCGTGTAAGGGGCCCCTCAGGCTGCCCAGACCCCTCACATGGGTACTGGCCGTACCCCCCTGACGGCAGACATGCCAACTCTCCAAGACGCTTCGAGAGTCTCCCGCTATTAGATAGCGGCTCCCGGGAGAGAAACATATATAATAGGGAACATTACAGTGTAACGTTCCCCATTATAATCCACTTTACTAATTGAATAAAACAAAAGCACATAACCCTTGCACCCCTACCGCCCCGCGCGGTCGGGAGAGGAGAGCCCGCCCACTTACTGAGTCGGCAGTGCGAGACCCGGTGCTCTAACACCGGGACCCTGCACTGCCTCATAGTCCACGGGGGTCCCGGTTGTTACGCCAATTCATCGCGCATAGCGGCCGTGCGGGCTGAACACAATCAGGCTGATTGTGTTCGGCCCGACATGCCCTATGGCCAGTCCGGCCCTGGCGGGGGGGCACACAGGGGGGCAAGCAATAACCTAGGGGGGGCAATTGCCCCCCCTCGCCCCCCTGTAGCGACGCCACTGCTGATAATTATGCTTAGGAGGGGACTTAGGCCAGTACTAATATATGTTGCCTGATTGCCGTGAGTGGAGACACTTTAACATTCAGACTTTGATCAGAGCAAGACCAGCAGTCAGTAACATGTGGGTGTAAGATTATAGCTACATACATATTAACAAGCCCCTTATGTGATAGCACAGAGTAATTGAGGTCCTTTTAATAGAGACATCAGGGTTCTATTAGGCCCTTAATGTCACCTATGGACCCCACTAATTCTAATTAAGCATAGAT
This sequence comes from Nanorana parkeri, assembly GCF_000935625.1. NCBI lineage: Eukaryota > Metazoa > Chordata > Amphibia > Anura > Dicroglossidae > Nanorana > Nanorana parkeri. Next base: position 271,781 of record NW_017306426.1, read on the forward strand.
CATTCTTCAGCAGCTTCTCCAACTGCTATAGTAATGACATCTTGAAACCGGAAGTGACGAAATCATCATCACTTATCAGTAAGTATTAGACATGTGTGATTTGTTTCGTTCCGAATCGAAATTCGGACGAATTTTCGGAAATTCGGACATTCGGATGTATCCGAATTCCGAATTACAGACATAACGAATGCAAACGAATCCGAATTTCCATTTCCGAAATTCGGTAGCGTTAGTACGAACGTTCGTTTTCGTTTTCTGTTCTTATTCGTTTCTTATTCGTTTCTTATTCGTTTCGTTCGTTGGAGCAAAGTGACATTAGAGAAGGAGAAAAATATTTTTTCCCCCTCAAATGTCACTTTTGCTTCCAACGAACGAAACGAATAAGAAACGAATAAGAAACGAACAGAAAACGAACCGAACGTTCGTACTAACGCTACCGAATTTCGTCCGAATCCGAATTCCGAAACCGAATTGACTTTCACACCCGAATCCTGAAAAACGAAATAACACATATCCGAATTTAAAACTAAACTAAACTAAACTAATTTTTTGGCAGTGCACATGTCTAGTAAGTATCAGTAAGCGGAGGAGAGACCAGTCACTGGAAGTGTGCTGATCCCCCTCCTATCTAGCCACACAAACCCAGCATGCCAGTCCCAGTTCCACACAATAGACAGCAGAGCATAGAATACCTGGCAGCAACAGTAGAGGTGGGACACACTATTTCGTAGCATGCAAGTGACCGAGTGGCTCAAAAGGCGCCCAAACACTTGCATGTTAAAGCTGACAGTCGGCTGAAAAGAATGGTACAAGATCACGGCTGCTGCAGCTGTAATCTTAGTATAAACACTTCAGGACTGTTCCATTTATATATGTATTGCAGTCCTGGTTTCTTTGCAGCTGTGAGAACAACTTTCTTTGTGTCTCTGAGATATCATGTGACCAAATGCAAAGAGCCACAGAAGAAGCTGATGCTGGAAGGAGTGTCAGAAAAGGCCAAGTCCTTTAGAAACACCAACCTTTACCGTGCCCACCAATCACTGTGACACTTTGCATTTGTAAGCCAACAAAAATAAGTCCCATGAAAAGTCCAGTTGTTTGCGTTTGCCTCCCAAGACAAAGGTTTCCAGTCCTCCTGATTCGGCAGCTCTACAGCTTTCTTAACCACTGAGGTGTGGCTGCCACACTATCCAGTGGAGGTCCTTTCTTTTGTTAGTTAAAACACTGCTAGATCTTGATTGCTAGCAATGGAGCAGCAATGCAGCAACATCTTGCTGGTTTGGACAGTGAGGGAGCAACACCATAGGAGAAGATAAGTGAATTCTTACCAACAACTCAAGAGTGACAGGATCACTATTGTAACATGGACCTTACTGAGGTTGGCTGTGGGTATGTTCAATGATTGCCCAGCTGCACAAAAAACTAGTCATTGCATACCTACAGATCAGTATCCATGTTTTATTATTGTACGCAGGTTGGAGAATAAAGGTAAATGCTGATTGGCTGCTATTAGCAACACAAAAGTTCTCCTTTCAGACAGCACCGCATCCAAGCACCTCCTTGTGTGCTCACCTACCCCACCACTGTTCCGCAGAGTGGGCAAAACATAACATTACATACCGGATAAATGCGTTGTCTGCACAGCTGCAATGCAGTCAAGTTGAATCCTTCCTTCAGTCTTGCATTCTTCCCTTCCCGCCTCACATCTCTCAATTCATGCAGATTGTGTCCAGCAAAAGGCAACCCTAATCATATGTCTGACTATATTGTCGCTAGCAGCTGTTCTCCTGCTGAATGAGGCTTCTCGCTCTGCCTTTTGCCTCTTTATTTTAGATGAGGGAATTAGACCGTAAATTAATGCAATGAGGGAAACAAAGATTTCTCTAATTTTATTAAATCTGTCTGATTAGGAACTTGATTGGATTCCTCATTATCTAAACACGTAAAACTCAAAAATCTCTGATGCTCAGTAGCATTCATTTTAATGTTGTTTTCATAATTTCAGCCTCCTTCCCATTTCTTTGTAATTCTGTGTATTTGCCCCACCTCACTTTTTTCTCAGTAATATGTTGCTACCTGTGTGAATATTCTTTTAACGCTACGCCATGCTGGGGCTAATTCAAAGAGTCATATTAGCACAATGGGTCTAATTAGAGGGGCCCTATTAAAACACTAACGGCATCTTATGAAAATTGGTATTCAAGAACCTGAAAATAAAGTGAGCACAACAGAGTTTTCCAAATTAATTTTCCTTTTGTCCATCAATTTGATTTTCATTTTTTCCAGTACTGAAAAAAAAAGCTTTTAATAATAAAAAATAAGAGTCATGAAACATTTTATTTATAAAACAGGTTTGTGTTTAATATTATTTATTTGTTTCTGAGTTGGCTGTAGTTTGATTTTCTTGTAGGTGTAAATGTACCAAAGTTTTACAAAAGGAGAGTCAAGAGAAAAATAAATTCTGTTTCTGACCTGCCCTTGCAAATCTTTTTGCCTATTTAGATTTGTGTGATGTTATGTCTATAGTCCTCCAAATTCTAAACCGTCTGGGTCATATAACCAAACTACAGATAATTGAAGATTTTACATTTGCTTTAACTCCATTACAAAGACTAGAGGCCACACCTAAAGTTGGTGGAGAAAAAATTCCAGCACAATGGGCGAAGAGGGTTCTTTACAGTAAGAGCGGTTAAGGTCTGGAACTCACTGCCATCGGCAGTGATTTCAGCCAAGAGTGTAGATTTGTTCAAGAAACGTTTGGACAATTTCTTGAGGGACCGTAATATCCAGGGATACCAGTATCCCTAAGAATGAGATGATACGTGGACCTATATGGGTTGGACTTGATGGACGTATGTCTTTATTCAACCCCAAATACTATGTAACTATGTAACTATGTAATTCAGCCTCTCTGAACCCACAATTCACTGTATAGAGGAGTACTCTTTTAAATTTCTTTTTGAAACCTTTTTTTATTAATAGGAGCCCATTGGGATAGACATTTGGACATTTCCATTACTGTCTTGGTTTATACCCTTTCAAAAACTCAACAGCCTTAGGATCGTTATGGAGGACACAGTAGGGAAAACACTTTGCTTGCATGGGTCATGCTCTTGCCAGCTGGATAAGCAAGGTGTCACTCTCTCAAATTCAATTTTGAAATGTTTTCAGCAGTGAAGGAGCAACACCTTGCTGCCTAAGCCAGTGGGGGAGCGACTAATAAAAAGCAAGTAGGTGAACGTTTTCCCTCCATTGTAAGTGAACCTGTCATTGGAAAACTCTCGCTTTGAACAGGATCCCAAGTGACATTAGCCATAGGTTGTAATACTTAGTGAGCCACTAACCTACATACTTGTTTCAGGTCCATAACATGCTAAATAGTAAAGATGACAGCTCTGGAATTTGCAGTTTTAAATAGTAAGCAATGCTATCTTGCCATATTCCTGTTCTGACAGGTTCCCTTTATCAAAAAAATGTCCAGTCTGCCAGCCTAGAGCACAGGCTGGTATTCATATGACAAAAAGCATGGAGAATGCAAGCCTCATGCTATAATATTAGCATAAAAGCCAGCCAACATCAAGCTAATCCTCCCAGGGGCTTTTATATATATGAAAACAAAATGAAACAGGAAAGCAATAATTACTGAAAATACATTATACTTTCCTGCTAAATTGCAAGTCTATAGATACTGATCTCCTAACTCCCTAATAACCCATCCCCACCCTGCCATAATGCCATCACTGCCACTTTAACTAGTTCAGCTATATGCAAAGCAGTGCTCTCCCACAGCTTGCTGGATTCTGCAAAGGAATTATAAATATACATTTGTATTGCACATCAGTAACAAAATTTGGAGTTGGCTTACCCATTTAAAGTGGCACTTCGCTTTAAAAGCAAAATTTGCAAGAAGCCAAGTGTATGCCTTCGCATGGTACTAGTGCCCCTAGATGGCTCCTAGATGGCTCTGCATTCACAGCTCAGTGTACAATTCTGCCATGCTGTGATGCATTAACTACAATGCGTACGCATGGGAGTTATCTCAACCCGGGTCACCAATTAAAATGGCTGAAGATGCCAAACCTAGAAGAAGATCAAGCTTAGATGGAAGCACTGACAATGGAGCTTACATCACTGGAAGGCAGGTAAGTAATGCCGACTTTATGAGACAGTAGGCTCAATTCATACAGCTTTTATCCGCTTATTCTTAACCAATATTTTCTTGATGCTCTGTCTCATATTTTCTTGATACTGTGTCTCATATCTCTAAAGGCTTCTGAAAGATGTGGTGGTTTACCAAGACCAATGCAATCATAACACTATCAGTGTTATTTTAGCTACCATTACAAAAAGTCAATTTGCAAAGATTATTGCATAGATATCACCCTTTACCATAAAATATTTTTATTGAAGTCCATTAACGGACACAGGATTGCAGTAATTCTTAAGCATTTGGGTTATACTGCCGCCTTCAGGAGGTTTGGACACTGGCAAAAAAAGTTAAGCCAGCCCCAGTATAGCCCACCTCCAGTTATCATGCCACAAGGCCAATAGTACAGAGGTGAGGAACCTGTGTACCTCAATTAATGTGACTTTAAGAAAAATATTTTACAGTAAATGCAAAAATCTTTTTTTCTTTATCATCCATTCAGGGAAACAAAAATTTAGTTTTTTTAGACATCTGGGATGTCCAGATGTCTAAAAGCAATCTAACTAAGGGGTGGTCTATAGTTAATGAGAGACCCAATGGATGTGGAAATATTACTATAAAATTAAGGCTAGAAGAAGAGGTATAAAAAAAATATGGAAATTGCCATAACAAAAAAGGGACCAAGGATCAATTTGGTGTTCCAACCCAGGTAATCAATACTAGGGTGAAACTAGGGTCAAACAATGATGGGTAGATGACAACCAATCATCTACCATAAGGAAACAGTTTCAATAATAACCTTCCTGAACAGGATAAAAGAACCTAGACCAACAGCTGTGTTGTTGTGAACAAAAAGAATGTTTACTAGGGTGAAGGCCAAAGCCTAGGATACCTAACACTTGATGTCGGGGAAAGGAAAGTTGGACAGGCAAAGAATGTCCATACTAAAACACCCAGCAGTTTACAGGCAGAAGCTTGAATAGAACTAGTGATGGGCCGAACACCCCCGTGTTGAGTTTGAATTTGAACTTTTGAACATGGGAAAAGTTTGAATTAGAAGGTGACACCAGGAAAAAGGGGTACTAGAGTGGACACAAGAGTCAGTGTTATGTGTAGGGTGCAAAATTACCAGTGTACACTATAAAAGTTAGGCTCTCACACCATACAGGAATAGTATAACCTATTCCCAGTCAATTTGAACGTCATAAAATCCTTTAAAGAGGAACAAGAGAGTCAAGCACCACAAGGAGTGCAACCAGCCTTAATGGAAAGGAACTCCACTGTGCAGAGGTAGCGAATGAGATACCAATTTGCATGACACATTTCAACCAGGGTACAAATCAGAGATCCCATGTACAGGGAACATTAACAATTCTTGAAAAGTGCACAAGGGGTGCAGTAATACCAAAAGGGCCAGCTAAAAGGGTGCCTGGTCCAAAGGTTTAAAATAAAATCTGCATGGGGAAACTGGAGCATCCATACTGTGAGATGATATACCAGTTAGAGATCCAAAACAAAAAAACAAATTGCCTCCTACTTGCAAAAGTGGAGGTGTGCCTCTTGTGTAGAGGGCTGAGCAGATGAAACCTAGGGAATTGAGATCTGCTGCTTGAGTGGGAGGTAGACTTTGATCATCTACAAGGAATTACTGTAGGAGCAGATGAAGAATGGGGATTCCCTTCCACATCCCAAGATTACCTGCATTGAGCATCAGAAATAATAGTGTGACCAACAGGGACAAAAAGACACCTACCCTTAAAGGGTAACTAAATCAACTGTTCCTTAAGCATATTATTGGCTAGCCAGGTTCAAAGCCAAAGCACCCTACACATCTGAACATACATTACACCCATGCAAGCTTAGATACATGCTAAAGGCCATCACAGCTGAACCACAAGATTCCAGATATTTTATCTAAAAGCTCTAGAGCATGAGTTTTGTCATTGATATTCAGGGGTCTCCTCTAGGAGATCTGATCCCCCATAATAAGAATTCCCCAATAGAGGATGGACAGTTACTGCAGATAACTCAAACTGAGACCTAAGTAAGAAACCCAACTGTCTGTCAGTGAACTCCTTAAAGGTAAAAACATCATCAACCAGTTGATGATGGGAAACTGTTAAAGGGAAAAAGCTCCTTTACATTGTTAGGAGGAAGTCATGATTCTACAGGTTGTTCCCAGTCTTCATAGAGGAATGTTTTATATACCGAGTATATTGGGAAGGCCTTTGCAGCCATAATCGCTCTAAGACCCTATGTCTAGAACAGTGGGCTGATCCTCCGACTGTAGTGTAGCACACACTGCATCAATCAGATTATCAATAACAGCTTCTAAATCCTAGTCATATGGAGAAGGATGAAATACAGGCTCTTCAGAAGAAGGCTTTGAGGACTCTGAATCTCACTCAGAAATGGATAGAGTAGCCTCTGTCCATTTGCTTCAGGATGAATGTGGGAAAAAAGAGCTTGAAGCATGCATGCACAACACTCCAGCTAGCAGAGAACATCAACGCTTAGTTCCCTCAGCCCTAACCATTACCACTGTAAGACAGCAGTAGTGGGAATTCTTTTTAAAAATGGCACACAAATGGCTGGCCTTACTCAATATTTGAGTCCTCATGAGACTGGGTCACACCAGAGGCTTTGCCAAGCAATGGACCTGGAGAGCACTCTGCGGCCAACTAACACAATACACACAGGTCTGGAAAGTGCCTCTATGCAGAGCCCATAGCTGGTGTGTAAATAATAAGTCACACAGTTTATTTGAAGTCTTGATTGAAGTTGCTGAAGAAAAAAATAACTATAAAGTATCTTCGTTGAAGGAAAATAAAAAAAAGCTAGCAAAAAATATTAGAGTTTTTCTCAGCAGACCTAAGAAAAGACATCCAGCCTGCTATGAAACTAGTAAAACACTAAAGCACATGTATCAAACACAAGGCCGGTGGGCCATATCCGGCCCTCCAGGCCATTTCATGTGGCCCTCACACCTCTCCTGCAGCTGCAGTACCCTCTTTGCCTCTGCCCCCACCTTGTCTCAGCAGTTGGCAGCCGAAAGGTGGACAGAACACTTTGAATATACTGACTAGTGATGCACAGATACCGATAGTGGTATCGGTGCCGATACTGGACATTTTCAAAAGTACCTGTACTCCTGAAACCACCCTGATACTAAATAACAATTTTAAACTGAAGCTGGCATTGTAAAAAGATGCTGGGCTTCATAAGGAGGCTGCCGGCAGCCTTCCTGTGAATTGCATCGCTTGTTTACAGCTCTGGCAGCAAATTTCCTCCTTCCTATGGATCCATGCCACCCACAACCCCCGAGACTGTCAAGGAATAAACTGTACTGGGAGGCAGATATCATTAGACTATATATAGTGGGGAATGAGCATTGGGCACTGGAGAAAATACCTTAATGGTCATTTCTCCTACCCTTCATTTCCTGTATATCCAGTGATTTTTGAAAATGTGAAAACTTTGGATGTACTGTTACGTTTCTACACATTTACAATAGCATGCAGACAAAGTAATACAAACTTTGTTCTATGTACAGTATATATAACATACATTTTTCAGCATTTTCATTATTTTGACAATAGCGACTCTATGGATGACAGTTCTCCTTTCTGAGCTCTTGGATAACCATGTAAAATGCAGTTCAGTAAATGACTCAGTTCTTCAGCTCCTCCATAACAATGTACAGTATATAAAGCACCAAAAATTAAATATTTTTTTTCGCTTTGTTGATTGAGCTGAGTTATTACACTAACTTGGTAAGAATATCAGTCCTGTTTCATCTTATCCCAGATCAATAACACTTAAGGATAAAACCCATTCTCCCCTTCTTCAATAGTTTCCCCTTTTATCTTTTTTCCCTTCATTACCTTCTGAGCCTCATTTGGGACTAATTTATCACCATCTATTCTTCTTCTTCCATTTGTGATAAATACAAATTAGAGGGAAATGATGATTTAATTGTGAGTAAATGTTGGCAAGTCGTTAAGACACTTCTCCTCACCATTAATGGCATTTCACTTCCACAAGAAAAATTTACGAGACAAATTAAAGAGAATCTTCTGGTATCCTGAGAGTGTGGCTGGCCCACAGCTGTGGCAGCAAGGCGTAATTTAACCTTATGGCAGTCTACAAATTAAGAAAGGAATACATGCTGCATAAAAAGTGCTGATCTCTGATGAATCAACTGTTAAGATTGCAAAGGCTATCATTTTGTCATATGACATAGGAATGACGTGCTATAAAAATGTGGTTTAGCTTATGATCAGCTTTATAAACTGCAAGTTGACTTCTTTTTTTTCACTGCCCAGATTCTTGTAATGGAAAAAAAAAGTCCCCCAAAATGAAATGGATCTACAAAATATGAAAAAACATACATTATGTAAATGTTCTCCTTCGCTTTTCCTTCTATCAATTGTATCTAAATTTCTTTGAATGTTTTTATCCTTTTTTGCTTTGCCCTGATATTATTACCACCTTCACCGTTGTGTATTTTTGCACACTGCTTTCTGAATTCTGAAGACTAAACAGAGAATAGAAAACTAACTTGGTGAAATTTGAAGTCTCACACCCTTTAAACTCTTTATAGTCCTGTACCACTGCATGTTATATTTTATGATGATTACTATTATTTATTGATTTTTACTTGGAAATGCCTTAAAATTCCCTTGGTTCTGTCAGTGAAATTGCCACTTTTACCCTCACGCTGCAGTACTCTATGCTAGCATAGTTGAAGAACTGCCACATTCCTCGTCACAGGAGTCCTGACCCAGACTTGTATTGTAGAGGAACAGAGGCAGCATGTCAGGTCTGTTACTGTGTGCATTAGGTCTCATTCTGTTGCTTTTTGGACTAGACTGTCATATTTAGACACCTTGTAAACCTGCTGTGCCATGAAAGTGGTGTGTAGATCTGTTTCTGTAACTCCATTTGGGCTTTACATTGACTAGTCTAAACCCTAAAGCTGGTCACACCGGTGGTGACTTTTTGGCAATTTCAACCACTTGTTGAGCTGTACTAAAAAACCAGAGCAATGGAACATGGGGGAAAAAGAGGCATCAATCAACCGCAAGGAGATGTGATAAAATTTGCCTTGTTGGAACCGTGCAGAAAAATCTGACTGCTTTCAACAAAATTGCTGCCACTATTTTACTGATTTTTAACATTCTTTTAATAACCTGTATTTAAGCTGCTTATTTATAGTCCAGCGTGTTTAATTGAACTGAGGTGATCAATTATACTCATGGGTGGTAGATTGCTAGTGTGCAGGCAACCACTTTTGTTCTTGTTTGTTTGCCAGTCAATTCAAAGTGATTGATGTTGGCTGAAAGTTGTCACATGGATGGCCATCTTAATGTTGAACACATTTGCAACAATTTTCAAGGGATTTCAACGCCATTTAACTGTTGGAGATGCAACAGCATACTGATTCTGTCGCTGACTGTAACTATGTCTTTTAATCACTAGATGGCGCTGTGGTGCAGTGGTGGTCTTATGCATGCTTGTCTGTGATACACAGTAAGTTATATCTGTATATGTTTTTTTCTACATAATATACACTGAGTGGCCAGATTATTATGACCACCCCATCAGTACTTTGTTGGGCCACCTTTTGCCTTCAATACTACATCGATTCTTCTTGGCATTGACTCCACGAGATGTTGAAAGGTAATGTGAGGAATCTGACACTGCACTGTTGCCTTTCTATTGTCTTGTACCAGTCTTGCCACTCTCCATTCTGCCCTAACATTGACTAGTAGTCGCTGATGGCCACAATTCGCACGTTCAGACAGAGATTTTCGGCTGACAGTCCAGTCTTTAAACACTTTAACAATGAGCCCCTCGTGAACATTTAACGAATTCTGCTGTTTTGCTGATATTCGCTCTATGGCTCCGAGCGTCAACAATCATCCCACGTTCAAATACTGTTAAATCGCGTTGTTTACCCGTATCTTCAGAAAAAAAATCACTTCTACTGTCGTGGTAAACAACCTGCGCGAAATTATAGCTAATGTGCCTACAAACGTCAGGTGGTCATAATAATCTGGCCACTCAGTGTATATAATCCCTGTTTGATGCTGTATTCCTGTATACATGTATGCAACATTCTTCTAAGCAAGTCAAACTTAATTCAGCATTCCTTAAGATCTCAGTGCTTCATCTAAACACATAACCAATATTAACAAGCTTTCCATTGTAAAAATGACCAAAAGGATGAATGTAGCCTAGCATCAACAGTTTTTATTTACACCCAAAAATGCCCAAAATTTGTTGTGGCAGGTTGCCTTGATCTGTTAAAAAAATGGAAATTGGCTGCAAAATGCTGTGTATGTGACCAGCATAACACCTAAAATAACTCTTTATTTATTTAGTGGATGTCAAAGAGTGGAAGATGGAAGGCCAGGTTCCTTGACATGGAATGGTGCACTCAGTGCAGAACTAAACTTAGAAGAGCTCCAGAGGAACCCTTTGCTGGGGTACTTTATTGGTGGTTAAGGAGCACATTGGTTCTCCCAATTGGGCAATGGTTACTAATATCTTGACAGGAATGAATCTGCCTAATCCAGATCTTATTTCAGTTCTAGGAGAACTGAGCTCTCAGTCATCTCATTATTCAAAGGCCCATAGGTACAATCACTCAAAGATAACCTGTCATTTAGTACTAGATATAGTGCACCGGAGTATTGTTGAACCGTACTTGCTTCTACACATGGAGCATAGTATAGCTTAATTAACCCTATAACTTTCCTTTATCTGTATAATCAAATTTCTCCCCATGAATGCCATTGCATTTTGAAAGCAGATGTACAAATTCCAACATAATAAAGCTATCAGCAGATAATGTTTGCCTCTTTCAAGCTTTGTGTTGCAGAGTGTTGTATGAATATTGCATGAAGGTAATATTTAATTAATAATAACTAAACATGTAATTACAGGATTACTGTAGCTGTGTGTTGCCTCTCTGTCCTAGCTTACAAAAAGCCCATGAATACTTAAGGGCTCAGAATGCGTGCTGCTTTCCTACATGCATGGGCCTCTGCAGGTCACAGTTGTTAAAGCAGCTACCTTTTCCATTGTTCTGTCTAGATAACATGTATAGCTATTTGTTTAGATAAAGCTGGCCATGAATTTCTATTCCCTTTAAATTATTAAGCACATACAGTATATGTTCTGCAGAACAACCCAAGAGTAGCAAGTACACAGACAAAATTTACTGGTACAATACAAAAACAAATTGATGGGAGATACCAACATCTGAAAGTTAATAGCAATACATAAAAGGGTCTATTCACTAAGCTGCCGTAGGCAGCCGAGTGAATGACCGACCTAAAGCGAAGTGAGCAAAAAGCTGTTTCGGCTATTCTCTTCAGGCTGGTACGGCTGATTTCATCCGTATATCGGCTGAAATCAGCCGTACATCGGGTGGCTTCACGTGGCTTCGAGGACCTGATGCAGAACTGCAGCAGAGGGCAGGTACAATGCTAGTTTACTATTGGCTATTGCAAATTGAAATAGCCAATAGGAATCTAGCAATGCATTCCTATGGGGCAATTTTTTTTTTCTATTCTGACAAAGAAAAAGCAGTGTTTCTCTCCTGGGCGGCCGGGAGCGGGAGACTGCCAGAGCGCCCGGGAGAGTTTGCTGTCTGGAGATCAGTGTCCCTGGTTAGCTGGTAACCAGGGATGCTGATCTCTCTGCAAGTGGCCGGAGCCAGCCGTAAGATCACAGCTGGCCCCGCCCAGCTGTTAGAAGCATGCTGTCGGACGGCCAATGGACGGCCGCTCGGCCAGCTTCGGCTTTCAGTGCGGCTCAGCCGAGCCGAGGCATATCCCTTCGGCTAGCCTGAGCCGCTCGGCTAAGTTCGGGAGCTGTACTGGCTATTGTGAATAGCCCGTACAGCAGCCCTTTGGTTCTGCTGAACCGAAGGGGTCCTGGGGCCGAAGCTAGCCGAAGGATCGGCCGAAGCTACGGCTAGATCCTTCAGCTGCTTCGGGAATAGACCCCAAAGGATCCTTAATTAGGGAAATTATAAAAAAAAAAGTCTGAGACAAGTTCTCAACTAATGTGATTGGCCATAAAAAACAATCAGCTTTTAAATTTCATTTTTTTTCCCCACACAGTGTAGAAAATGAAAGTTGAGACAAAATTTGTTTCAGACATTTTTTATTAATTCCCTCCAGTATATCAAAGCATTTCAAGGTTGTTTGTTTGCCAGTGTTTAGAATTGAAGACCCGTCCGCCCGCATCCACGCTCCACACATCGCACAATTGGCACAGGGATGTGGGGAGAAGAAGAAGTAAGGAGGAGCAGGCGTGAGGGGATGACAGCCGCCGATAGACAGTCCCGATCTCAGAAGCAAGTTGCTGGAAGACTGCTCAGGTAAGCCTGCACTTTCCCACACATGGTGCTCTATAATGTATTGCTGGGATAGTGGAATTTGTAGTCCTCTATAGCTGATGGTACATTGCGCTGTACTGTATATTATACAGAGCAATATACCATCAGCTATAGAGGACTACAAATCCCAGCAATACATTATACACTGTATGTATAATGTATTGCTGGGATTTGTTGTATCCCTATATAGCTTGTGGTATTCTGCATTGCGCTGTATAGAGGACTACAAAACCCAGCAATAATGCATTATACAGCAATGCAGAATTCCACCAGCTATAGAGGACTACAAAACCCAGCAATACATTATACAGCGCAATGCAGAATACCACCAGCTATAATGTACTATTGCTGGGATTTTTAGTCCTCTATAGCTGATGCTGTTCTGCATTGCTGTATAATGGTATTGCTGGGATTTATAGTCCTCTATAGCTGATGGTATTCCGCGTTTTGTAATGTATTGCTTGGAATTGTAGTTCTCTATAGCCAATGCCATTATGCAATGCCATACAATGTATTTCTGAGTTAGTGGCAGAACTACCAGTGGCGCAGCAGTCATGCGCGCGCACAGCCCTGACGAGGAATCCCTCCACTACCAGTGTGCTTTACATTTCCTATCCCGATAGATACATTCACACTACTGTTACATGGATGGCAAAAGTGGCAGACAGGGGCGGGGAGAAGGCGGGGAAGAGGGAGAGCGGGAGGGGGGCCAAGTTGCTGCACCATGGGCCCCTGGGTTGTACTTGCCCCCTGGGCTAAAAGTTGCCAGTCAGCGCCTGGTGTATTCTCATATACAGGTGAAACTCGAATAATTAGAATATCGTGCAAAGTTCATTTATTTCACTAATGCAACTTAAAAGGTGAAACTAATATATGAGATAGACTCATTACATGCAAAACAAGATAATTCAAGCCGTGATTTGTCATAATTGTGATGATTATGGCTTACAGCTCATGAAAACCCCAAGAACCCCAAATCAACAACCTCAAAAAAGTAGATTATTACATGCAATCAATAAAACAAGGATTCTACATAGAACAATATCGGACCTCTGAAAAGTACATGCATGCATATGTACTCAGTACTGGGCTTGGGCCCCTTTTGCAGCACTTACTGCAATTACTTTTGCACGATATTCTAATTATTCGAGTTTCACCTGTAGAAACCATTGCATATGCTAGGACAGGGTAGGTAGTGTATGTATGTATGTATGTATGTATTAGCAGTCTATATTTTGTATTGTTTTCCTGTAACTAACCAGTTTGTATACGAAGTATTGTTGTATAGTAGGAGTAAGTTATTACTACTACTGAGTCAGTTTCATTGGCTTAACTACAAGAATCAAGCAAACAAATATCTGTAAGCATTTTCTCAGCAAAACAATGTTATGCACATATGTAGCAAAAAAAAACAAAATCAAATGGCAATACCAAACTTTTTTTCTCCTCAGGGATCCTCTTACAGCCTGGGTTACCTGCTGGATGTATTTTAAAATTAGCCTTAAATATACAATTCTATTGCTGTGATTCCATAAAGGTTCCTAACTGTCCGAATAAAATGAACTGTACAGAGAAGATGTTACTGTTTGTAAGTAGGACAAGCAACACTGGAAAAAAAGGAAACTTAGCAGCCAAACCTTCAGAAATTCTGTCAATACAAATCAGATTTGGAAAGGGAAGTTCTATGCTGAGCCAAGTAATCCTGAAATAAAAGCATTAAGGTGAAGAATGAAAGGAAGCTAAAAATAAATTGCTTGTAGAATAGAGGATGAAATGATAGCAGGATTTAAGAAATTGAGGCGTTGTGTCACCCCTGTGATTGAATCAGGGACTGGAATCCCAGCAATTATCATATCATATGGCAAGGTCATAGGTCCCTGGGATCTCCACACAGCACTCACCAACAGCTAAGGTTGCATCCGATTGCTGTGGCAAAGGTTTCTGGGATAGTCATTTTGTTCTGTTTCTATTGAGACAGACATTGACCGCAGTGTTACTTATGAGTTTAATGCGCCTTTAATCAGAGGGAAATGCATTAGCCGAAATCATTAAAGAAATTAGTAGTATTATGCTTAACATTACAGCTTCCACTTACAATTATGTAAGGGGTTTGCAATAAAATTAAAGCACTCAGCCATTGAACAATCTAGCCAGAAAATTATATCTTATTCCTATTAAATGAAAGATGCACTGTCTTTTACAATATGGAATGAAGTTACAATAGATACAGTATGTTGTGTATTTCTATGAATGTTCAGCTTTAACCGTTGTGGCACTGTAAGACATGTCAGTAGAAAAGAAAATCACATTTGCAAAAAAATATTTAATGCCAGAGTTTTTATACTGGCGGGTATACTGGTGGGTTTTAAAATGCTTGTGACCAGTGGTCTTTAAATAACACAATTATCATCAATTCACATACCTAAATACTTTTAAATTTTTATTTTCTAGACATATCAGGCTTTTATTTTTTACCCTGTTTAAATAAAATGCTGCTATTTTATATAAGCCTAACAAAAATCTAAAATACAAATACTATGGGGTCTATTCACAAAGCTGCCGAAGGATCTGGCCGTAGCTTAAGTATTAAACAGATGCACACTGCCATCCTCAGACTACTGTGGTATCTGCAGGCTGAATGATAATTTGTTGTAAATAAACTTTAATCCTGCATGCGATTACTATGTCATAGCTGACACAGTGATCAGATGATTGGGAGAGATTCTGATGGGTTCCCGATTGTTAGTGGGTTTGTTACTCAGTTATTGCCCACTCTGACAGGCACCAAGCATGCACAGTGTGAGTCGTTAGCTGTCAAAGCAGGAATGCAGAATAAAGTTCCTTAACACAGGGCATCAGGAAATTTAACCTACAGATTGTGGCTAGAATGAGTTAAAGACTATTATTTAACCAAAGAAATGTTCTATAGACAGCAGTAGAGAAGTTAATGCAGGAATTCCATAAATGACTGAAGATACATATATTTCATGGCAAAGATCAAAATATGATGTTCTTTCTTTGAGCATCATAGATACTTACAAAGCCTTCATATGTACAATGAAAACATTACATAATTTGAGAAATATCAATCAGGCCATAAGCGGGAGCACTTGTTTTTGAGATAAAATTAAATATAAAAGAGAATGAGTAGGGCATTAGAAATTGGATGCATTATCTGTACTTGGAACAATGTCTTGCTTCATGTACTGTGTTTCAGAAAGCTTTGATAAAACTTTCGAGAGCAATATGGGAAACGTCAAGAACAGGGAGATGGGACACATACAGCAATAATCTTGATCTATCTTCCCCATGCCATTCAAATGTTTAAAAAAAGTTGCCACCCTATAATAAGTGACTAAATAAGGACATGTTGTCAGCATCACCAGATAGTTTAATAATAAAAGCTGCATATTTAAAACAACTTTTAAAATGGCATTAACAGGTTAAAGTTTATATGAGAGTCTATGGATTGGCATTAGATCTACTTTAACGGAGGGTTAGTGTAAGCTGGCCATATACTATACAAATTTCTAACAGTGGGTGCCGTTCATCCTTCGATAAGTTGATCGAAGGAGTCTGTTTGAAAATCTTCAAATGAGCAGAGCCGACAACTAATCAGATTCTGGCTCTGTTCAGGTATTCTGACACTGGCCACCGGCCTTCTTCAGAATACAATGAAGACAGTGGGAGATTCCTCAATCACGATTGAGGAATCTGTTATGTTTTCTTCATTCAGCCCACAGGTTGAAAGAAGAAAATATTACAGTACATGGGCAGCTTTAGGGTTAAAGAGAGGGTGATCATGAGGGGCAGCATAAAGGTGCCCATACACCTTACGATTATTGGACGAAACTTTTCGTCTGATGATCAAACCGTGGTACGATTATCGCAAGGTTCAATCAGCGGTAGTTACAAAAAAACACCTGGACGACTTGCAGTAATTGACCGTAATTATTTTCGTTTGTGCATGCGCAGTGTTAATCGTACGACTTTTGACGGACGGAAACGCCACCAACCGTGCGAACATCATACGATCGACCAAAGTTTTCAAACATGCTTGACCGTCAAACGACGTACGATTGTACAGTACTATCGGTCGGGCACTACATTCAAACGTTACAATTGTCGTACGAAAAGTCGATCGCATACGATTATCTTACGATAATCGTAAGGTGTGTGGGCACCTTTAGAGTATCCTGGAGCTCTTGTGGATAAGTACTTAAGCCAATGGTGGTGAAAACTAACATATGAAAAATAATAATAATGTTGAGTATTTTTCTCCAAATTGTAACTCCAGTAACTATCAGATTAATATACTTTACTCAGTTAGATAGTACTGACATATTGCTCAAGATACATAGAACTTAGCAGAGCACTCTTCTTAAATAGTTTTCAGTCAAATGTCATAAACCACCACGGTTTATCAGGCATTCTAAGGCCAAATGTGGGTGGAAGCAATCAACTTACCTGTTTTGTACTTGCATTGTTAGAGGTGAAAAGGTGCATCTGATGACCCTGCAGGGCAGGTCAACACCAGCCAATTACCGGAAATGTCAGTGAGCCAGATTTACTAAGATTTACTAAGCCATATGCACATGCACCAATGTGCACACTAAGCAGACTGAACAACACGATCATATCTTTACAGTATTTACTAGGCACCTGCAATGCAGATAAGTGTGCACAATCATAGCATACATAAAGTAAATTTACTTACACATGCATTTTTTTAATGTATACGCCAGTGTCCAAATGTACAGCAACTAGGTGCTTTTACACTTAAAAATAAAAAGGGATATTCTCTCAATTTACATTATTGGACAAGAGCTTTTCATGCAGCAACAAGACCACATTAAATGTTTTGGTAA